>NC_136498.1:70936259-71213759 GCF_053919585.1 Euprymna scolopes
AGACAAATGATTTCATCAGAAATGAGATATCTACTGGAGCAGTACAATGATCCAACCATTTTTCAGACGACCTTGGCAACGGATTTGATGTATGTGCTCCATTTCAGATCAGGGGTGAAGGTCAGGCACAGAAGCTTGTCAAAGCATGGTGCTTCCCTAATACAAGAGCCATTCATTTCAACTGAGACCAGATGGAGGTCAGAGCATTAATGGTGGAAAGGGAGAAGCTGGATTTTAGATGCATTAAAATTAACCCCCCCCCGATTGTATCACATACTCAAGATCAGAAGAGAGAGAAAAATAAAGATCTCGGTCATTACCGGCCTATGAAGTGTTTCTGTGGATGGAAGTGTCGTCTGCATAGATATCTACGAATAATCTAAGAATGTGATTTGGGAAATAATTGGCGAAGATCAGGAAGAGAGTTGGGCCTAGGATGGAACTCTGACGGACGCTAGCTTCTGATTTCTGTCCATCAACAACTACTCTTATGAACTAATCAGAGATAAATGGTTTAATAACTGAGAGGACATTTCCAGCAATTCCGTAGCGGGAGATTTTGTGAAGCAGACATTTATACCATACCCTAACAAAAGCCTTTTATATGTCAAGAGCAATTGCTCTAGAAACGAAGCTGCCATCGAGAGATTCACTAGTCCTGTGTGATATTACATTTAGTACATCAACTGTAAATCTAGCAGGACGGAAGCTACATTGCATGTCGCTGAGTAGGCTACTTTTGCCGAGGTGGTTGACCACTTCTCTAAATAGAGATCAACACAATCGTTAATGTAATCATCACTCCTCTCTATGGTCTCATTTCATTTGCCAATGCGCCATATTAATTATTTGTAAAGGGGGTTTATTCCCCGAAATATAGGAAGACATCTTTAACAATATGTGACATGCTATTGATTGAAGATAAAACAGTAAGAAATAAATAAAAGATTACCACAATATGAAATGAACTTAATCCTTAATTGGATAACTATCCTGCTCTATGACCTTTTTCCCACGCATGTTCTTTATGGTTTTTTAATGTGGATATAAATATCTGTAGGATTTTAAACTGAAAAATAAATTTTCTAACGGATCGATTGGGGGCTTTGGAAACTGTAATCTTTATGGAAATCTCATTTTTCTGGGGCTATTCAGAGGTGTACATGTAGATATTTACATGCTACCCGCCTCAGCATGATGTTACACAAGGTCAGAAAGTGGGGATGTCCAGCCAGCGTCCCTAAAGGGGGCGCACCCTGAGCTAGCAAAATTTCCTAAGCATCGCCGTATGCATTCGCTGGTAGGGGCACCTCATGCAACAAACAATAATCTGCCCCACCCGAAAATCTGGTAGCAAGGTCTGGGAAGTTGACCTCCGAGGTAATGCCCAGACGGCGTAACTCACTCTGACCGGTACTGGGCCCTTCCCTCGCCTCGCACATGTCCGACTGATTGTCAAGGACGGATTCTTGATTTGTACATTTTACTTTAGTCCCCAAACAGCCGAAGCAACAAGGAGACTCATGCTCATAATTCAAAGAATTTTGGGTACGTCTACAGTATAGAACCCATATCAATATGTTTCCGACTGCAATTTGCGAGTCAGACTGGAAATGGCCGAGTTTTCACTGAACAGTCAATGAATATGAAACAACTTATTTATTTAAAACTGTTTAACTTGACATTAAGACCTATTACACTCCGTGTCTCTTCAAACCAGCAAATACTTTTTTTAATTTTCTTTTTATGAATTTTTTTTTAACTTGAATTTTTTTTTTCAAGAGGTAGAAAAATGTTTCAGCCCAACCTAACCCTAATCTAACTTTCTTAGGTCTGAATTCCTGTATTTAGTGTTTTCTCTCATTTTATATGCGGATTTCAAGTCGTTCAAGTGCTTCGGCGATTTACGTTCCGTTCCTTGTATCGCACTCGGAGACAATAGGAAACATTCGTGTCGATATGGACCCTGTTTCTGATAATCCCCTTCTATTGCTACTGTCTCTCTAGAGTATCTTCTGTCTTTCAGTAAGGGCGTTCTGGGAACTTATTTCGCTTTTTGATTGAGTTATGTTGTAATTTCCCACAAGTGGCCCCATCAGTTATCATTTCTCTTAATCTCTCACAGACTCATGGTAGTACCCATCATGGCTCTATCTATGAGCTGAAGAGAAGCTATCGTCTACAGGTTATTTATTTACAAATATACACATTATACTATACTTACCTGGTACAGTCCGAGTAGGTAATATACGTTAGACACTCCGATAGAACATTGACCATTTTTTTAATTTCTGAGCCTCGCTTCTGTCCAGTTGAAATGTGGACCTCCCTGGTCGTTGTCTTCCGTACTTCGGGTGGAGTAAATTTATTGCTTATTGTCTGAGGCGCACCTATTTGGGAATACCTACGGCGTGGCCAGGCAATTTATGAAAGAGCAAAGTACCCTCTTCTCAGGAGCGCTGTCTTGACTCTCTCCACCTTCCGCCATTGTGTCGCATCTTCATTCGGCGGGAAAGAAGTAAATACTTAAATCTATAAAATAATCTACAAACTCATCACATACAAAATATATTGTTTTAAAATCAAATGACCCAACGACAGTTGGCACGACGTAAAACGCCACAATCAACCAGCTTCGTCTCTCGAACTATGTACTCGTCCACGTGAATTAGTTTGCCAATTTCTAAAGAGACGATCATTTTTGGTGCGTGATCATGAGAATATAGTGGGTTATACATATTTTTTCTAGAAGATTTTGCTTTATTTATTTATTTATTGGGCAGTGTTGCGTGACGGCATCATACTAAGGAATAAGAAAGAGATCACGCGGAAATCATTTTCGAACATTTTAAACTTTACTAAGGCTTTTCTATTTATAATGACATCATTGTGAATTGAAAAGTCTTAGCAAAGTATCGTTCATGTTAAAGTTCGTGTTTAGTACTCGAATGGTAAGAGCCAATCAACAAGCGCTTATTGGGCTCTAACTTTGTTTGTAGTTAGACGCGATTTTGCCGTTTTACAGAAAGGAACCAAACGTATTAACCGTTAACCTCAAGTGGCTTTTTGGTCTTAATAAGCGGTGTCTCATGTCAGGTGTGCGGTCAAACATCAACGTGAGAATTTGCAACGGTGGTTGAAACTGGGTAGAATTAGATTATTTAAGAAGATAGCTTCTCAAGAATTTGTTAACATTGGATTTGAAAACGATCAGCTTTAAATCTAGAGCAGCTAAACGAAGGAATGGGTTCTCACGAGTGTTGTCGAATAACAAACAGAGCCCTGAACAGATGTGGCATCTCTACTCCAACCACCATCAATGGACTACTAGTGACTTCCTTTCATCCGATAAATCCAAAGTTTTCTAAGAACTTTCATCACAAATTCAACCCTTTGCGATCAGGATTGTCAACTTCCTGAATAAACACGCCGATCAACTTTCATACATATATCCTGGCGGTATGTAGTTCTCTCCCACTGTGACACAAGGGTTGAAAAATGTAGTTCTCTCCCACTGTGACACAAGGGTTGAAAAATGGAATTGAGATGGAGAGGCATTCTAACCTGCACAAAGTGCCTGGACAGCCCCGCCGGTATTCCTCGGTAAGAGCGCCTCGGGCGATTAGCAATAAACTAACCCCTTTCTAAAAGAGAGAAGGCTAGGCGAGAAAGGATTGATATCCTAGAACGGCACAGGAACAGCTTTACACCGCAATCAACAGAGACCACGTCCATAAGAGGAATGGTAAAATCACTGTTGATTTGTGAGTCGAGAATAAAAATCCCAGATTGCATGTTGCTAAAATGATCAAGAACCTTGATGCCAGCAAGGCAACTAGTCCAGAAAACGTGGTAGTATTCTCAGTACTGTGGTTATTTTTTTTATGGCAGGAGCTCGAATAATTACCAATCTGTTTCCCCTGTAAAACATTCGCAACAAGAACTCGTCTAGTTACAACCGCTATCAATAATGTTTTCTTCTCCTTTTCTTTTTTGTATACTTAAAAATGAAGGAACTTCCATGAACAAAGTTCCTTTCCAAGAACTGCTTTTCAGTGGAACATAATACTACTGTACAACTTCCTAGTTTACTACAACACGGCCGTTTTGAAGTACAATGTTAGACGTGGACAAGATTAAAGTCAAGTTATATTTCTTCCTATTGTCTAGATATTCATCTCATTTTCTGGATATCTCTGTTCTATTCTTTGTTCTATTCAGAATATAGCTTTTGATGGATCCGTGGACCTCCTGCATTTGCATAGGTATTTCTGGATAACAGGTGCCTTCAATAAGTTCCGATACTTTTTTTTTAGTTTGGGCATTTAAAATTGTCGTAGATTCTTAAAAAAATTAGTATGTTATCTTCTGAGATGACTGACCAATTTTTATGATTTCAGATTGAAATGGACAGCTACAACAGTAAGGAAGTCAGAACACCAAAGTTGATTGACCAAATAGAGGATTTCATGGATAAGGACCGTCGTGTGTCTATAGAGACAATAAGTTCAGAGTTTGATGTCAGTGTGGGAACTGTCACACAATTATTCACGAGGAACTGAAGATGTGGAAGATTTGCGCAAATGCACTCATCCACAATTCCATCCTTGTCCCATACTACTTGACCAAGATAGACCTCAAAACAGTTCCTCGCTCTCTATATAGTTCAGACCTTGCGCCCTGTGACTTTTGGTTATTCCCTAAGCTCAAGAAAAATCTTAGAGGCTGTCGTTATGAGAAAATTGAGGAGATGAAAGGGGTTGTGACGAGGGTCATTGACACGCTCACATAAGATGACTTTCTATGGGGTTGTCCAGAAGTTGTTGGAACGGTACACGTGTATTGCAGCCGGAGAAGATTACTTCGTAGGGGACTGAGGTTTCGTGTGCGTACTATCAATAAAGGTGGCCATACGAAAAACATCTGGAAACTTATTGAACACAGCTCGTAAATATTCATATTCCGTACTTCTCTGGTTTTCAGTGGAACATAACCCCTTTCTAAAGGAGAGAAGGCAATGTTCGGAGTTTTCTCGTCCTCTTTCTCTGGGAACTTTTGTCCTATCCTTGAATACCACATATTGTCATGACCTTGAATACCAGATATCGTCATGGCCTTCTTTGTGTATCTCTTACGAACACTTGTCTGGGTATTCTCGTATATAATAATCTTTTTATATGGGTACTTTTGCTGCAATATCCACGTATTCCTCATCTTCTCTGGACGTGTATGTTATTACTAAAGTAGTGGTTATATACATACTTCTCCTCTCCTCGTCTTTGCTGGGTTCTTCTTTCCTTTCCTATAAACCAACGCCCGCCGAGTTGCATGCCAGCGTTCACCTGCGTCGTACTAGACGATCGCCGTGTCAGACGTCGCTATAAAATTGCCCAAGAATACGTACACTGAGACACTCGAGAAGGAGAAGGGCTAATGGTCTTTGAAGCGATGCGGGTGGTGGCGGGGGCGGTATAGGTTGACAATGAAAACAGGAAGTAATCCCTAAAAGTCGGTCACATGATTAAAGCATTTTGTTGTTGTTTTCTGATAGGGAACTCGTTTCTTTCCCTTTTTCTTTCTTTCTTTTGCCATTTGAAGAGTTTTCTGCAAAGTCATTGGCTGTTTCTGTTCGTAATATCCGTAATCCGAATAGGTTTTCCAGGCGGCACTTACAATAAAAGACTTAAGACTGAAAAAATAAACATATGATATGAAGAAACAATTAATACATTATATATATATATATATATATATATATATATATATATATATATATATATAAAGTGAGAATGTGCGTGAGGACACTTCTCAACCTATATACTCAACGAATTTTTGATTTACAGACTTGAAATTCGTTTTTGCTTAAAAAAAAAGAAGAAAGATGTATTATACTCTGGAGATATAGCTTAATGGTAAAGCATTCGACTAAAAATCCAATGATCCCCTGTCCAAGTCCAGGTGTACCTCACCATTTCATTTTATTCTTTTTTCTTTGCGATAAAAGAAGAGGTACCATTTAAAATTGCCGCAAATCATTTCCTGGTTTGCATATTTTAAAACTAACATTAATCAGAAGTGACTTTTCCAGGGCATTCATCAACAAACACAGACGGAATTCGATGAACATTATCATTATTATTTTTTAATTTTTTCAATTAGTTTATTCTATTATTTAGTGTTATATATATATATATATATATATATATATATATATATATATATATATATATATATTAGTCCAAAGCAAATTATTCTTCGTAATATATAATAATCAATAGAGGAATGATTCTATAATAATTCATACGCAATCTGCATGAATTAAAATATCATGTTTAAGCGTATTGTATGACCGCGCAACGCCGGGCTACCCGTAATATATAGAATTTATTTTGTTATAGTTTCTGTCCAATTTCAGGGTTATTAATAAGGTGCATAATCTTATTTGTAATTTTATTGTCCCCATTCTTACTTATCTGAAACCTCTCTATCACAAACGTGCTGTTACTAGTCAGTCTTCTCTATAAATAGCATTATCGTATGTGTTTTTCTGAAGTGTCTGGTCTATTTCCTGCTTGCTTTTTTGTGTCTGTGTTTTTTTTTGTTTTGTTTTGTTTTTTTTTGTTTTGTTTTTTTGCCAGCTCGTTAAACTCATTGGTGTAATGTTGTTCACCAATTCACTATTTTAGTGCCACATTATAAGTCAACTTTTTATTCCAGTAGCTTCTTTCCAAGAACTGTAAGCTTATGAAGCTCTCTTTCTGTTGTGTGTTTTCCACCTTCTTATGGTCTTGTTGTTTGTTCACGTCGAAGAGCAATAGGCATCTCCTGCATTTGTAATAATTATTATTCGTTCTTGTTAGTTCCTTACGTAACGTGGCTTCACGCCTTTTCCGGAGTTATTTGTATATAATAAAATGAAAACACATAATAGCTAATTAATAATGTATCCTTTTATAAAACCATTATGCAAATATTAGGAAATTTTATCAGATATCCTGCTGACTTCCAAGCCGAGAGACGGCTAGACGGGTCCATGAATAGTGCCGATGGGAAGGCTGTCTTAAAGCTATGTTCGTTCACGATAGTCTCTGGTGTGGTTCGTCATTAACAAACCAAAGCTATTGAGGATTCGCGCGCAATGAGAGCCTTTTAAACCACAATTCGAGTAAGTATGTGCCGCATTGCTTCAATGTTCCTAATTATGACACATCAATCATTTAGTGGGTATACAAACGACACCGAACGTACCTTTTATATCCTACTCTCGCGCCCTTAGCCATGTCCCGAGTGGTTTATGTCCCGCCCTTTATCGCATCTGGAACAAAAGCTCTCCCAATGCATAGCAATAAGCGCAAGTCTTATTTCTTTTTGAATAAATGGGTGTCCATCGTTACTATGTAACGTCATTCTTTCTCATCATGAGAAAGAGGGGGGGTCTCTATTTTTACTATAGTTTTATCTGCCATTTATTTCTATCTCGTTGTCTCCACAAGAAATCTTCCAGTCCATATTCTCAGGGAATACGAGACAGGCGTTTTCTGATCTGCTCTCTCTCTCTCTCTCTCTCTCTCTATCTATCTATCTCTCTCTCCCCCCGAAACAGTATCTCCCTAATTCATATCAGTCTTCCCTCTAAGTCGCGTTCCACGAATCGTTATGTGATGTAGCAATGTACACCACACCATGTCAACGACCGTTCTGCCTGTTCAACCCGTCTCTAATTTTGTTATGACACTTTTTTATAAACAAAAAACCTGCCTGTGCTAATAGCTTTTTATCTAAAAAACAATGAGTTCCAATTTCCAATTCTATATATTACACTAGCTACAACTATAAGTCGGTTTACGGTTGGCCTATTATTCGACATGTATACTTACAAAATTAATGCTTCTTATTTTTATTCCACTCGAATAGATCAGAGGGATTACACATTGCATGTTTATTATGACTGAACTTATGCATTCCTGTCCTGAAAGTCTCATTTCTCTGTTGCAGATATTGACAGTGTAAGACTCTAAGAAAGCATCCCTTGTCATGGGCGTGCGTCACAAGCAGAGATGCGTCATTGAATTCCTGACAAAATTGTATTGAGAATCGTTGTGTTTATGTAGACAAATAAAACTTATAGCACAGATGGTTGTTGGTTTTAATCGTACCACTCCCGTTTCTGTAGATTTTCAATGTTTTAGTTAAAAAATAGGATGATTTACTTTTTGAACGACCCTTGTATGATAAAACATGCTCCGGACGCCCATGCGCATCAATCGTTGATCGCTGTAAAAAAAAAAATGCATTGAGAATGCTGGTGGCTATGTAGAAAAATGAATTCTGGAGCACAAAAAGTCGCTCGTTTTAATGGTACCACTTCCAAATTTGTATCTCTTCAACTTTTTAAATTAAAAAAAAAATGAGGCTATAACTTTAGACCGACCCTTGAACAATTCCCGTCTTTGTAAAGGGAATTTGGGACACTAAAAACTTACAGAATTGTGTAGAGGGAATAGCACTACTAAAAATAGATGGCAAAATGTATTCGTACAAAAATAAGTATTCTTTTATTGAAAACTTGTCAAAACTAAAGATAAAGAGTTAATAGAATATGAAAGATAAGAGAGTCTTGAATTCGACTAGAGTAAAAAGTTTTTTTTTTTTTTTTTTTGTTTTTTAAGAGAATTAAAGTAGACCTGTATATTTCAGCTAGCATTTGTAGAATAAAAAATATCAGGTAGTCTTAGAACGTTTTAAGCTAGAAAGTTGTTTTGCCTGTAAGTAGAATTTGAGGCATGTTCATTCCGACTGTCATAAAATCAGTAGGTATTGTAGATGTATATATTAGCATGCCTATGTTGTTAGTGAGAGATTGCGCGTACAAATTGTGTACATGAGTTCGATTAGCAGTATGTATATGCTGTCTCTATGTTTAGTAGTTCGTATGTGTTTCTCGTTGCGTCTGTCGAGAGCCGACGAACTCCAAAGTCCTAGGCAATATTGTATCATGCATATACGTGCCGGGCCTGAAACACACACACACACACACACACACACACACACACACAATACAAAGAGAAAAATGTTGAGCTTTTATATTACAAGTGAATTATCGGGAGTGAATACTTCTTGTGGTGCATTTGGTGTAAAAAAAAAACAAAACAAAAAACTTCTGTTTACAAATCGACAGTCGGTAAAACAACATTCGCTAACTCCTGCTGCTGCTGCTGCTGCTGCTGCTTCGAATAGTCGACGTCCTGATAAAATGTGTAGTCCACAAGTATGGACGAAGACAAAAAGGTTAGGAACTTCACATGGTATTGAATGATTGTCCCTGTGGTAGGAAAGGGGAAAGTGTTTATTTTTGAAGCATGGATAAATGTCCGGTTCGTAAGTAAAGGAAAACTTCATTTATGAAGACTGCGTGTTGAAATCATTACTATGTATTTTTTTTTACTTTAGTCGAAGTTCTAAGAAATCAAGGGTCCGTCTACCTGGGTCTAACACTTGAACTCTATAAGAAATACATAGATATTCGAATGTTCCATTAAAGTTCTTTATCTCTCAATGAGTTAGTAAAGAAATTAAGAAAATAATTGCCCTCTCCCCAATTAACCATTTTCATATGTTGTAGTATATTTTACGTTTTGGTCTCTTGGTCTTCCTGGATTCTAGGACAAAGATTTATTCTAGTCTAGTGGAGCATCCAGCTTTGTGCTATTACTTGAGGTAACATCACTTGGAGAAGATGTACTATTCCTTGTAAAAGCTAATGTGGGTTAGCCATAGAAAGGAGATCTTATTTGGGCTACGAATACTATGTGAGTTTTAATATTTGATCAGTGTTTACTTTTTGGGAAAAGGATGCATGTATGCGTGCAAATGTGTTATAGTAAGTCCAGATGTTTGCGGCTATAGTCGCTATATTGCACCCATGGTGCTTCTTGTAAAAACTAAAGAACGGACAACTCGGTGGGGAGATGCTCCCCAAGAGAGAATATTGAGCTGGAAAGAAGTATCGTGTGATAAGCTAACTCGTTTTTAGTCTCTTAGCCGGAAAAGAGAAAGTAAACCGTGTGTCAACCATTTTTGTGCTCAATTCGCTTAAGAGATGCTCTCTGATTGGACAAGTCAAAAGAGGAATGAATGCTTGCGCCAACCAGCGCTGAGCTTATAAACTAAACACAGATTCAAAATCGTAAATTGCGAGCTATCACTGCTGTATCTGTTTGCAATCGTTTCTGCTGCGACAGTCATTGTAGGAAAATTCTAGTGAGGTTTCCTTGTTCACAATAAATGTCATTTTTAATTGCTCTAATTAACACCACGTGGATGGCTAATTATTTAAAAGTGCATATCCAGCCATAAATGTTCATGGTTAAAAGGAATGGAGTTGCTTGCGTATTCGTACACTATAAAATGTTTAGGAGCATTTAAAACTAAACCGACGACTAATGAGTGTTTAATGAACAAATAACGCGCGACACTAAAAATAGATTTATTGTTTTTATTTCGGTTCGTGTTTGCATAAAACTAAGCGGGAAATGTTCACGATAGTCGCATATCTATAAACTAGAAAAATCTTTGTTTTTCGGTGATGTTTATTTGGGGGGTGGGTAATAACGACTAAAGGCGACGTTTTTACAATATAAGCAAACACTGCCATGAGTGGGTAAACCTATCGAAAAAATGGCGAAGTTGATCCATATATATTAAATAGAAAATGCGAGAATGAAAAGTAATATGATTAAGCTTAAACATGGAAAAGTAACGGACAAGCTGTTAAAACTGGAAAAGAAAAAGTAAAAAATACAATAAATTTATAACTTAAAATGTTGCCGCATTAAGAATTTATTATATAATGTTAAATTGACTTTTGTAAAATTCTTAATGCTGCAATATTTTAAGTTTTAAATTTTTTTATACTTTTTACTAGAATATCTCGTACTTTTCTTTTCCAGTTTAAACAACTAGTCTTTTAACCTTAAGCTTAATCATTTACTTTTAACCTTTAAGCTTAACCATATTACTTTTCATGCTCGCATTTTCTATTGTAATCCATGACTTTTGCAGGCCTCCAGTAAATTCACTTGTACTTTGTTCAAATTCAGTCTTATTTTTGCCCCCATAAACATAACATACACATATGTAATAACAATGTATGGCATTCGTCTGCTTTCATTCTCTCTGTTTCACTTGTTAGTTCTCTTTTAACGAGAGCGGTGAATTAGTAGCAACATTAGTCGTGTTTGAATGATATATCCATGTTACTTATGAATTCCTAGAATAACCAAAAGTAAAGAGTTAATAAGGGTTTAAATGATGCTTGTGCAGTATAATTGGATTTCAAATAATTGCATTGCATTGTGGGTAAAAACATTAAAACGTACTTATAGTTCATGTCGAAATTAGCAAAAATTCTCAAAAATTACGAAAGATGATCGAGTAGAAGATCTGCTAGAACTATTTTTGTACTTGCGCAGAATTTGAATCAGACATGATGGCTTGGCTCGGAACATGACGTCACTCGTCGATTTTCGCCGAGCGTCACCGATTATCAAACTCAAGGAAAATACTTATCAACTCAAGGAAAATATCGAAGAAATAATTTAATTATAATAAAATCACCAGAAAAAAATAAAAATATAACAAAATTTAAAAAAAAAAAAGAAACAACAACCTACCGTAACAATTTTTGTTCTATTCTGTAACGAATTTTTTAAGTGAAAAAAATAAAAAATAAACAAGTATCTTTGGTATGGCCAAACAAAATGTAACAAAATTAAGAAGGAAACCATTATTTTATTTTTATTTATTTATTTTTTTTTTTTTTTGCTCAAATTTTTTAATAACGTTTTTAAAAAAGCACTTTTTATGTGTTTTTCGTATATTTTTTTAAATTTGTAACTAATGTAAAGTAAACTTTTTTCTTTTTTTTTATAAACATTTTTTTTTCCTGTGGGCCTGAGCAACCGATGTTTTTTTTTTTTTTTTAATAAAATAAGACAGCCGGCGTATTCCCTTATGATTAGGTAGACTTTTTTACTGTCGCATGAGACGATGTTAAAGTGGCGTGACACAGCAAATGTTGAAGAAACTTCGCTAACCAGGTAGCTTTCCGATATATGGTTTAAAATGGAGACAAAAGGGTTATTACCAAATTTCTGTCTCCATATAAACTCGAAAAGATAACTGCCGAGAAGCTCCCGGCGTTTGCAACTGACTATTGATCCAAGGTGGAGATATCCATCTTGTATAAAGTTGTTAGGAACGTCCGTTTGAGGGTGTGTTGTTTATTTAATTTAATGATTTTTTTCTTTCAATATTTTCCCCAATGATCGTCTGTCCTTTTGCCATTGATCGACGTTTTACGTCAGATTACAGTCAAAACCGAGCGCATGACGCCATTTTCCGAGCAAAGCCGAGCGACCAGTTAGTTACGTCTGGTTTAAATTCTGCATAAATACCCTATTTTTTACTTAAAAAAACACACACACATAAATATTAGCGATCCGCCATTTTCTATTTTGAAATAGTGGATTTTAATATTTTGTCCATGTCATAGACTGAAGTTCCTTCCCGTGAATTTTAAGAACGCTTCAACAAATACGATAAAATTTTATAATTTGATCAATTTTCTTTTTTTGGGGAATTATATTTTAATCTATCATTAATCGTAATGTTAGAATGTTTTTTTACTAATTTTTTTACATGACACGTAAGTACGTAAAAGTGTTTTAATGTAAAATGCATTCATTTGAAATCGAAGTATATTGTTCAAGCATCGTTTAAAGTGTCGAGACGAAGAAAAGAGTTGTTTTGTCTGTACGTTTGTAGAGAAGTGTGTAAATTAGTTCGTGAGACTGCTATGTTTAGCAGCCCATGGCTATGTCTCCGGTTGTCTGTCGAGAACCCATGGCCTAAGAGCCAAGGTAAAATTTAATGTGTCCATAAGAATTTTGTGTAATTATGTTCTAGCTGATAAGAGTCTGTGTAGCAAGTTGAGACTTGAATTGCTGACTGGGCTTGGGTTGTCACTTTAATAGTGTTCAGCTCCAAGAGCTATTCTTTCTAGTTGGTTGAAGTTCTGTCTCGATAACGAATCGAGATTAAATATTTGAGTAAGTATCAGTTTCTATTTACTTGCCTCCCCACGAGGGCAGGGTTAGACATCAAGGTCAGTTTTTAATGTGAGGGAAGGAACAAAATAAAAATGATCGTTTATGAATAGAATCTTCCAACTGTGCGGGATATACCCCCATTATATCTGGGAATGGTTGGTCTCCTAGCAGCTTCGACTGCAGGGAGACACAGTGGAGTACACGTCAAGGATCGATGTTTGACACTCAGCCTGACAGATGCGGGGCAGGGAACTGGGAACCGGCTCAGTACCTGTCGGACTGAGGTACACCGCCTGGTTATTACTCAGAAGGTTTACCCTCCCAGGCCTTGTCACTCGGCTTTCGAGTGGGGCAAGTTAATTACTTGTCACTTGAGGTGCTCCGATCGGGGAATGCCGACGCGGATACTCAGGCACTTTTTCTAATTGCAAAAGTGCCCCTCCTTTAGGGGAGCTTCCTTTCATCCCCACTCTCTCGACTTTGTGTCAAATATTGATGATGTGGGCACCAATCTAAATATCTACCCCCATTATATCTCAAAAATATTACAGCATTAAGCGCCTAAGATGTCCCTACCGGGTATGCTGATAGGGTTACTCAAGCATTCTTTTGTTGTCCAGAGTGTTGTTTTTTTGTTTGTTTGTTTTTTTTTCCTTTAGAGCGTTGGCTTTTCAGGCCTCTGTTTCCTGATCGTTTATCACATCTTCCCGCCATGAGAGGAAGATAAACAACGACACATTGGGGTTTCCTAGCAAGAACGGGTCAAATACAGTAGCCAGCTAGTTTCACTTGAGAAAATTCAATAAAAAATCAAAGAAAAACGAGGTAAAATTAATGACATTTTCTGACATCACGAAAACTAGAACAAGGTCACGCGTTCTCAGGAGATTTCAGAACTTGACCCTTTTTTTTTCTAAAGAGGCAGAGCTCTTAATCCCAAAAGAAGAACGCTTTGAAGGGAGGCAATTTTGTTGTCTGTAAAAGTATAATCGCTATCACCAGGTAAAGGTATTTAATTCCCTCCCACTACAAGAACTTAGACACCAGGGTCGGAAAGTGGGATTGAGCAGTCATCGCTCACCACCACCACCCCTCCGAAATGAGGCCCTCTGAGCTGCAAAAAGTGTCTGGGCAGCCCCGTCTGCATTCCTCGGTTAGGACGACTCAGGCGATTAGCAATAAACTAACCCCTTTCTCAAAGAGAGAAGGCACACTTTTGCACCGATTTTCACCGACTACACCTAAATATCAAGTTTTGCATGGGTTCGAATACCCTATATATTAAGTTTCATGTCTGTTAACCAAAAACTGACAGGAGTTTGGTAGGCAAAATTTTTTAAACAAATATATATACGTATACGTAAATATATATAGAAAGAGGTTTTTGTTTACTATAACCTTTTGACGCAAATATAAATCATGTAGAATATTTGCATGAATATAATTACACGTAATGGTTAACTAAAGACGTTCCTTCCACAAGAAAACGAACAAACATATAGGGAATTAATTAAAATGAATGTTTAAAAGAATATACAAATTAGCTAGATCTTTTGCAGATGAATGCAATTTCATGACCCATATATATAAGAAAGTTGTATTTTCTTTTAAAATAAATAGAAAAAATGTTTTTAATATGAATATCAATATACAAGAAAACCCAAATGTTTATATATATATATATATATATATATATATATATATATAGTCTGTTCTGAAATATATACTTTAACTTTTGGTGCCCAGCTGAATGTACATCCTCCACAAGCACAAGTAGAAAATAGGGTTGGGACGTATGTCCCTGAAGTCTTTTTGTTTTGAACTAATGTTCGACTGTCGAATGAAATGCTGACATCTGATATTTTATTTCGCTCGTTATTAGACCGTGAGCTCAAAAGGCAAACGCACACGACTGCACACACTAAAACACACACACACACACACACACACACACAGATCCCTCCTTTTTAGAACGGCAATCCACATGTCAGTTACCGAATCTGTCTTCTTGCAAAGCTAGCATTCGAAATTTGTCCGTACTTTCGTATCCGTTTATATATAAAATAGAAAGAAACTGTTTTGTTTTGTAAAAAAAACAGTATTGTGGGAGGTGTATCAGAATTTTTGTAGGAATTTTTGACACCCCTAGCACGAAACTGCAAATAAAATATAAAAAAAACTCGTAATTTCTCTTTTAAAGGTGGGTTGTTTATTTTCTTTATGGATTATACTTCCAAAATTAACTATTAAAGTTGTATAAAAAGTAATAGAAATATTTTTTTTTAAAATAGTAATGAAATTAATTGAATGTTACGAGTTCAGTATTTTTCAATTTTTAAACTTTAAAAATCTATCAAAATTTTTCTATTGATTCTATTTTTACGATATTTTCAGGGTCAATGTGAAATTTTATGCTCTTTCCAATAAATCGAATATAATATTTTTGACAAACGTTTTTTTTTAATTCACGCCCACCCCCCATTTTCAAATGTCTATTAAAATGTAAATAATTAATTTATGTACCAAAGTTTTATATATCACAAATTGAAGATAAAAGATCAATAAATAATATATTCAAATTTAAAACAAAAACAGTAATGTTTTTTAGAAATTTACCTGTAAAGTCTGAAGTTTAAAACCTTTTTCTTTTAAAAAAAAAAACACGTTGTTTGTTTTTTGTTTTTGTTTTTTTTTTTAATGAAACCTTGGTCCTTGCGCCTTTAATTGAAAAAAAAATTAGGGCTTGAATTACATTTTTCGAGGAGCTTCGAAAGATAGCGGGTGGAATTATTCAATAGTTTTCACGAAATTTCTGACACTGCTAGTAGTGTGGTTAATATTAATATCTCTCTCTCTCTCTCTTTCTCTCTCTCTCTCTCTCTCCAACATAGGCATATTGGAGAGCTGTGATACAGCGAAGCAGTCTCTCTGTGACTGCCTACTCATGCTTTCCACGCACCTGTGGGTTAAGTACTGGAGTATGTGAAATTGTCAGTGATCATTAACAATAATGTAAAATGTAACTCAAGTTACATGTAAATAAAAATGCAAACAAGTTCTCATTAAATAATTCAAATTCTACCCAATCTATACCATTAACAATTACTTAACTACCACATTCATTAGTCATTAACCCTTATCCTCGATGACCTTCGGGCCTTGATAAGTGGTGACTTCCTTGTAAAAAAAGAAAACAAGTGCCCAGCTTTTCATAAACGAACAGAGTACTCTCGGCTGTTATAGTTCATATAAATATGTATTTCTCTTCTTCTTGGTGTTTGTTGACGTCGTCGCGAGTAGAATTTTTGACTCGAAAATACGGTCGAGTTTCGACCTCAGCTTGTCGCATATTTGAACCCCTCGCATCTTGAAATGGTGGTTAGATTAGTAATGATCGGATAATTAGTTTCAGAGTGAATCCTGTGCATACAAATATACACATACCTAACTTTATAAACTAGAGTCACAGCATACACACACACACACATATATATATATTCATTCACACTGAAGAAGATCGAAGGATCAGTTGAAAATTATGTGCTTTTGAAGGAAACATTCTTGTGTTTTCAGAAGACATTTTGTATTCCTACATGGCAACACACAGATCTCCTGTGTGTTGCCAAATACAGAAAAGATATAAACATTTATATATTTTTCGTATTGATTTTTTATTCATACACACACACACATTATATATATATATATATATATATATATATATATATATATATATGGATGGATGGATAAAAAATCAATACGAACAAGTGAAGCACAGTGAATGAGGCATAAAAAAATAACTTCAACATCCCCCCATACACAGTGAATAAGGCATAAAAAATAACTTTAGCACCCCCATTTAGCCCCAAAAGTCCTCAACGGACGTAAAATCCTGGTGAAAATGAACAATTGGTGCAGTTTTAGGCCTTAACATATGTAAATTTGAGTTCTGCACCATGCAAAAAAAAAAAAAAAAAAATGAGTAAGTCCATCATTTGCCCTGCCCCATTTAGCCCCAAAAGTCCCTAATTAAATTTGAGTTCAGCACCATGCAAAACTGCTAAATATACATACACAGAAAAATTTGGACAAATATGGTAAAATGGTCCCCAAAATTGAGTGTTTTTATTAGCCCTAAAAAAGTCCCTCGGGCACACCCAAGAGTTATCGCGAAATATAGACAAACAAAATTATATAGAAATCACACATTTCAGAAAGTTTTTTAAAAATCCAAGGCATCAATTGTTTTTTTTAACAAGCACAAAAGTGTCAATTTTAGCCATTTTAACTCGAAAGGCACCCCTGGGGAGGGGAGGGGCGTAGTTTTCCCGGAAAATTCGTTCTGTTACTTTTTTTTACTCATATCATGTTTAATGTTTGTGCAAAATTTCAAAAAATTCCAAGGCGTAGTTATTGAGAAAATGCGAAGAGACGAACAGGCGAACAGACAAGGGTGAATTTACAGGTCCGCCCTTCTTTTTGTCGGGGGATCAAAATATATATAAATATATATATAAATAATTTTATATTTTTTCTGTATTTATTTCCTGTTGGCGTGTACGAATACAAAAGTCTTTCGAAAAAGACGGAAATGTTTTTTTCGAAAGATCATTATTTTCGACAGATCCTTCGGTCTTCTTCGGCGTGAATCGAAGGATCGGTCGAAAATTATGTGCTCCTGAAAAAAAATAATAATTTCGGTTTTGTATTCCTACACGTCAACACATAGGAAATAAATACATAAAAGATATCAACATTTTTACATTTTTCGTATTGATTTTTCATCCATACATATTTATATACATCAAAAGGAATACACGTGGATACAACATGCAATATATATATATATATATATATATATATATATATATATATATATATATACAGCCCAAAGAACGCCGCAGCCCAGAAGAGCCATGCTAAGGGGTCAAAATTGAAAACTTAAAACTTGGCAGGCGTAAGTCGACTAAACGTGTATCTTCTACGCATGCGCAAATATACACTTATACGTTTAACTACGTTAATTTTTTAAAGTGTTAATATACATATGAACTTAGTTTAGATCGTAACAAATAACGCCGGAGAGATACATGTTTTGGTTTCGATTCGAGCTGATAGCACCCAACTTATATTTATTAAAAAAAAAAACTTTTGAAATCACTTTTTATAAATAATATAGATTATTGGTTCTATAATAATAAATACGAAATCTGCATGAATTAAAATATCATATTCAAACGTATTTTACGACCATGCCAAGCTGGGCGTCCTGCGTATATATATATATATATATATATATATATATATATATATATATATATATATATATATATATATATATATATTGTGTGTGAATTTAATTTTATTCATACCATCTGTTTATATGGGCTATGGGTTATGATATTTGGGTTTATATTAATAACATATTTTCTTAATAAAAATTTACGTAATCATTAGCAGTAACGAAAAATGCCGTACGTAAACGTTTTTAATTTTGAAAGTGTTATTTTATACCAAGCCTGTTATAATTTTAAAAGCACCCTATCTCGTTTTTAAATTGGATCAGATAAATAATTAAACAATTTAAATTCAATCAATCATATCAACAACGAAAAAAAAACCGAATCAGTAACACGAGGGGCGTTCCAAAATAATGCCTCCTAGTTTTTTTTTTCCGTCCGAATGGATCAGAGGGGATTGCAAATTGTATCAACTCATGCATTCATTATCTGAGAGTTTCATCTCTCTGTTGCAGATATTAACGATGTGAAACTCTACGAAAATAACCCCTGTCATGGACGCGTCATCGAATTCCTGGCAAAAGTGTATTGAGAATGGTGATTACTAAGTAGAAAAATAAATTCTGAAGCACAGAAGATCGGTTGTTTTAATGATACCACTTCCGTCTTTGTAGTTCTTTAACTTTTTTTAAATAGGTCTCTTTACTTTTAGAAATACTCTCGTATGACAAAGGCGCACTCCTGACGCCCATGCACTGCCATTTTTCATTGCTGGCAAATGTGCATTGAAAATGCTGATGACTATGTAACAAAATAAATTTTAGAGCACAAAAGGTCGATTGTTTCAATGGTACCACTCCCGTCTGCGTAGCTCTCCAAGGTTTTGAGTAAAAAAAAATAGGAGACTTTATTTTTTGAACGACCCTGTAGAACAGATAGATGAAACATTTCATTCTAACATTTAATAACCACTCTATTGGTTATCTCCCTTCGTATAACTGGTACGAAAAAGAGTTGCTATTGGAAGGATTTCATGTGTATGGGCCTAGGTGAAAGATTAGACAGACCTGTTAAAAGAGAGAGTTCATGAATGCGTGTTAAAGTTAATAGTAGAATCGCGTGTCACGGAATATTAGAGAGTCCCGTAGGAAGATGTAAGAGTTCATGTATGTGCCGTTTTGAAGTGTGTGTGCAGCCGTAGCTCTGTTGGTTTGTTTGTCTTCTTGTCAAACCAGGGCGAAATGCCCGGGCAAAGTTGTGCCTTATCAGAGGAGTGTGTTGTCAGCAACAGCTGGAAAGAAAGAGACAGGTTTCTCATGGGTTTAACTGTTTATAAACTCAGTTACGTGGTCAACTCGCCTAAGTGCCGGTCGGCACTAATCCTATTCGGGTTTAACTGGATTCCTCCAAAGGAGGAAGTTTCATGGGAGTATGAAATTCACCAGCGGTCCCCAGTCACATGCATATCTCCGTTAGAGGAGATGACGACGTTACGGTTTTTTTTTTTTTTTTTTGCAACTCTTGCAGGGAGGTGTCGACGTCCTCCTACATACAACGCCTGGAATTCCCAAATTAGTAACCCATTTTAATAATGACCAGGCTCAACGTTGTTTAACTTCGGTGATCTGAAGGGAACCGATGTGTCAACGTATATAATCACTAGGGCTGTGACAACAGCATATGCTTTTCATTGTCTTGACTCTTGACTATATATCCGTTAATATCTTATATGTTTTATATAGACTGATGTGGTTCTCATTTGATTGACTGTGTTTTACTGTGTCGGATATATACTTAAGAGTCAAAACAGTGAAAAGAATATTCTGTTGTCACAGCTCTGATAATAACCAGGTTCAACGTTGCTTAACTTCGTAACTAAGTGATGGTCTTCGATTGGACAAGCCAGAAAGGAAGTTGACTGCTACAACCAATTAACAACGATGTTATAAAGTAAACATATTCAAAATTTTAAGCTGCGATTATATGCTGTTCCTGCTACCACAATCATCGTATATTCAGTGGTTGAATTAGTATCCCTTGTTGATGATTTAAATTTTTTTTCCCCCTTGCTTGCGTTCCATTTCTTGGTGTCATTTTCCACAAACGTAGAAACAAATATAAGATTTCCATCATTTAAATTTGATACACACTTTTTACAGTGGATCATTTTCCTTAATGCTGCCATAAATTTCTTTGACACCGATAATTTTTCAAAATGTCAAAATCTTATCACTAAAATGGAATTTTCACGCAGTATCCTCTTCATTTGATAACGAGTGCAATTTAATTGCGACTGCACTTTGATCACATGAAATTTTAAACTATGGGGAACTTTTTCGGGGTAAACTGCCATCTAAAGATAGTTTTGATAATTTAAGAAACTGCATTTATTTTTATGTTTTTAAAAACCTTTTACAACTTACCCTTTTGCCATCATCAGGATGTTTACACCTAATCGCCTAAAGTAATATCTTCTCGTACTGGGACGAGTAATCGGAATCACGAAACGCAAAAATTGGAACTTTTGGTGGTATCGGAATCAGAAAAGTTTGAACCTATTTTCTGATTCCAAATAATGATCAATTTGTCTGTTTTTTTAGTAATTGTCCTAGTGACATATGGCCGAGTGGTCCTAGACGGTGTATCAAAGTGTACAGTTACCCAAAGGTGCTGTTCAATCCTGAACGAAGGCAGTAAAAAAGTAACATTCAAAAGAGAGAATCAGCAACTATGTCCCAGAGCCTAGCTGGAGTCCGAACACGGTACCTCCGTAATAATAATAATAATAATAATAATAATAATAATAAAGGGTTGGGTTCGAGACTCCTAACAAGCGGTTCCCCAGTTCGATACAAAACACCTGATGAAGGCCGGAGGGCAAAACGGCCAAAACGTTGTGACGATAACAACCCAGATGAGGAAGTCAGTCCGACAATCTCAATCAATTGTCTGTTTTTATTTGATTTTATTTAAAGCAAAATCTTCAACTGCTAATGGTAATAATAAAATAATTAAAATCTATTGATTTTAAAATACCAATAAAACTAAAAATCGATATATCTTTCCTCGCAAGTGTATTTTTACGTTTGATAAAAAAAATATCAGCACATATCGTGAGAAATAACAACTTTATGATTAAATATTGAGAGATTTTATAAAGAATCAGAATCGGAAATTTAGTACGGTATCGGTTGTTATATCGGAATCATGAAAAATGTTGGAAGCGTTCCGTCACGAATAGCTTCATTAATTTTGTGGTGATTTAGTGAAAAGTGTCAATCTACAATAATACGATAATTTTTAAATTTTATTTATTATTAAAAAAATAAATTAATAATAATAATAATAATAATAATAATAAAGAAACAATATATGAAATCAAGAAAACTGAAATTATATATTTGTAAGTTTCCACACACCCCAAGATAGTATCTGCATCAACTGATACAACACTAAATAATCGAGGAGGGCCAATGAGGATGGAAAGAGCGAGGAGAGAAAGCACTAACCACCAAACTTGCAGAAATAAATTTCAACAAAAGTAAAGCAAAAATAAAAAGACACCACATGTAATCAAAAAACTGAAACCGTATAATTGTAAGTTAACTCCTTCCCCCATCAACAAAAATCATAGTGTCAGCATCAACTGGAACTACACCTAATAGTCGTGAAGGGTCAAAGAGGATGGAAAGACCCAGGAGAGAAAGCACTAACAAGACCTCCACTGGATGAGCATAACGGAGGTTTATTGCCAATAAATTCCAGTGAAAACCAATAGATTCTGCTCGGGAGAAATAAATAGCAAGCGGCTGTTGCAGTAACGCAAAATCATTTGCAAAGATTATCATAAAATGTGGAGGGTATTTGAAAATCTAGAAACCCTGTCGTCACCAGATTTCAGGAAACACCACTCGTTATTATCAATGAGTAATCTCTTATGATGACATGTGTAATAAAAAAATTAAAAAAATATAAAAATAATAATAATAATAAACAATAACAATAACAATAATAAAAATTTCAATCCATCCCATTCTTTTTTCAAAGTTTTCGGTATAGTTCCTAACGCTTCACTAAAAGTAAGGTACTCACATACGCCTCTATCTTTCGCCCCACCCTTTTTGTGTGTGTATGTCGCCATAAACTGGCATCACACCAAATAAGTGAGGAAGGTCAAGGACAATGGAAAGGTCAAGGAGAGAAAGCACAAGCTAAACTTGGACTGGAAGTTTGGGAAAGCTTATTGACACTCAAATTCTAGTAAAGACCAATAGTCGCTGGCAACGAGAATTCAATGGTAAGTGGATGTTGAGATAACGCAAATGCTTTACAAAGGTTATCGAAAGAGGTGGAGAGTACTAGAAACCCGGGGAAAAA
Source organism: Euprymna scolopes (assembly GCF_053919585.1). Lineage (NCBI taxonomy): Eukaryota > Metazoa > Mollusca > Cephalopoda > Sepiida > Sepiolidae > Euprymna > Euprymna scolopes. The sequence goes on from NC_136498.1 coordinate 70,958,986, forward strand.
TGTTGGCATTCTGACTCCAGAGAAAACCACAAGTTGTTCTCAAAGAGAAATCTTTGATGATGGCCTGTGTGACTACTCTTAGTGAGTAAATAATAGTAATGGATAGGTTCGACTACATGGGGAAGGTAGTACATTGGGAACTTTGTAGATGACTACACGTTGGACATGCGGGCAAATAGTTCAAACACAAATCGGAGACAGTACAGGAAAATGAAAACCACAAAATCCTCTGCGATATAAAGACACAAACAAATTCATCCACGCAAAAAAAGACCGGATGTCATAATAATTAACAAGAAAGAAAGAAACTGTCAAACTGTGGATTTTGCGGTCCCAGCAGACCACAGGCTGAAAATCAAAGCAACAGAAAAACGAAACAAATGTGTGGAACTTGCCAGAGAACTGAATGGAATATAGCACCGGAAGAAAGTCAATGTGATACTAATGATGGTAGGAGCATTAGGAACAGTCTCAAAGAACTTGAACAAAGACTAGGCGAAGTTGTAATCCAAAAGAAGATTCAGACTATGCAACGAATGGTAATGCTGAAAACAATTGAACTATTCAGGAAAACCCTCGAATGCAGGAACATCAGCCACAAGAGCTAACCGGATGTATCGAAACTGCAACTACTACTACTACTAATAATAATAATAATAAGCCTATAATTCTTAACCAGCAATTTTGCCAAATAAATGTATTTTTCATTTTAATCGGTCACTGCAAGAATAAACTATTTCGCGGGCTTTCCAGCTGACTACAATATGGTGGTCTTCAGTTCCAATGTAAACAAGTTCTTGTTGAGCCATCTCCTTTAATAATCAAATTCTACTCAATTTTTACCATTAATGATTACTACGCTACCACCATACACTTATTAACCCTTATTCTAGAGTGGCTTTCGAGCCTTGATAAGTGGTGACTCCCTTGTAAAAAAAAAACTGCATGAAAAAATGCACATAATATTTTCGAATATCATATAGAATCTATGAACGTCTTGTTGTTTTTCTAGTAGTAGTAGTAGTAGTAGTAGTAGTAGTATTAATAATGATAAGAAGAAGAAGAATCTCCGATGTGTTGAGCGGCGTTTAGACCTCTGCTATTGTATGTACTATCAGTAGCCATAGGAAAACCCTTGATCTTTGAAGCTCTTGGCTTGGAGCCGGGATTCAGGGAGCGTCCTCTGGGAATGAATTCCATCTATTTTTCAAGGATGCATCATTAAACGAAATCAGGATTATTATTAACGACAACAGCACCAACAACCCTTTCATTTTATTTGTCCCAAAGAACGAAATATGCATTTTTTTTCTTTAAATAGTTTACGTTTGCTTTTGCAAATTGTTAAAATTTTATGTAAGCAGAATGCTAAAAAGTTATTTTTATGTAAAAAAATTCTGAAAAAAAAAAAAAGATTATTTCTCTGAAAGAGAGATTGCTTATTACAAACAATCATTTGTGAGAAATTTCTTTAATATTCAAAAATGTTGTTTATAGTTTTTGCATTAAAGATAAAATATTTCAAATATAAATAAACATTTATATTTCGATATTGTTAGGTAGCAGAATCTCTATGGTAAAATGTAAATAAATTCTCTTTTAAAAGATTCGGTTTCAATTGTTACTGGATATCCAGCTACGGTAACTTTGACTACGACTGACGAAATGCCAAAAAAATTAAATAAATAAATAAATTAAATTAAATAAAAAATACACTCTTTTACAGTCAAAGAATAAAAGCGTCCTGTATTAAAGCTCGTTTTGATCCAATTTAATAAGTTTCACATTCTAATATTTTTAAGACGCCTTACATCTGTAATATAAATCTCGCCTGTCTGTTTAAATGTATGTATGTATAGTTAAATAGAATTGTAGAAGGCGGTACAATGCAGAAGTAACAGAAAGACACAAGCTGAAGCAGGTGAGAAATTTATTAATACAACTTATAAATACATGTGTACATATTCATATTTCTCATTACTATTATTCATAAATATGAATATGTACACACATACAGATGCGTATATGAAATATGAAATGTACACATGTATTTATAAGTTGTATTAATAAATTTCTCACCTGCTTCAGCCTGTGTCTTTCCGTTACTTCTGCATTGTACCGCCTTCTACAATTCTATTTAACTACATACTATACAATGCTTCAAGCAAACTACACCCACCTCGTATGTATGTATGTATGTATGTATGTATGTATGTATGTATGTATGTCTACCTAAATCTTTCGACAGAGGCAACAGATTTTCACGAGATTAGTATCATTTTCAAGCTCGACCCTTCGGACGACAAATACCGAAAAATTGGCTCAAAACATTAATTCCTTCATCCTTAACTAGGCACTTTTCTACAGGGAGAGGTCGCTTTTTTCGTCGATATTTTCGAAAGTCATCGCTTCTTTTCGATTGACAAGCCTTAATTTAAACATTTGTCACTTCCGGTTTGGCGATGGACGCAACAGCAAAGACATCACTTTTTTGTTTGTTTGTTATTTTGTTTCACGTTCTTTTCCTCCTTCGCGGTACGGGTTCGAGTCAGCCTGCCTATTATCATTTTTTTTTTTTTTTTTTTTTTGCTCAACGCACTTCTCCCAAACATCGAGCACCCAAGCTAGTTTGATTTATTTTCTAAATCCAAAACCATGCAACGGATTTTTCAAAGTTCTGAACATATGGTTTAATGCTGTTATATCTTGATTTTAGTTTTCGTAAGGAAATATAAAAGTGGTGCAAAATTGCTCTGTTTGGAAATAAATTTCACCATTCAGGGACAGGTATTCTTTTGGTATTCTATCTATATGTATATAAAAGTGAACGTGTCTGTTCTGTGTGTCTGTGTGTGTACATTTCCCAACGCAATAACTCTGTCAATTTTCAGTCTACAGATGCAAAATTTGATATACAGGGTACTGAGATTTGGGAAAATCTTTGTGATTGGTTTTCGGTCAGAAATTTGTCGATTAAGGGATCAAAGTTCAACGATTTGACCTTTGAGAACTCTACCACACTCCTCCGACAATGTTGGGTCTAAACACTTGAAATTTTAGATATAGGTTCCTTGGACATGGATCTAACTTAATAACTTGATTTGAGTCCAAAACAATAAATGTTAAGGGGTCATAATAGGGGTCAAAGTTTTAAAAAATTGACCGCTTTTTTCTTTTTTTTTCTTTTTTTTTTTTGCTCAACATACACCTCCAAATACCCGAGCAATGCTGGGAACCCATGCTAGTATATCTATAAAAGTGAAAATGTCTGCCTGTGTGTGTGTCATTGTATATTTCCCTACGAAATAACTCTGTCAATGTTAAGTCTACAGGCTCCAAATTTGAGATTAGGCGTATTGAGATTTGGGAAAATCTTCATAATCCAGTTTGGGTCAGAAATTTGGCCGTTGAGGGGTCAAAGTTCAACGATTTGTTCTTTGAGAACTCTACCAAACTCCGCCAATTTTGGGTATAAACACTTGAAATTTTAGATATAGGTTCCTTGGACATGGATCAAACTTTGTAATTTGATTTGAGCCCCAAAAAATAAATGTTAAGTGATCAAAATTGGGGTCAAATTTAAAAAAATTTACCTCTGCGGTCTCTACCAAATTATTCAGCCAATTTTGGGTCTAAACATTTGAAATTTGACAAAAAGAGTATTCAGCGATAGGGTAAGCTTTTTAATCGGTTGGGGTCGAAAATTTGAGCTGCCAAGCGGTCAAAGTTAAAAAGATTTGACCTTTGCGATGTCTAGCAAACTACTCAGCAAATTTTAGGTCTAAATATTCCAAATTTATACATAACAGGTATTCAGACATGCGGCAAGCATTGTAATCAGTTTCGCTGCTAAAAGGTCAAATTTGAAAGAGTTGACCTTTGCAGATTCTACCAAATTCTTCTGATTTTAGGATCTAAACACTTGAAATTTTAGATGTAGGACTTGAACATGGGTAAAAATTTGTATTTTGATTTGGGAGCAAAATAATAATTGTTAAGGGGGCAAAATTTGGGTCAAAGTTTTTAAAAAATTCACCTCTGCAGTCTCCATAAAATTACTAAGACAAATTTTGGTCTAAACATTTAAAATCTTACATAAAGTGTATTCACACGTAGGATAAGTTATGAACAATACACAGGGCCCGAGCAAAGCCAGGCGGAACTGCTAGTATATCTATTAATATATGAAGGTTGGATATTGCACACTGCTCTTTTTAGTAGAGGATGGATCAGCGCATTAGTTTGGTCAGTGCACTAAAACCACCTTTAAAGCTAAAAAAAAAAAATCATCTTTAAAAACCAATATTTCATAAGATACCGGGTGTTGCAATCTCTAGCCTACGCTGAACAAACATGGTTTCGCGATTTAGCAGTCGTATTATACAACTGATATATGATAAATTTATGAAAATTTGCTCCAATTTTGTACCTTGTTTTATCTGACGATCGCCTTATACGCCAGAATATACGTTATATATATATATATATATATATATATATATTCTAGCTTCAAAAGATTGGACTTTTTACGGACCGTTCTTTTATGGGTCTTAAGCTTATTAAAATAGTTTTAAATGGGTCAAAAATAGGTAAAAATTTAAGAAAATCGTGATACATTTTGTACATTCATCTTAGTTCATTTATAATTTTTAATTTTTAATCAGTTCATATGCGTATCACGTTAGTGCAGTAGTAACGTCACCAGCTTTGAATACGACAGTTTTGCTTTCGGTTTCGATTCTAGCTGATGGCACACAAATACTTTTTTTTTTTAAACCACGACTCAATTATAATATATAAGAAATCTGGACAAATTAAAATATCATGTTTAAGCGTATTTTACGCCCGAGCAAAGCCGAGCATGTCCGCTAGTATATATATATATATATATATATATATATATATATATATATATATATATATATATATATATATATATTACAGACGAACTAGAAAAGCTGTGACTTTAGTAGTCATGCATAAAAATACATAAAAACTTGTTTTAACATGCGGAGAAATGTCCCTGCTCGGGGATTTGGTTACACACTGACCAATCAGCTTGCAGTGCTTATTGATTTCATCTGTCGCCTGAAGAACTACATCAGTTCTTTAGAAACTTAGGTCGATCAGCAGATAGAACCTTAAAAGCAACGAGGTAAGACGTCCTCTTTCTTTCTCTTCTGTCCCTGTCCATTGGACGCTCAAACATCGCTTATCATCGCTTGAAGATGCTAGAACCATTGACAGCATTAATAAATTTCTACTACTCTTTTTTTTCCATATGGGCACTGTTTAATTTTCTTAAACGTTGTAGGGGATTGAATAAATCTTATAAAAATGTTTTGTTTTGTTCTTTTCATACGACGATTTTCGTTGCGTACCACTAATATATAGAAGTGCGTCTTATTTCTAACACTAATTCATCTGCATTATATTTCTCTTTGTCTGTCTGTCCGTTCCACTTTTATCGGAAGCTATTGGACTAATCTGGCTGAAATTTTGTACGATTCTTTGGTTTGATAAGGTGCAGCAAACTAAGTATTATCGTATCCGCTCGACGAACATTTCAAAATTAATAGAAATAAGTCACCACAATACCACATATATTCCAGAAATTTCCTCGGAAACTATTGAGCCGATCTAACTGACATTTTGTATGAACCTTTGTTATTATAAAATGCGGCGAACTAAGTATTATGGTATCCGTTTGGATGCACAGATGGAGAATAATAGGCATTAAAGGGATTAGTCACCACAATACCATATTTACTCTAAAAGTATTCTGTGAAACAATTGGGCCGATCCCACTGTAATTTTGTACATCCATTTGTTGTGAAATTTATGCAGCAAGCTAAGTATTATGGTATTTATTCGATGTACAGTATGGTATTAATAAGGATTCATAGGGATTAGTCACTGAAATGACACATTTACTTAAGTTTTCTCTCAAACTACTGGGCCAATCTGGCTGAAAAATTGCATATAACTTTGTTATGAGAGACTGTAACTAATTAAGTATTATTGCATCCGTTTTATGCACAGTTAAGGATTAATATGGATGAGTATTTAATGCAAAAATGAGCACAACCGCCAATTTAACATAAAGCACTCATTCTATGTCAACGGGCTGCAAATTTTGCCTGTTTTTAACGGTCTTTAAAAATCCAGTATAAATTGATAATTCTTCGATATAAAGTTGTAAATGACTACCGGACGTAAGTTAATAATGCAACAGAATGAAGCGTATCAAATTACATTTCAACAAGCTGAAAGTATTATTATTATTATTATTATTATTATTATTATTATTGATGATGATGATGATGATGATGATGATGATGATGATGATGATGTATACGAAAGTGACGACCGGCAATCAATCTTTAGTATTTACATCATTCATCGTGTCACAAATTAAATTATAAATTAAGTATGTTGGGAAAATTGTGAAGTGATTATAACTGACCCCCGTAGCGAGGGGTGTGGTGAGGCCCTGCGTCAAGCCTCGTTTTCGATTCCGGTAATTTTGCTAAGTAATCATTTATTTCTACAGTGAGATAAGTTGCATTGCGCGAGATCGGAAGCGCTTCCGTCTAGCTATCGACGCCGTTTAAAGAACTTTCGCCCACAGGTGGCACAATTAAATTTGAACTTGCTAGTCACCTTATATACACCCCACGCACACATACTTGCTTCATCATAAATATAAAGTTCATCTTTTTTTGTTGTTTTTTTGCTGGGAGGCTACATTGTTTATCAAAGCATGTAGATCACTCGAGGATAAGGGTTAATGGGTATCATTTGGCCGGTGAGACAATACCGTGGTTATCGGTAATTGTGGAACTTGAGTAATGTTTGTTTATTTAAGAGGGCGGGTCAATAGGAACTTGTTTAAATTAGGCTTGAAAATGGCCTTGTTACAGTCAGCTGGGAAGCAGTCTCGCAGTATTGTTTCACAGACGGAAACTTCTAGAAAAGAAACTTTGCTCATGAAATTTACGTCTAGTTTTTGGCACAAATAGGTAATAAGGAAATTATTAATTGATGTTGTAGCCAGATGAGTGTCTATTGTTACTGATTATCAAATTGTACCCAATGTATTGTAGAGCCTTCCTCCATCCTGATTCGGTTGTAAAATGTGCTTAAATATATATTTAATTCATGCAGGTTTCGTATTTATTATTATAGAGCTAATACTCCAGTGATTATTATATTGTACCCAATGTATTGTAGTGATTTCAAGTTTTAAAAAATGATTGGGTGCCATCAACTAAAATCGAAACCAAAGCATATAGCGTTCCAGCCTTAGTGGTTAAGTTTGAAAAGTTTGCTAGAAATGACGTCACGACGTTCAAATTTGAAACAGTGACAAATTTAGAGTTTTAGTATAACGCAAGATTCGAGCAAACAAGGGCGATCCACAGAGTTTTATAATCTATACTCCTATAGATTTTGGGGAGAGGTTCGTGTGTTGATATTCATATTAAAAACCTTTTTTTTTTTAATTCATTTATTTAAAAAGAAAATACAACTTTATGTATGGGTCGTGGAATAGCATTCATCAGCAAAACATCTAGCTAATTTGCATATTCTTTTAAACATTCATTTTAATTAATCTCTTATTAGTTTTATTTCGGTTTTCTTGTGGGATGATCATCTTTAGTTAACTTTTACGCATAATTATATTCATGCAGATATTCTACATGATTTATACTTGCGAAATATTTGTGTAAATGGTTATAGTAAGTACAAATCTCTTTCTATATATATTTATGTATGCGTATATATATATTTGTTTAAAAAACGTTGCCTACCAAACTCCTGTCAGTTTTTGGTCTACGGACATGAAACTTAATATATAAGATATTCGAGCCCATGCGAAACTTTATATTTGGGTTTTATCCAGGGAAAATCGCTGCAAAAGTGTGAAATTTTTAAAAAAATGGAATTTTCCCGGTGAAGGTCGAACGACGTCATTACGAATATGCATACGTAATGTAATAGCTATTGGTTCATGTTTTAATTTTGAGTCTTGCAGCAAATATGTCTTCATAGCTCAGGCATTAACGTCAAAGTAAATCGTAAGCTAAAGGTTTTGGTTTCGATTCTCGGTGGTGGCGCACGAGTCATTTTTATTTTTTAACTTTTTAACGCATTGCTATATATTGGGTCCAATATAATATAATAATGAATACAAAATCTGCATTAATCAAAATATCATATTTAAGCGTATTTTACGCCCGGCAATGGCGGATGGCCTGCTAGTTATTAAGATAAAAGCTGGAGTTTAAGAGGTGGTTAATAAAACCGGAGTTTCAACGCGGTTTATTTATTTTTTTTAAAATTGTTGCGAATGTACAGAGTTATCTCATAATTTGGTAAATATAGAGATTATTAATATTCATCTGTCACCAAAATTTGGTTCTGTTATGAAGCTCACATGGGTGTCGGTTTTTTTGTCCTTCTTTGCTCGAATTATAATAACAATTTTTTTATAAGTACGAAGTGTCGGTTTATAATAAATATATTTCCCCGACCTTTTCTACTTGAATTTTAAATGGTCTGTATTTCACAGATAGGCGTGTAAAGTTTGAGGAAATATACAATCCTACATTCATAAACAAGACTGGGCCAATTCAGATTTTAGTCCGAATCAAGTGTGTCCCTTTCGGAGGAGTTGAATGTTTTGCACATTAAAAATTTAATTTGGGTCTAACTGTTCTCGTGTGGAGAAAAGTAAATAAGAATATAATTTTCTTCGCTGTTTGGCTAAGAGCAGAATGTAGTATCTGGTTTTAATACTATACATCATGGTCCTGTATATGACCTTAAACTATGTCCGATGGTGAGGCCCCAGCTTGCGAGCTTTGGGGAGTATGGAGCCACCCTTTAATTGCCATTACTCCCAGGTCAATTCTGACCGAGAGTGGTAGTACCTGTTATGGTCCCAACTTTGGGTTAAATAGAAACTGACTTAAAAAAAAAAAAGAAAAACAAATATATTCTATTAAAAAATCGTTCTTCAAAATCACTGGATTCGGCATTAAATAACCTGAAAAGGGTTGATATGCCGTAAAACAAAAACAACCAACCAACCAACTATACATGAGCTTTTCAATCTTTGGTCAATGAGGGAGAACTTTTTTTCTAGAGAGGCAATTTTAATTTTTGTCCTAATCGAAGATACCTCTTTTTTTATGGAGCTGGGTTTTTCATACATAAAAAAAATGTGTCTGACTCTGTTCTTGTCTGGAAGCCAGTAAATAAGAATATAATTTTCTTGGCCTCTTGGCTTTTTCGAGATAAGCTAACATCAAAGTGTAATGTCTGTTTTGACTTCATCTTTGCTGTTGTTGCTCAATGAAAGAAAAATGCATCTATACTGAGACAATTTTGATGTTCTATCCAATGCAGCCCATTTTGGGAGTAGTTGGATTCTCCCACATTGAAACATGCCCTTGTGTTTAACTTTAACTTCAGGGACAGGCAAGTAATTAGGGACACCTGCACGTACCTGCATTAATTACACTATAATGTTTTGATGTTTCTTATCGGCACCTGACTGATAGTTCATCCGTTCTTTTCTACTAAACGCCTTTCCGGGTGTTTGTTTCCAGTGGAAAAACAAACTGTTTGGTCGATCGGCGTTTGGATGGAACAGCTTACAGCTTTCCATCGACTGTTTCGTATCCAAATATATCTTCAATATATAAATTAACGTCCGTTCGTATAATCTTTATTTGTTTCATAAAAAAAAAGGTTTCAGAATTTAACTAAATTCTAAAAGTGTATTCTTATGTAAAATTTGCTGGGGAAAGCAATAGAAGGGTTCCCAAATCTCTAAGTGTATCGAAAGCAGGCTATGTCGGTATAATCCCTTTAAAATGTAAAACATATCTTTATTTTATGAAATTGACATCATATGCTTTTAGGAAATACAATAAAAGTAATACCGAATCAATAACTGTCCTCATAACCTAAGGAAACTAAAAGGGCTGAAACATTATAAACTTTAAACAAATCCTATCCTGATGAAATGTATACCATATGTCTATATCTGGTTGGTGCAAAAATAATGTTGTATATATAGTTGAACATCAAAAAACATTATTTTTGCATCAACCTAATAATTCCTCAAAATATCTACACGTCACAACCTGTAGGTGACTCAATGAATAGAACTCCCTTAAAACGTCAAATACATCTGATTTTATGAAAATTAACATTAGATGGTGAAATACATACTTTTAAGCCTTAAAAGTTCAGCAGAAGACAACTTCTGAGGAGATAGATTTAGAATGTTTTTGCCTACATTTAGGTTTGTCGAACAGCCAAATGTTTTGTATATTAAATGTCACGATTTATTGTTTTAAATTAAAATACTAGTTGTTTGTTTTTTCTTTTACAATTACGCTCTGCTATACCGTGAGAAACGGACTTTATCACAGCAAGAAAGAATGCACACTGTTTCCTTTCGTAATTGTACACATTTGGTCTTAAACTTTTACAGATTTAATGCTAATTCATATAAAGAAATTATAGATATGTGCATTCTCTATATTATGTCCTGGGTGTAACTTTGCTTTCTTTTTATCTTAAATAAAATAAACGGGGACCATACACGTAAGTCCCGTGAGAATGTAGAAATTATATATTTTCTTGTGTCTAGCACAATTTATTCTTAATCAAAAGGATAGTTTAATTTCTTATTTAAATTTGGGTTGTATCTAGTCTTAAGGTATTCCATATACAGTCCTGGTCAAAATCATAAGACCACTTAAGAAAGTAAGCGTTTACGCATATTATCGAATTTTTAATCAAACAAATGGTTGAAACCATTGCCAAAAGGGAAAATATGATGGAAAAAAATGAAATCTGCTTCATTCGAAACCTTAACCCTGATCTAATAATTATTTTTTAAAAAACAAACATTTTCACCTGGTCAAAATGATAAGACCACTGATAATTTATCTAACAAAAAAGGCAATTATAAATTACTAAAAAGGGTCTCAGTATTTAGTATAGCCTCTATTATTACGACTTACTTCAAAAATTCTCTTCGGCATGCTTGCGACTAAGTTTTTTATCAGTTGCAAAGGAATGAATTTTATCCCATGTACTGAAAACTGAATCAGAAAGTTCCTTTATCGAGTCATACTGGGTTCCATCCTTGAACACTTCTTTTGCCATCCATCCCCAAAGATTTTCAATGGGATTGAGGTCCGGAGAACATGCTGGATGATCTAACAATTCTATATTATTTGAAGAAAAGTATTCTCGTGCTTGTCGAGAAGTGTGTATCGCAGCGTTGTCTTGCTGGAAAATCCAATTTCTTCCACACAGACGTGGACCTTCAGTCCTGATAGAAGCATTTTCAAGCATTGAAATGTATTTCAATGATGTTTGCCGGCCTTTCACTACTTGCAACTTTAGGGTCCCAGCTGACGAGAAAGCACCCCAGATCATTAAAGACCCTCCTCCACTATGCCAAGTTGAAAAAGTCTCTTTGGGCAAATTTTTATCATGCCAATAGTGTTGAAATCCATCTGGACCATCTAGATTAAACTTTTTCTCATCGGAGAAAATTACATTTTCCCACTTCTCTTCATTCCAAGTCTGGTATTTGGCGACATATTTAAGTCGGTTAGTTTTGTGCTGTTCAAGAAGACGTGGTTTCTGCAGTCGCTTTAAATGATTAAAACCCTTCATTTTCAGATGCCTTCTGATGGTTTTAGGACTACATTCTGCTGCTGTTTGGCTTTTCAATCGACTTGAGTTCATACTGGAGTTTTTTTAACTTCTTCTGATACGGCGATCTAGTGATGGGGTTATTTTATTATTATTTTTTTTTTTTTGGTCGACCTGGACTCTTTTTGTGCCCATATTGATCTGGATTTCTTAAAAAAATTTGTGATGACCGTTTTGCTACGATTCACTTCGTTTGCAATGGATCTATGGAAGAGTGCACCCCTATTAAGCTCAAAGATCTTTCCTCTCTCAAACTCTGATAATGGTTTCCCTTTTGCCATTTATAATTTAGTAAGATGTTTTTATCCACTAACAAGTTGCTTTTAGTAACATAGAAAGCTATTGCATTCATTTTTTCAAACTAGCTGATGTTATTAAAGTGGTCTTATCATTTTGACCAGGTGAAAACGTTTGTTTTTTAAAAAATAGTTATTAGATCAGGGTTAAGGTTTCGAATGAAGCAGATTTCATTTTTTTTCCATCATATTTTCCATTTTGGCAATGGTTTCAACCATTTGTTTGATTACAAATTCGATAATATGCGTAAACGCTTACTTTCTTAAGTGGTCTTATGATTTTGACCAGGACTATATATATATATTTATTTGTGAGGAGTACAGAATCTAATTAGCGTAATTATAAAGAGATGGCTTACTTTTTATTATGATTAAAAGTAAAAGGTAATGCAGATAAAGTTGGCCGACCGGTTTCGCCCCTACTCAACAAGAGCTGTATCGATGGATTTTCTTTGTGTTTTATTATAGGAAAAAAAACGGGAAGAGACTATATATATTCAAATTTAAAATAAAAACAGCGTTTTCGTATGTATATGATAAAGGAATATGTGAGAGCTTAATCAACTCTAAAAGACACTGCATATTTTCACTAAAGAGGGTCATTTTAAACAAACGTAGATAGTCTCCAAAATCTTTGAAATGATATTTCGAGTGAGCATGACTAAAGATGGAAAATGGATCGATGCATTGGTTTTACATCCCCAATCACGCTCACTCAATGTATTTAAATCAAATGTATAAACTAATTCAGATAGTCTTCTAACGTTTCAGCTTCTTCAGAGCGAAACCGAAAAAGGAGGAGGTTAGTAAAAAAAAAAATCAGAAAGTAATATTGTGTTATTAGCACAGTGAAAATATGTAGTAGTGATACTAATTTTATTCCGAGCAACGTCGGATCTTCCTGTTAGTTCTAAATAACATTTAAATATATCGATTTCAATGTTGTCGACAATTGATATTTTAAAATTAATATTTGATATATTGTCGACAATTGATATTTTAAAATGAATATTTGATATATATATATATATATATATATATATTGATATATATATATATTGATATATATATATATATATTGATATATATATATATATATATATCAAATATTCATTTTAAAATATCAATTGTCGACAATATATCAAATATTCATTTTAAAATATCAATTGTCGACATTCAGTATGCTATAGCTTTGTACTTTATGAGATGACTGACCAATTTTTATGATTTCAAGTTCAAAGGAACAACTACAGCTGGAATTGGAATACACCCTACTAAAGCCAGATTGTCACAGCTGGTGAATTTCAAAAATGCAATATGGACGTGAGGGCACTTAAGAATCATAATATGCAATAAAATTTTATTTTAAACCTGGAAAAAGTACCACAGAAACGTATGGAATGCTTCAGACTGCTGTTGGGCCATCTTGTATGAATCCAGCATTAGTTTTTGAGTGGCATAAGGAATTCAAGGAAGATAGGGGGTCCGTGAGGGATGATGAGAGGTTTGGGAGGAGTAAGAAAGTTAAAACACCAGAGTTGATTGACCAAATAAAGAATTTCATGGATAAGGGCGTCTACAGTAACGATAAGTTCACAATTTGATGTCAGTGTGGGAACAGTATACAAAATTATTTGCAAGGAACTGAAGATGTGGAATATTTGCGCAAAGTTTGCCCCCGAGGGTGCAATCCACAACTTCATCCTTGTCACAGCTAATTTGACCAAGATGGGCATCAAGAAAGTTCCTCATCCTCCCTACAATCCAGGCATTGCTCCCTGTGACCTTTGGTTATTCTCTAACCTCAAGGAAACTCTTAGAAGCTGTTGTTAAGAGACCACTGAAAAGATGAAAGGGGCTGTGATGAAGATCATTGACACGCTCACACAAAAGAACTTCCATGGGGTCTTCCAGAAGTTGTACAATAAGGGCATTGCAGCCGGAGGAGATTACTTTGAAGGGCACTGTCAATAAAAGTGTCTCTTGAGTTGAAAGCCATGTTTAGTTGCAGAACAGTTTCCGATGGTTAGTTGTTCTATACAAGTCCTGGAGGTGACTGGTTCTCAGTAGACAGTTCTTGAGTTGGAAGCCACAGAGCAAAAGATCCTTCCCATGCTGACATGAAGAAAAACACAAGCGCGGTTGCTAAAGAAAAGGTTTAATTTTTATGGAGCAATTCTGGTTTCTGATTGGTTGGTAGCAGAAGGTGAATTAATTTGATTCGCCAGTTCCTAGTAGTATCGTTTATAAATAGAATCTCCTGACTCTCAGAGACCATATCCTCATCACGACTCAAACAATATTGCAACAGTGTTCATACCAAAAAAGTCTGAAACTTATTGAGGGCATCTCGTAATATGCCGTACATAATTTGTCACGTACTTATGTATAGCTCCAATGGTCGATACACTACAAGTAGAATTTATTAATAAAGTTCTTTTGGGTTTTGCTGTGAAATTCTTTACGGCCACACATCAGCAACGGCAAAAAACAAAAACTGAAAAGAACAAATGCAGTAGCAAAAAGAGAATGATACATTAGTGGCGTTACAGCGATTGCTACTATTACTTACCTGACACAGGCCAGGATCAGAGTATAGTATCTGTTCTGATTCTACACTCAAGTTAATGTATTCTTAGTCAATGTGGGGGGGGACCCTACTATACTAAGGCAATTTTATTTTTGCACCTTCCAGAGTGCCCTTGTTTGGAGAGCTAGTTTCCTCCCACATTAAATACGACCTTGTGTCACATTTTGTTTTTCGTGGGGAAGCAAATACGTATCTACTATTACTGATACATATATATATATATATATATATATATATATATATATATATACACACACACATATATACATGTATATATACACACACACTATATATATATACATATACACACACACACTATATATATATACATATACACACACACACTATATATATATATACATATACACGCACACACACTATATATATATATACATATACACGCACACACACTATATATATATATACATATACACACACACACTATATATATATATATATATATATATATATATATATATATATATTAAGAGAGAGAGAAAAAAACAATTTGATTGAATTTTCGCGAGTTTTTCTTTATGTGATGTAGATGTTTCGGATAAGAAAAAACATTACAAGATAAGTAATTTCTAACGTCTCGTAAAGCGATTTTCTAGTTAACTTCCGTATGGAAATTGTAACTCAGTTGTCTACTGTATCAGTTGTCACTTGTTTGTTTGTTTGTTTGTTTGTTTGTTTTGGTTGGTAATACGCATTCTTCCGTCACACATCTGTAGATTATGGAAGGCGGCTGGTTGTTTAACAAGTTAATTGTTAAAGACAAACAAGGCTTCAAAAAGAAACATCAAATGCAGTTATGATATAATTGCTTCTTTAATATATATAGAATTTCGATACAACTTGTGAGAAAATAACAAACGAAATCGCTTCCCTTACAATGTGTGAACTTGTTAAAAGATTATATTCAATTTGTATCAGGGTTAGCATTAAATACGATAGTTTTTTCTTGCGAAAGTAAGTAGTTAACTTCTTTTTGCTTGACCGAGTTGCAGAGTAGCAAGTCAAGTTAAAGATTTAGCTTATGATTCATTTGATAGAGCTTTTCCATTTAATTGGGGAAATCTCTCTCCGTCGGTCTCAAAATGTCATGAATCCTGGTTGATATTGAGATGGACCATAAGCTTTCATGATTAAAAAAAAAAAGGCAAATCTATAACAAAAAGGGGAAATAAGTTGATCAACACAACAAACGCTATGAGAAGTGAGATTAGTAGAAAGATAATGGGAAGGAAGTGGTTCACCAAGGACACAAAGGACGTCTAAAATAGAATGGCCCATCTAGATTTATCCGGCAAAAATATCGACATAGAGAGTAAGATATAGTTTATGACAGTCTAGAATTGGGACAGTCGATGGCAGATTGCTGATTGGCTCAAATCGGCAATGTTTAGGAGGCCGAGATTAGCTGAGGTCAACCAACAACAAATAGGCCTCGACAAAGAGGAGGACGTTAGAGTGTCGATTGTATCACACACGCATCCAGATCCCAACTGATAACTACAGAATGAGTCAGACTTTTACTTTTTGTCGCGTTTAAATTTTTATACTTTTGAGCAACTGCGCGTCCTCTAAACAACCGTCAATGTCAGAGACTACGACACGGTCAGAATAAACGGGAGAAGACCAGGCATGCAGTTTGTATTCAGTGAATCTTTCTTACTTTGAAAATGTATCAAAAATTAATTATTTACTCGTCCACTCCAAAACAAAAGGCATGGAATTTGTCTTTTATCGACTCTTGTTTTCAATTCTTCGGTGTTCTTTAGGAATAAGAATTCCAAAAGTTTCGGTTTATAAGTCATCAATTCAGAGACTGACGAACGTTAATGAGCTTCATCGAACATGTTGAATGTATTATTTCCGGTTCTTTTTCTTTTCCCATTGATTTTATTTTGTATCCAAGTGGATTATATAATACTAAACTGTGTTAAGTAATACTAGACATTTTAGCCGTTAAAAACGAGTAAAAGTTACAGCCGTTGATTTAGAATAACTGCTTTATGATAAATTGATACTTGAATTTGACTAATTTTGTGCTCATTTTCCGCATTCAATTGATATTACTCCCGAATTGTGCAATAAACTGATACCTAGTAAAGTTCCCTGCACAATTTTAGCAAGATCGACCCAGTATTTTCTTAGAAAAGTGGGACAGACAGACAAAATAAGAGAAATATAATATAGATTGTTTCAATACTTCTACACAATACAAAGCTGACTATTTTTTACCCTAATCCTAACCTAAATGTAACCTAAGTTTTAGGTTTAGTTCGGTTCGTATCGTGTAGATGTATCGTTATTTATGTTTTATAGTTGTTTTTTTAGGGAGGGGTTCTTTGGATGTAAATAAATTTATTTATTTTTTTGAGAAAAGTTATCTAAAATCTTCCAAATAAAAAGTAATAAATTAACAAAAAATAACAAAAAATGCATAAAACTTTATAATTTGATTTTTTTTAAATTGATTTTAAAATCCAGTTGTGTATTTAACATTTACAGCGCCATTTTTTTTGCACATTTCGATAATCGTCTGTAATTTGATTCGCTTTTTCTCTGTTCCTAGTTGGAACTGCTTACATCACTTCAAATCTCTAGATACCTATGGCTAAAAAAAAAACAACACTTCTTTTGATCCACGCCCTTGCCGACGCAATCAAATATCAAGGAATTCTTGTTGTACATTCTTTGAGCCCCTCCTCTGAACCTAATTAAATTTTTATTATTCTCGACTTTAGTTTAATTCTTGTGAACCCGACGTGTTCACATCAAACAATACCGCGAAATTTTAGCTAACACTTATAACCCACGATCACAGAGACTGTTACCGTTTTTAATTGCCATCACACCCCAAGAGTGCACGTCTGGTTCATAATTATACGTCAAAACAATTCCAAGCTATTGCATCAATTACACTATCATATTTAAACGTATCTTACGATCGGGCAACACCGGGCGACCTGCTAGTATTTTATTAATAATAAACCCATTCTGAAAAAGATACATTTCAAAGTAAAGGCTAGTCTTTTTTATGAAAAGTTTTAAAATTAAATTGGAATTACGTAGAAGGAACTTTTCATCGGTATACACCGGCATGATATCCGCTGAACCAAAAAAGAAGGTTAAGTCAAAATGAGATAAGTTTATTTTAATATTAATCTCTTTCTAAATAAACCTTTCTCATCAAGTTTTCTCTTCATCAACGACCTGCTGACATTAATGAACAGTGCAACATTTCATTTTAATTTTGACGACTTGACGGTTTCCAAGCTCTTATGCTGATGACACACAAATTTCCCTGTCACGCCCGGACCCTTACATAGCATCGACATACCTGCAGTCACTGCTTGTTTTTGCATCTGAGTAGGCGAGAGACTGGAGCAAGATGTTCACCCAACAAAAACATTTGTGCTATTGTCCTCTAGATATCTCTCTCCTGTTTATGTCCATGGGATTTGGTTTCAAGACACATTTGTGCCATTCTCGAAATGTCATAACTATCTAGCAGTAATGATATCTAGCAATCTCAGATTTGACGACCACTTCTCTTATATATCTAATAGGGTTAATAAGGAGCTTTATGTGTTGCGTATCCTAAGCTACCAAATTCCTTATAAATGGTATTTGCTGACTAGACTTTATCCATATAGGAACATGCCCTTATCTCAAGAAGGCCTTACGTTATCAGCCGGACAGTTTAAGAATTTCTATTCCAACAAAAACACTAACGGGTCTTTGGTATCAGCTGCTAACAGAACATTTATACAGTGTCAGATAAAACTTTAAATCGGTAACATTACCATATGGAAACATCCCACGTATCTTCAGAATTGCCTAAAATATACTGTGCAATAAATTTCAGGTTAAAAAAAGTGCATACTACATAAGACCTCTTTCGGGTTAAGAAAAATATCCTGATAATAAATCTAACTTTTATTTGTCTGGATTAGGCACCGTTTTTGTGTACAATATTAGTTATGAATGAAAAACACAAAATTATCGGTTTAAACATTTGTCCTCTTAATCATCTTGTGTTGAATGACATCCTCCCTTTTTATATTCCAGTGTAGTCTACCAACATGCCAGGGTTCTATATTCCTTTAAAACATTTCTCATTCACTGAAATATCCTGATGGGATCTCTCACCAGGTTTATAATTGTTGTGGGTACAAATCACCCTTATTTGAGAACTAAGTGGAATCAACCAGTCTTATGAATACCACTGGTTTCAGGGACTAAATAGAGACATTCATACCATGTTTAATCGCATAGTACGAACACGTTCCTCTCATACCACTTTAGTGGTTCCTGTATTCTTTATGATAAATACATATTATATTTATACACTTTACAATTCCTGTGGTTTCTTTCATTTGTGACCCCTAGCACGAGTCTACAACAATAATTCACATCAATAAGATTTTCCGTAGAATTTTCAAAAGTGACAATTTTGAAGAAAAAAAAAACTGTACTTAATTCAACAAAAAAAAAAGTCCCAAATGGATTTTTCATTCCATTGGGCAAATAAAAATTGCCACAAATTTGCTGCACTTTTTGAGTGTTGTATAATGATTCATCGCATTACTTGAATTTCTATTCTAATACAAAGCTGTAAACATTTTAGAATACCAGCTTCCTACTCTAAAAGAATTTATTAATGCCGCGTTAATGAGTAATAAGTATTTTTATTTTCACTATTATTTTATATTCTCATTTGCTTTTGAAATTATTGATTTGTCAATTTATTAAATATGATTTTTTTCTTTTTTTTTTCAGGGAACAACAGGAGCGTCAGGTCCTCCCGGTCCAATGGGTCCTGTTGGATTGCCTGGACCACCCGGACCCCCAGTAAGTAGCGTTATTAATATCTGTACTTTGTAGGATAGCTTTGTCATTGGGTTTTGATAATTTACATTAAAACTGAAATTCGACGAACATTAAGATTTTGGGACAAACAGGAGTTCCTATCCAAAATTCAACCTAATTAAACAACAAAAATACAGAAAAAAATGTAAATACCCCGATAACAGAACGATAACAATAAACGGTCGATGAGATTATTATTTAAGTTTAAATCATTTAAATAAAGTTGTTGATAAAGCGGAAGTCACTTGTTGTGGACCAGTAAAGATCCGAAAGAAAGACAACTCGGTCTTTAGTCGAAACAAAATATATTGAAAAGAAAGACAAAGGCAACAAATAAGGAGTATTCTTACAAGGAAGTCTGACTGCCAAGTGTACATAACTTGGCTATAACACTGAAAGGAATATTCTCCGGGTGTTTATAGTAAGTTAAAGAGTTGATTGTTATCCTTAAGGTGGACCCAGCAGCACTTATTATAATCTCTTTAGAGATCGTGGATCTCTACTTACATATAAAACGCACTCTGTGTGTGTGTTTGAGTGCAAGTTAGTTCCTTATGGACGGTTGGGCCGATTTTTAAAATTTTCACACAAATGTACTGTATATGTCTGGCAGTGTTCTTATATAGGCTTTGAATTGGAATGCGTCTGATAAGTATTAAATATCGATAATCAAGAAAACCTGATTAAAGAGGGAACAGTCAGATATTGACCAAAGTTAACACCTTTATACAGCTTAACGTTACAAGTGCATTTGAAAAGTTTTATCACTGCACAAGCAGAAGGGTCTGGCGTATAAAATCAACAGTAGGTTATTTGATAAGACAGGGTCGTATTTGAAGTCAATGTTTCTATTTAGAGCACAACTGAACTATGATGCCTGACATTTGCATTTTAAACTTTGATTAAAGCCATTATATAAATAATTTTATAAAATCAGCAATAAGTTCTCTACAGTGCTATGTAGAGTACACTGTATTGTGGATTAAGTCACCGTGGGGAGGTATGTGAAGTTTCCTCTTAGATCATCGTGGTGGTTTCTTGACTAGCACAAGCAATCTATCGATTTGATTTTTTACAAAAATGGGCGATTCCACCGATTTTGATGACAGTAAAAGTATATGAAACGTTGAACATCCTCATCCAATTCCAAGCAGTATTGGATCTTCCTACAATAAACGCTTGATAAAATTAAGTAATATTAAAGTTTGAATTATTTTTTTTTCAAATAATGAATTTCAGATTATGTACATTTTCTATTTTAATATGTTATGTATTAAGCGACAATAAACGGTTGATAACATTATTCAAAATGTTAAAGCTTACATCATTTAAATAAACTTGTTAATAGGGCGGAAGTTGCTCATTTTAATCACATTTTAGATCGGGAATATTTTATATGACCATAAACGCTTGATTTCGACTCGGCTCTTACTTTACTGCTCAAGGAGAGAAATGAGAAAAAGACCTTGGTCTTCCTGCCGACTTGTTCTTCAAGTCATCTAAATATTGCATTTTGGCTGCTAACAAAGTAAGGGACATTATATTTCTCAAATGATGTTCTTTTTGCAAACTCACTTCTGAAATATTTTTTCTTGTTTAATAGCGGAGGTGCCCGGCGTTGCCCGGGTGTTTTTTTTTTTTGGGGGGGGGGGGGGTAGTAGGCAGGCAGGCTCGAACTTGTGGGGCAAAGGCGGAAAAGAAAGAGAAAGAAAACCTGAAATCTTACCGCTACGCTATGATGCGACAGGAAGTGAAAAGCCTTCAAATTTAGCGATGTCACTCAAGAAGTTGACTTGCAGAAATGGATAGTTAAGTGAATGAGTTCACGCAGGCGCAGAAATGAACGTCTGGCTTAAGTTAAGAATCATGCTCTTAACTCTGGTATCTTAACTCGTATCTGTTTCCCCACGATGTTGGGGAAAACCAGCTCTCTTCTAAAAGGGGGGGCTCTGGCAGCGTCCTAATGAATAGCAATTGTCTGATATGAAGGGTTTCTCCCACATTCATCAAAGCTAATTGCCTTTCTGGACGTTCCGGCCGAAAAGGCCAGCGAATGAGTTCGCTTTGATTTTTTTAATTTTATTTATACAAAAAAGACGAATAAACACGCGAAAGGATGGAAAGAGGATTTTTTTAAAAAGTCGATCAAAATAAACCTAGAGACGAAGTCCATTTTCGAATCGTAGATATTATAATCTATGAAGCATAAGGAAACTTCTAAATAACCTTGTCAAGAACCCCCACGAAAAAAGCCTTTTATGGACATACAAAAACGTGCGCGGCCGTTTGCCTTTTATATATATAGAAGATGTCTCCCTCGTTAGACCACTGTTAGATTACGGTGTTAAGTCCTCTTCTTCATATCTAATACATGATATCAAGCACTGGAAAAAGTTCAAAGTTCGAGTGTTGCATGAAAGCCTACTCAAAAACCTTAACCTTTCCTCCCTTGAGCACCGACAATTACGCAGTGATCTCATTTTCGCCTACGACCTCATCAATGGTAATCCCCAGGACTAATTATTGGGTATTTAGTTCTCTTCCAGTGCAAGAACTTAGATACCAGGTTCGAAAAATGGGATTGAGAAGTCGACGCCCTCAAGGAAGGGCACTCTTACCTGCAAAAAGTGCCTGGGCAGCCCCGTGGGCATTCCCTGGCGAGGGCGCCTCAGGCGATTTGCACTAAACGATAAGAGAGAAGGCGAAGCCTGGAAGGGTGGATCTCCTAGAACTGCATAGAACTTAACAGCCACCACAAAATAAACAGGGACCAGGTCATTATAGGAATAGTCTAATCTCTGTTGATTTGGGGGGTTCGGGATAAAATCCCTTATCTGACTAATTATTCACTCCTGTATTACAAGAAACTATTTCACCGCTGATTATGATGAAACTGAAGATGATGAAATTTCTCAATCAGAATCCCTGGACCTTTTTTTTTTTTATTAATTTTCTTCCTTTGAAGATTGTAATGCTGGGTATGAGGCAGCCAAATAAGCTGCCAACATTGTCCTGCTTTTTATTGAAACCAACTGAGAGCTCTTTTTAGTATCCTCGTGGATCTCTTTTGCACTTGATTCACCAGGAATATTAGTTAGGTAGGACTTCAGGTTCTTCTTCATAAGCCCTATGGCACCTATAATAACTGGTATGATTGATATCTCTTTAAGATTCCAGTTTCTTTTCATATCATACATGAGATCTTGACATTTGGTCTGTTTTTCCCTTTCAGCTCAGTTAAGACGTCCATCATTAGGAACACTCACTTCAACCAAGGTTGCAACCCTCTCTAACTTATTCCATATGTCACTTTCGATTGTTTTATTTGTTAACAAATACATTGAATTGAACATTTGTTGATGGTATGGGAACTGTTAATGATAATGAATTTTAGATGGTGTTCATTTTGTATCTCAGTATGTTATTTATTAAACAGCTTTATTATGTTTGCATGGCTAAGATTAATAACAAACGAATTAGTTGAGGTAAGTAATCATTAAAATGAATGTAACAATATAAATCCTACCAAAACAAACAAAAAAAATACCCCAGGAAAAAAGCAACATTCTAAATTGACATTTCCTTTTTGGAAAACCAACAACAGAAAAACAGGAATCACTAAATAATTATTCCATAAGATACTTAAAACGCAAAAACCAATTCATAGGAAAATAGGATCTAATAAAAAACAATCTCTCTCTCCATATATATACATATATATATATATATATTTATATATATATATATATATATATATATATATCCATATAAGCCTGACGAATTCTCATGAGGAGGAAATGCGGAATATTCTATGTAGCTTAATTGCCATATATATTTTTATAATTTACTACCTAGCTTTACTTAAGTATTGAGCACTGTTGAAATAAATACTGAAAAATATTTACGTATAAATTTATGCCTCCTTATATTCATGTGATTATGATATATATATATATATATATATATATATATATATATATATATATATATATATATATAAGTCCTCGCGCGAAAGAGCAGGACACAAAATGTTTTGAATAACAAAGACTTTCGCTGGCGAGGACTACTATTGTACATTTTGTTGCAATTTAAAAACATTACCTTTCATCTAGCAATTAATGATATAGATATAAAATTTTCAATGATTTTTTTTAAAGTGCAACAGAATGTACATCACATAAAATAAATCCAAGGTAAGTTTTTAATTTAATTTAAATTAACTTTTTATACCTTACTTTGTAAAATATATAAAAGTGCAGTTTGAAGATAAATAAATTTCAAATTCAATCTTATACCTTTATTTTTAAAGCTTATGGTAAAAACATTTTGTTTAACAATTTTCATGCCTTGGATGAAATGCTTTTCTAACATGTGTGTATATATATGCAGACTTATATGTAATATACTGCGTTGAATTCAGTAAATTTTCATATACCAATAGGTTTTAAGCTAAAAATGGTTGCCTTAAGGATGACGCTACAAAATTATCACATTTCAAAATTGAGCATTAATATACTGTGTGTGCAAAATCAAGACTTCAAGACAAGGTGTTGATGGCAACAAAAAGTGTATTTCATTTTACGTTACAATTGTTTCAATGTCTAGTTCGACAATTTCAAGCATTATATCGTTTGAAAAATTTCAAAAACCAGCATTTCTTCAGACTTTATGAATAAATACATGTTTCTCGCATGCTTTTCCGTTAGGGATCCCCCCCCGCCTTTTTTCTTTCTATTCAAAAAATGCAACATTGCCTAAAGTGTGTTTATTCATAAAGTCTGAAGAAATGCTGTTTTTTTTTTATTTTCAAATGATATAATGCT
The DNA here is from genome assembly GCF_053919585.1 of Euprymna scolopes. NCBI lineage: Eukaryota > Metazoa > Mollusca > Cephalopoda > Sepiida > Sepiolidae > Euprymna > Euprymna scolopes. Next base: position 70,983,324 of record NC_136498.1, read on the forward strand.
TAAAATTGTCGAACTAGACATTGAAACAATTGTAACGTAAAATAAAATACACTTTTTGTTGCCATCAACACCTTGTCTTGAAGTCTTGATTTTGCACACACAGTATGTGTGTGTGTGTATATATATATATATATATATATATATATATATATATATATATATGTTTTATTTTTTATTACCGATTTATCTGCTTAGCTACACATGTTTCGGTTACGGAATCGTATTAACGATCCAGTAACTTCATCAGACGTTACAGAAATGGTCATTATGATTGGAACAATGATATTAGAAGTAGCACGAAAATAAAAAAAAGAGGGAAAGAAAAGGGAGAAAAAAGAAAAGGGGCGGAGATCGACAAGGTTTAAGCTGTAGGGGTTAGGGAGAGTTTACGAAATTCAGCTAGATATGATGTGAATATGGAAAAGGGGAGGAGAGAGAGATAGACAGAGGGGTAAGGAAAGGAGGTGGGAAGAATTTCAATTTTAAGTTTTAAGATTTAATAAACATTAGAAGGTGGTAGGGGTTAGGAGGGTTTTAGCTGTTCAACCAGATACGGATAGGAATATATGAGAGAGAGAGAGAAAGAGAGAGAGAGAGAAGGTAAAAAAGAGAGGAAAGGCATAGGATGGACAGAGTTTTGGAAGCGGAGAAAAAAATATAGAGATAAGAATAAATACTGAAGGGGAGAGGGAGAGAAGCAAGCAATTCAACACGTGGCTCTGGACTGTCGCGCTTAGATGCTGCTTATGTCATATGGGTTTTGACATGTTAACGGTTTATGCAGATTGGGAGGGGGCGTTGTTTGCAGTAACTAAGATGCGTCTTCTCAAAGCAGGTTTAGTTACGTCCAACTTAAATGCATTTATCTATTTAAATTCATTGACTATTAAAGGTCTTTAAGAAATTAAGTAAGTCAATTACAGGGAATTAAATTGTCAGATATGGATTGAATAAATATAGCAAAATGTGGAATCATAAGGATATGGATGAAGGAGGATATACGAAATATATATATATATATATATATATATATATATATATATATATATATATATATATAATCTTTTATGTGTAATTAAGCGGATAAATCGGTAATAAAAAATAAAACATATTTGCTCTGCAATAGTATTGAGCACTTTCTGCAGGTTTTTACTATATATATATATATATATATATATATATATATATATATATATATATATAGTAAACACCTATAGTCTAAAGAAGCTTTGAATAAAAAATGCAGTTTAAATTCCCGGAAGAAAAAAAAATTAATGTTTACCTATCGCAGACTAAGCACCTACATAATCCGACTTCTAAAAAATTGATAATGTCAAAAGAGAATTCATTTATATGAGGATGAAAAAAAAAAGTTGTTAAATAGCAATAGACTTAGCACCTGCATAAGCTGATTTCGCAAAAGTCTTTCATTTTAAAATAGAATTTAAATACATAAGGATGAAAAGAGAAATGCTTAACTAAAATTTTGTAAATAGAAAACGGAGATCATCAGCTGCTTACCATGTAGCTGTTTCGGAGATTTAAAAATATGTAGGATATATATATATATATATTTAAAAAAAAGGGATGCTTGATAATTTTTAGTTTTCAATTTATATGCTACCCAACAAAATTGTACCTGGCCTGTGAATATTATTTAGTTAACTATTTTCCTCTGACGATAGAGCCACTCTTTGAAACTCCATGGATTAAGTAAAATTTTAAATTTTCAACTTGTATTACTTGTCGAATAATAAATTGTTGTAACTTCTAATTTACAGAGTTTAATTTGAATTCATAATATATATATATATACATATATATACATATATATATATATATACATATATATATATATATATATACATATATATATATATATATATATATATACATATATATATATATATATATATACATATATATATATATATATATATACATATATATATATATATATATATACATATATATATATATATATATATATATATATATAATTATTTACTATAATAATTAGTAAATAATTACAGACACTAGTGTTTCATCCTTTTGAGAATCTTCAGTGCAAGGTGTCACGATTAACACCAGTCGATAGATTTGAAACCGGCGACAGAAGCCATCTCTGGCTCCATTAGCAAGGATCATAGCAATTCGGCTACTATTAACCATGAGAGATGTTGTTGTTGTTGCATTTTAAACATTTATTTCATTAAATGTGTTTATATATATATATATATATATATATATATATATATATATATATATATATATATATATATATATATATATATATATATATATATAATATTTTGTACGAATTTGTACTTTATTTTACCTTATTTTTCAGGGACATGTAGGATTAGTCGGCTCAAAAGGAGAACGGGTAAGTCACCTTCTTTTTTATTATTACATCGAATGTGCAAACTTTCAAAAAAGACTAAATTCCAAATATATTTATATTCATTGTATAAATATGTGATTTATATTGCAACACATGCTATATCTTCCTCAGCAACCATCAACATTTTCTCTCTCCACGAAGTACCAACCTCTCGGGTTAATACTTCCGATAAAATGAAGAGGAGAAAAAACGCTAAGTCTTCTATGAATAAGTTGTTTTAACAACAAAAGTCCCAGAAAAAGGAACCTTGATTTTAATCATTGAATTAAAGAAAATATACAACATTATTTTTAGTCTTCTATATTTTCAAATTAAACATGCTGTACTTATCTACCTATCAATCTCTCTCTCTCTCTCTCTCTCTCTATATATATATATATATATATATATATATGTATATATATATATATATATATACAGTGTGTCCGTAAAGTTACTATACAGACACCCTGTAATATATTAACAGTACAGTAAGATATTGTATTAAAATATTTATTTGTAACAAAAGAAATAAAAAGAAATAACACCTTTATGTTTATAAAAATCTCAGAAAATACACGCATTACATCCGAAAAGACTGTAACAATCAAGGCAAACAATTTCTATGACAAATATTCAAATTGGAGGCCTTCAGCTCCAACACATTCTCGACAACGTGACACCACACTCTGACAAACTTTGGTGCCCAAGTCACGATCAAGAAAAATAAATATTAACTATTAATACAAATATAATACAATAAAACAATAAGGCTGTATAGTAACTTTACGGACACCCTGTATATATATATATATATATATATATATATATATATATATATATATATATATATATATATATATAATGTATGTATATATGCTTTATTTGTACAGACGTAGTGACAGTGAAATGACGATGTTTCGATCTGTAGTGATAAAAACTAAAAGTCTGTCATTTCTTTTAGATTTTCATATTGAAAAAGAAAGGAAAATAAAAAAACTTTAGATAAAAAAATTGAAAGATTACAGATCAAATTTGAAATAATATTGTTTTTAAAAATATTTGTATGTTGTCAGCAAAAGGATTAATAAAATTATCTATTTTTAATTATCTATTTTTAGCATTAACTTCATATTGTCTTGTCTGGATTTTTCCGGTTGTCGGACTGTATATATATATATATATATATATATATATATATTCTTCTATAATATAAAGCTGAACGTCTGTGTGTGTCTGTTCACGAATAGGCTCCTATATGGTTGACTATTATAGAAAACTGATCACATATAATGTTAGAAAATATATCGAAACACAGGAATGGGTATGTTTGATCTGGCATAATGATGATTCATTAAAATTGTGGGGTCTGCATACGCGCCTGGTTCACAAAGTATGGAAAAAAAAATAAATAAAAAATAAAAACGTTTACAAGTGTTTTTGATATAGATGTACATAATAATACTTTGATAAGTATGTTTTAACTTAAATAGGGATGGTATAATAAGATTGTGGGGTCTGTGTTCGCGCCTGGCCTCCATAGAATGGAAATAGGCACAAACTTTAATAAAGACTTTTCATATCTATCTGCGTACGTATACTTTGATAATTATGTTTCAGTTTGAAGAAATATGGTATAATAAAATTATGGGGTGTTCGTTCGCACCTGACCTCCATAGAATGGAAATATGTCACAAAGTTTAACAAGGTTTCTTAATATAGATGCACAGAATATTGTGATAAGTGTTTCAGTGTGAACAGGTATGGTATAATAAATTATGAGGTTTATCTATTTTATTTTTACTTCCATCATATTTTGCTTTGGTTTTGATACCCCCAAATTCGAAGCTATCTCTTTACAACCCTTAGGAGAGGGGGATACCTATTCAACTAAAAAAAAAAATGGTATTTTTATAGAACATAGATATATTTACGAACAAATCTGGAAGTGACGGATCCTGGAAAATGCAGAGTCAAATTGCTTATTTTATATATATATATATATATATATATATATATATATATATATATATATATATATATATATATATATATTCTTCTTTTTTTTTTCAGGGAGAAGGTGGCTACTATTCTGGATCAGATGGATCAGTCTCTTATGGTCCTCAGGTAAGAAATTATTTACAACGATTCATTAAACACCAGCTAATCATGTTACTCTACTGGCATTTATTTATGACTAGCAGAACTACCCGGCATTTCCCGGAGCAAAGTGTAAAATAATTTTTATCCATCTTTCCCCCTTCATATAAAAAAAATATTTCATATATTTCATAAATAAATAAAACTTTATTTCATAAAGAAAAAAGAAAAAAATTGTATAATATAATTAATTAATTAATTACCAATGAAAAAAAAATGTGTTATATAAAAATATATATATATAAATTGTTCAAAACCAGTTGGATTGATCTATCCCTGACGATGAATTTAGAAGGATAGGACAGTATGAGTTACAACAAATATGGCGACTAAGTGAAAACTGTTATTCGGAAGTTGGGAAGGATTAAAAATAGCATTAATAGACAAAAATGCTTTTATTTTATTTAATGAAATATTTTTATAGTAGTGATGGGACGATTCCAATATTTTTCCCAATTCCGATAAAATTACTGATTCTGGGCTAAATTTCTGGTTCCGCTACAATTCCCAATTCCGATTCTTTATAAATCTCTAAGTATTTAACTATAAGATTATTTTCCCCTGATTTTCGTCAAAACACATGTTAAATATGCAGATATTTTCCTAAACGTCAAAATACACTTGTGGAGAGTGATCTATCGATTTTAGCTTTATCGGTATTATAAAATCAATAAATATTTATTAGTTTATGATTACTACCAGCAATGGAAGATTTTACTTTAAACAAAATCAAATAAAATTAGATAAGTAAAAGCATCGTTTTGGCATCGGAAAATAGGCATCAATTTTTCTGATTCTGATAGAAAAATCGGAAGATTTTGGGGTGATTCCCGATTCCAAATAATCGTCCCAACACTAATATATATATATTATTTTTATTAAATGGTCACCATGTATTGAGTCTGGATGCCACTCAAGAAAAAGAAATAATGGGATGAAATGCTTGTCAGGACCAAGTTCAAATATTTATGGAGACGGTTCTTGGTAGGAATCTGTTGATTTGAGCCCCGGAAACAATCGCGTTGTAATCTACAAAGAAGCAGTCCTGTGGTCATGTTGAGCAGAAACTCTCTCCATGAAAATTTTGCTTGATGTTAAACACACAAAGGAGAAAAATATATCGTATTTAACAAATGCTTCATTTTTTATAACTTTAATTTACAGTTCCCTTCAAAAACTGAAGAAAAAAAAAAAAACTCTACAAAACACTTAGCAAATTGTACACACCACGTCTACTACCGATCACCTTGCTTCCTCTCTTCCCCCTTCTACCCCTAAATACCCAACTCAGTTCATTCAACTCGTCATTTATTCTGGTAAGCGCCGTCCGTTTCTCTCTGTATAACTTATGGTAAAGCAGTTGCATGTTAATAATACATGTGAATGTCTTTTGTTATTGATATGTGTTTCTAACACGTAGACTCTCTCGCAGTGGGTATTTTTGAGAAGAAGTCTCCGGGTGGGGGGGGGACGATTTTAATTAGCTTTGAGCGCCACAAGGAGAACTCTCATTACAGATATACAACAGGATATTTTTCAATAGCAACTATATATATATATATATATATATATATATATATATAGGTTTTTAATATCAAAGTCAGAGCGAGAATAAAACTCAACTTTATAGGTATAGGAGTTGAGTTTTATTCTCGCTCTAACACTGATATTTCAAGCCTAATTTTCTATTTTAAAACTATTAAAACGAACTTAATATACTCATTCATAAATATGCGAGCAACTACATGAAGGTAAACTAATTTGAATATTCGTTTGAAAAACAATTATTAATTAATTACTTATTTGTTTTTATGATTTCTCATTAGATGATTCGTTTCATTTCATTATTATGCTGAATTCTATTTATGCATAGTTTCTACATTCTGCATAATGGCATAGAATTTAAGATGAAAACGTTCTAGTACGCATATTATATATATATATATATATATATATATATATATATATATATATATATATATATATATATATATATATAAGTGACCATGTCGGTTTATGTGTGAAAAGTCTTTACCGAACTCCTCTCTGAATATTTGATCTACAGAGTTGATATATAGAGTAATTAGGCCTGTTGTACACTTTCAATTTCGTTTTTAGAGGTGAAAAATTGCTGCTAAGGTGTCAAATTTTAAAACAAAACAGTTGATCTTGGTAAGGTAAGTTTAGTAAAATATTACTCCAGCTGTATCTTTTGTGCATGTGCAAAATTAAGCATCAACAGTTCAAAGTTACTTAATTTTTAACCTTTCGTATCCATCTGTCGATAGCTCAGATGGTATCAACGCTGGAGAGATAAATAACGATCAAGGCTAGATCACTAAATATTTTGGTTTGGATTCTAGCAACTACCAAGTCATATTTTTTATAACTTTTGAGATTACTGCTATATATTGAATAATAATCCACAGAGAATTGGCTCTATAATAAGAAATTTGCATGAATTAAAATATAATATTTATGCATATTTTAAGCTCGAGCAAGGCTAGACTGCTTGCTAGTATATATATATATATATATATATATATATATTTGAATATATTTTTGAGGGTAAAGAATTTTATAGCTGAACATGGATCAAATTTTAACATGACGAATTTACAAAATATAAACTGAAAGCATTAGCTGACCCGTCTCACACCTTGCTCAACAGAGCTAAATCAAAATATAATTTTGATTAAAAAGATAATATAAACTGGAACTATGGCGGGGACACAAAAAATAGAGTGAGGGAAAAAATTCGGCATGAAAGAAATAAATTAAAGTCCACATTTTCTTTTCGCTTAAAAAGATAAATTCTAAAGGACATCATATAAATAGTTTCTAGAATTTGCAAATTAAATAATGAGTGTGACTTGCTGAGAATGGAGAATAAGTCAACACTGAAACTGGAAGCACAAATACAGTTATTTATTAGGTGTTCACAGATGGCCGAACCGTATGTATTATTCAAAACATCTTATGATGAACATTTTCTTTATAAAATGTATGTTTATGTGTTACATATATATATATATATCAAATTTTAGTCATTCAATGAATTTAAAAATTTATGACATGAAATGTTTGAATTTCAAATTTATTCTGAAGTATATATATATATATATATATATATATATATATATATATATATATATATATATTCCTTTAATACACGTGCCTGTATTCTTTCCGTGTGTAAAAACGGCACTTGTGCACATTAGATTGTCACTGATTATTATTTGTTTTCAGTTTTGGAAGAGTTCAATAAAGAGAAAAAGGGGCAATCCAGAATTTTATGATTTTTAACGAAACTTTGTACGCAAATCAAAACAAGTACATTAAATTAACGGACTAACACAACGGAAACTATTAATTAACCGAACATTTGTTGAATTAAATAAAATTTATCATTTTTAAAAATAGAAACATCATACATTTTAAAATATATTACATTGAATGTTATATTTCATGTCTAAATAATTTCACCTTTAAATAAACCTTATCGCCTTTCACATGAAATAAAATATTTTACATTTTAAAAACATATTCTAAATTGATTGTTATATTTTCTTTAAAAATTATCCCAAACTGATTGAATTTATTTGAAAACATTAATAAAATAAAGTGTACGTTTTGCATATACTGTATATTTTGGCGTATACGACGACCCTTAAAGTTGAAAAAAAAATCATCTTTAAAAACCAATATTTCATAAGATACCGGGTGTTGCAATCTCTAATATAGACTAAACAAATATGGTTTCCTGATTTAGCAGCCGTCTTATACAACCGATATATGATAAATTTATTAAAATTTGCCTCAATTTGTTACCTCGTCTCATCTGATGGTTGTCATATATGCCGAAATATATAGTATTTAATTTAGAAACAAATAAAAAAAAATTGGTCATGTTTTTAAAAAAGTTTGAAAAATAATTTAATTCAATAGATTGCTCCAGTAATTAATGTTTTCTATTGTGTTAGTTCGTTAATTTCATGTAAAATGTTTAGCCGAAAATCATTACAATTCTGTATTGTCTCCCCTTTTCCTAGTGTAGAACTCTTTTAAAACGAGAAACAAATAATTATCAGTGGCAATCTAAAGTGCTGTAAAAAGAATGCATTATTTACAGCAACGAATAGTTTCTTTGCTCTGGCTTATGTTATTTGATACAATAGAGCTGCGTGTGAAAGTTGCTGTTTTTCTTTAGTTTAGAGTTGAATGTTGGGCTTATTTCTTCAGGGCTGCTAATCCTTTTTAGTCCTTCTGCTCGACTTGACTTTCTAAACAGGTCGAGAGTTGCATCACCTTTGTCTCATTCCATGTGCCATCACCAGTGTCTTTGTGTTTTTGTGTCGGTATGAACAAGCGTTGTCGTAAATACGACATGAATTCACAGTTCATACGTTCATTCTCATTAATTAGTCCAAATTGCAAACTACCTTAGATCTTAAATTGTGAGGTATTTTTCTTCTTTTTTTAAGTGCTACTCACCCTAGGTGAGTTGAACCATTTTCTTCCAAAAGAGTAGGTGCACTGGGTATATATAATTAACAATCGGTCTTGCATATCTTGGTCAATGGAAATGATATCAGGTTTTGGCAGTTCTTGAAGAGAGGTGTCGACGTCCTCCTACATACAGCGCCTGGTATTCTTAAATGGTCACCCATCTAATACTAACAAAGCCCGATGTTGCTTAGGTCCGGTTATTTAATGAGAAAGACTTGCCAATGTAATTGTGCCGTATGTAATTGTACTATCGGGGGTGCCCAGTGTTACTCGGATGTTTGTAGGTGTGTGTTGAGCAAAAAAAAAAAAAGTTGTAGTACACAGACAGGCTCGAACCCGTGACGCGAAGGTGGAAAAGAAAGTAGAGGTGTGTTTAAGGTTGAGCAAAAAAAGAAAAAAAAAAGGAAAATTGCGAGCACAAAAAAAGTAGGCAGGCAGGCTCGAACCCACACCACAAAAGAGGAAAAGAAAGTAAAAAAAAAAAAAAAAAAAAAAAAAAACGGGACGCATCAAGGCTAGACAATCGAAAACAGGCGATGACTTTCAAAAATATGGACGAAAAAAGTGACCCCTCCCTGTAGAAAAGTGCCCAGTTGAAGGAATAAATGTTTTTAGTCAATTTTCGTCCGAAGGGTCGAGGTTCAAAACGATACCGATCTCGTGAGAATCTGTCGCCTCTGTCGAAAGTTTTTGCGATACAAACATACATTTAAACAGACAGGTGAGATTTATATTACTGATAATTAATCACTCAATTATTTTCTTATTTACAGGGACAGCCTGGAAATAATGGACCACCTGGAATGGTAAGTGCTTTTTACAACAGTAAAAGACAATTATTGTCATTTATTTTATAATTCCTATTTTGTTTTGTCATGATGCGTGCATAATACATAGAAAAAAGACTTTAAATTACAGTCATACTTTAGAACTCAACTGTTATACGGAAACTCTTCCAAAAATAAACGTGGCTTTCAATGCAAAACACACACACACACACACGCACACAAACATGCACACATACATACATTAATAATTTTTAATACATTAATAATTTTCTCTTCTTTACTAACTGGTCGGTCATTTACCTGTGGAGTTCTTAACCTTTTCTCTTCGTTCATACTTGTAGACTTATTCCGTGACTTAAATTCTTTTCTTTTCCATTCCTCTTTTATTAACACGTTAACAAAGTTGTTTTAAATTGTCTTTCTATTCAACATATCTGCAGCCTGGAGAACGTGGTGCACCCGGTGAAAATGGACCCCAAGGACCCCAAGGATCTTCTGGTATCCCTGGAATGCCTGGACCCGCTGGACCTTCAGGACCAAGAGGACTTAGAGGACAACCAGGCATGCCGGGAATGCCCGGACTTCCGGTAAGTATTATTCGTCTTTCATGATTATGAATCATTGTATATTTTCGAAACTGACATAATTAGCCAATCAGCAAACAATGTTTTCGCTAATAAAAAAAAAATCACTTATCTGATACTATTCTTGAAAAACGAATTGTTTTCGATCATAGTTATTTCCATGAAAACAAAAATTGTTTACGTCATTACAAAAAAAAAAACAACACTTATTTTATTGATACTTTTCTAAAAAAAATTTATATTTTCTTAGATAATTTTCATGAAAAAAGAAAACTTTTAATTTTCGTTCATAGTTGTTTCTATGTTTATGTTGTTAAAACAAAAACTATTTCTTTAAAATATTTGATTAAAAATATTTTTTTTAATATACTTTTCTTGCAAAAAAGATTAAAATATTTCTTTCCTATAATTAAACTCACGGTAAGTCTTATCTTGTGTCATAGTTGTTTTCAGCATTTTAAAGTTAGCGTCTTGCAGTGTTCGAATCAACTTTTTCCGGCAACATTTTCAGCAGCTTATTGTAAACTACCGGAAGATGCTAACGCAACTTCGGGGCAGATTCTGGATCAGTACGAAGATGTGGTAGGAGCCAAGAAAGAAGCGTAATCTTGGTCTTCATCTAGTGTGTTAATAAACCCGGCTTTAATCAAAACAAAATGGAGCCTTCAGTGGCACATGACGAATGCTTTTAAAAAGATGAGTGATCTCAGTAATAACGAATGCGGGTTCTATCACAGTGAAGTTGAGAGGGTGAGCCACCTCACATCCAGCTGTAAATATTTCCACTGGAAAATCCGTAAAACGCTGAATATCCAATCTAGCAACAAGTCGTGGGAGCATATACCAGAAAAAACAGTTGTAAATAAGTCATACACCATTCATTATGATCATGAACTTCCTACAGATACATACTTTAGAAAACGGAGCTGTTTAGCCTGATATAGTAATATGGGACAAGATGGAGAAAGTAACAACCCAGTTGAATTAATTGACTCTAATGATGTTGACAATATGATGAACTCCCAGAATCCAAACCATAAGATGGCATACGAACACCAAGAAACAAGAGCCAGTACAATTCCCTCCATCACAAAACTATCAAAACTGTCTTACAAATGACACAAGAACAGAAAACAAGCCTGCAGCAGAAATAGCCCAGAAGAGGCGATAAAAATATATGAAAACCATTCTACTACAGAAAACTGGAAGAATTGGGCCAACCTACGGCATGCTAAATATTTCCTGAATGAACCATGCCAGGAATATATAGATAAAGAAACCTCTATAGACTGGCTGAAAAAAGGATTGCTCAGAAGAGAATGATAATGGTGGCTCAAAATCAAGGTTCGATGGGCAATGCTCTAAAATGATGAGTGTTCTCAGTAATAATAACAAGTGCAGGTTCTGTCACACAGAAGTAGAGTGTGAACCACATGACATTCAGTTGTAAAGTTCTGCTGGGGGATGTAAAACGTATACAATACGACACCATGGAGTGTTCAAATATCTCCGCTGGAAAATCTTTAAAACGCTGAATATCCAATGCAGCAGTCGCGGGAGCATATACCAGAAACAACAGTTGGAAATAAGTCATACACCATTCATTATTACTATGAAACTTCTACAGCTACGTACCTAGAAAACGGAGCTGTTAAGCCTGATATAGTAAAATGGGACAAGAGAGAGAAAGTATCAACCCTAGTTGAAGTAACTGTCCCCAACGATGCTGGCCTTAACGGAGCTGAGAGGGAGAAGATAGCGAAATACTAAAGCCTTATGTACGAGATTAAAATTGAACTAGAATCTTAGGAAGATCTCCATCATTCCAATAATTATAGGAGCAACTGAACTCATGAAACAAAATTTCGAAAACTATTAATATACCCCGTGAACCAAGTTCAAGAGAAATACAAACAATTGCACTCAAAGGAACGGGTAAAACTTAAAAAAAAATCTCTTGGTCGAAGTGACGGAAATTGTGGCCCTCTGGTTGTATGACATCCGGGAAGATACCCCATCCCCATGAGAAAGAAAATGATAAGATTAAATTAAAGGAAAAACACAAATACTATCCATGTCATTTATAAAGCATAATCGAAATTAATCGATATTAATTGAAATTGTCTTTATTTCTTTCAAACTACCAAAGAGTGATATATTCCTTAATATTAACTATGCTTTCTTTTTCCAGGGACGCAGTATTGGCGAAAATGAAATTCGGGAAATCGTCTATCAGCTTTTGAGGGGTAAGAAAATCGTTACATTAAATTTAATTTTGAATCATTTCCTTGTCATTTTTATTTTCATTTTACTTCCTGGGTTTTACACTTAGTCTCAGTATGAGATACATAGATATTCGAATCTTCCAGTTCTCTTTCATCTATCAAACATTGAGTTGGTAAAGAAGTTACGAATAAAGTTTCCTCTAACTAATTAACCAGTATAGTATAACTTTCTCTTAGTCTCACTAGAAAATTCCAGGCTAAGAATTTATCTAGTCTGGTTGAGTATCCAACTTAGAGTTATTACTAAGGCTAGGACAACAGCATATTCTTTTCCTTGTTTTAACTCTCAGGTATATATCACTTGATATTTTATATATTTTTTTTATATAGAGTGATGTAGTTCTCGGTTGATTACGTCTAACTGTGTCGGATATATACTCGAGAGTAAAAGCAACGAAAAGAATATGCTGTTGTCACAGCCCTAGTTATTACTGTAGGCAACATCACTTCGAGAAGATGATCCAATCCTCGTATAAGCCAGTGTAGGGTAACCATACCAAAGGATTTTATTTGGGCTGTAAATACTATGTAATTTTTAATATTTAATCAGGGTTTACTTGTAGGTTGGTTGGTTGTTTTTGTTTTACGGCATATCAACCCTTTTCTGTTATTTAATGCAGAATCCACTGATTTTGAAAAAAAATTTTAATAGAATATATTTGTTTTTTTTTGGGTTTTTTCAAGTCGGTTTCTATTTAACCCATAGTTGGGACTGTAACAGGTACTACCACTCCGGGTCAGAGTGGACTTGAGAGCAATGGCAATTAAAGGGTGGCTCCACACTCCCTAAGGCCTGCAAGCTGGGGCCTCACCATCGGATATAGTTTAAGGTCATATCCAGGGCCTTTACATGTAGGATGAAGTATTATCATGTCAGGTTGTCCTCACAAATTCTTGCACAGAGAAACCTTAGAATTTCGAGGACAATGTCCAGTAGGCATTCAAGTTCTCTCCAGTAGGCTTTCAGATTGTCTTTTCTATTGATTTGGTAGTTTATAATAAATATTTTTTAAGAAAACATATAATCATCATACCTAATCAAAATTCTGTAAAAGTAGTATTTATATCTTTTTAAATATTTTTTTATGCCAAATTCCATGGCTATTGGAAAATAATTAAACAAAAAACTTGAGGAGAGCAACGTAAATTCAACTGCTTGGTACCGTAAATAACAAGATTGAAATCTGTTCAGATATGTATAAATCAGTGTTTTTTTTTTCTGACCGTCTGAGGGGATGTCATTCTGGAATATTTTGGAATAACAAAGTTTGAAATTGTCTGAATAGTATTAAAACAATCGTAACATTCATGAAAAATACATAACATGATTGTCTAAGTTTTTTCTTGTTGTCTTCGTTTTAAAAAGGTTTATATATATATGTATATATGTGTGTGTATCATATGCAGCAAAATGTAGAACCACAAATCATATCATGCTTACACAAGTATGCAATTAAATGATAAATTCAAACAACCCTTACAATGCACAAAACATATTAATCTCTTCTAGTGTATCAAAACAGTAGAAATGAGGCAGATATTATGATATATATATCATTCAATAATAGCAATGTAATTGTTAGCTTTATTAATAACTAACTTCTAAATTCTATAGTACATATATCCTTTCACTGCAATTTATGAATTTAAATAACCCATAAATTAGCCTAATTTATTCATTTGAGGATTTAAAGTAATATTAGTTGCATACTGAACCTGAAATGTATTATGTTAACGTTTCCTTATTAAAAGTTGTCAAGAATTTACTAGGTTACTACAGTAGAACCCCGGGATACGGTGACCCTAGGATACAATGTTTTCAGGTTATGATGTGGAATATGATGTTTTTCCAGCCTCTGGTTATTTGACCCCCCTTACGGTGTTATTTATAATATTATTTGATTATATAAATGTGTATTATATACTGTACTGTATTTTGTTACTACTTTTTAATATGTACTGTATAAAATTTTGCTTAGGCTCCGCCATATGGCGATTTCACCTTACAATCCCAACTCCAGAGTGGATTAATGCCGTATCCCAGGGTTTTACTGTACTATATTTATCAACAATAAACCGTTTGAAGTATCTACAGCTTATTCTCATTTCATCCCTTTGATTCAATAATTTATCTTTATCAGGAAATGTAATATAATAGCCAGTTTTTTATTTAGACAAAGAAAACAGGTTGGGTTTTATAATGTAGGGGTTAAAGCTTTCTTCAATATGCTTCATTTCAATACAAGTATTGTATTATCATATCTTAGGAGTTATATGTGTTTCTATCCAGGTTACTAAAAGATATTTTATAGTTTCTGTATCTAGCATATGTAACATTTTTACAGACTAGGATTGATTTTCGGGAACTCAGATTTCCTAAATAAATTATGCCTTTAGTTAAATATTATTCTTGTAGTGGGCATTCATTTTTATCGCTAGAGTTACATTCATTATTGTTGTTGTTATATTATTACAGGAAGCGTTTGCATGATGGAACATTAGCTATAAGTTACTTTAATGCTTAAAACCCAAATTAAACTATGTTTTTCATACTTCACAGAGAGACTCGAAGACCTGACTGCCAACCTCCAAGGACCACCTGGACCCACAGGTATTGGTAAGACTGGACGTCCCGGACCCCCAGGAAACGTAGGAGCTCCAGGTAAGACTTATGGTTTCTAACTATTTTGCAACTTTTTTCCTTTCTCTGTAATTGGCAATGTTATATGGCTTGGACTTCATGTCCACATATCTGCATGTGTGAATAATGTAATGAAAAAATATAAACTAGTTGTATACTGGCGATACCAAAGTGAAATGAATGGTACGTTTAACAAAAAATTAACAGATTTTTTGTTAAAATCTATTATCATATTTCATATAAATTATTACAGTATATAAGACCAATGACAAGTTTGAAAAGAAAAAAAAAAGAAGTGTTTATGAATTTAAATGTTGGTACGATACTATATACGTGTTTAGGACAGAGCAAAGGTTTAAATCCAGAATCAAACAACACATCCTCCTTGAAACACACCAGGGTCGCATAAAATTTTTTAATCGTTTAATCAACACATTCGGGTTAGCTATTGCTGAACACCTTATAAATAGGGCCGGATGTGTGTCAGCTTACACCAATGACAATTTCTGTCATAAGTAAATTACATTTTCTCCTCTTAAACTAGTAAAACTTTCTCTGTATAAACAAATACTTTTCACTCGTTTTTATTTCACTGTGATATTTTATATTGTAATACATGAACTTTATTTCCACATATTTACCTTGATCAGTGTGAATGAAAGCTGGTTTAGTAAATTAATATAATTTGCTCTTGTGTTTCCTACTTTTCAATCCCCCCCCTCCTTAACAAAAAAAGCCACAAATGTCCATACCTTGTGCCTGTGTACAACGAAAAATATATTTCCATATAGATTATTTTAAAAAGGGTGGACAAGTTACAAATACAAAGAATGGGCTTCCAGATTTAACAACCCACAAAAGGGGTAGATATGCCGTAACATGAACATACGAAAAAGTTTTGCTGATTGTTGGTTAGTGAAGAGCACTCCCTGCCATGAATGAAAGTGTTTTTTAGTCTGAAGAAAAACACAAGTTATATGAATATTATATGAAGTCATATTTTCCAACCATCTTGAATTTTAATCTATGAGTTTTGTTTTTACAGCTAAAATCACTATCAGACTTGCAGTTTGAAAACGATAGAAAAAAAAACCATTAGTATCTTTTCCAATACAAAACAATTATTAGTTTCAGACAGAAATAACTAGTCATCTGTCTACATGTAGCATGTAATAATCGCTCTTTTCGATTATTTTGTCGATCTGCTTAATACCAACGATAACTAGACACCCTGACGTCAGCAGATAAATGTGACTCAGTCATTAGGCTTTCTTCTTATGGGAGCCGTAATCAAGTGATATTGCTAAGCAATGATGAGGCTAGAGAATGTGAACGACTAAAAGCGAATATGATCCGATAATGGAGGTGTTCATACTTTGGAGATCCAAAATAAAAGGTTGTTTTTCCTTTTTGTTGTTGTTGTTTTTCTTGAATAATAATATGTTTCTGTGCTTGGCACAATGATAACAGGTGAGCGTGGCCCTATTGGACCCCCCGGAGAAAGAGGATTCGTCGGCATTCCAGGTTTGCAAGGACCACGAGGAGTACCTGGACGCATCGGTAAGTCAATCATCAACTTGTTCTCTAGATAGTACTATATTTTCATGCGTATATTACGAAAACGTCTTAAAAGATATTGACAACAGAAACAGGGGCCTCATATTCTACACAAGTAATTTCAAATTTTTTTATTTAGCTTAAAATGTCTCTTATTTGAAATACTAAATTTATATATACATGCGACACAGTTGTTAACAAAATATAAAATAGATATTCGTAACAATTATTTAGAGACAGTGCTTAAATTGAGAGCTGTTCATGTCTGCGGAGTAATACATTATACTAACGAATAAGTCGTACAATTTGAATTATTTGGATTATTCAGACTACGGTTCCCATCTTCATCGTTTTTATCACAAGGTTTTAATCGATGCGAACTCTTAAAAAATACATTTTCTCACCAAATATTATCTAATAAAGTATTGCAGGTAGTTCTTGTGGATCTGTAGATGCTAAATAACTCATAGAAGACTAATATGTAATTCTGTAAATAGTACTAGATACCAACACACACCCGATATTAATAAATTATGTAACAGTACATGACGCTCTTTTTCCTTCCCTGCAACCTCTTTCCCACAGAAGAGACGTTATTTTCATGGCAAGTGCTCGACTGAACTCCAATCTATGGTTCCCCTTGCCAAACTTTCACAAAAAACACTCGATTAGCTACAACCACTATAAACGATTTCCCCCACCTAAATATACCTAAATCTAAACGCAAATTCCCTGAGCAAAGCTTCTTTCCCAGAACTGCCCACCTGTGGAACACTGTTCTGCTGGCCTGCTTCCCAGTTGAATACAACATAATAGCCTTCAACTCCAATGTAAACAAGTTCTTGTTGAGCCGTCCCCATAAATAATCAACTTCTACCCAATTTACACCATTAACGATTACTATACTACCACCTTACATTCATTAACTCTTATCCTTGAGTTGCTTTCGGGCCTTGATAAGTGGTTACTCCCAAGTAAAAATGATAATTTCCGATTTCTGCGAACCTGCTTCATCTACAATAAAACCCATCATGCATGTCTCAAAGGAAAACATGCCTGACAAAGGGAAGTCATCATGAAATGTATATAATCACAAACACACGAGTTGACCACTAATGCAAGTAACAACATCCTACCTGTAAAATATTATATAAAAAGATATATATATATATATATATATATATTATTTTTAAAATATAATTATCCACTGACACATGTTTCGTCGTCTATGACTCATCAGAGTGGCTGAATCTAGCGAGATTCGAAATTGGGACCCCATGGTAAGAAGCATAAACCTCTACCATCCGGCTACCTCGCACGACTACTAAATGTATCGCGTTTTTTTTTTTTATGTAGATGTTTTTTTTGCTTTTTTTTAAATTTGTTTTTGTTAGCGATACTTTATGAATGAATTCAATTATTTATACGAAAGTGCATTTTCACAGAAATGCGAGTTGGGAATAATTTTTCCTTTGACCAATAATGGTATGGTCAAAGGAAAAATATTCCCAACTCGCATTTAGGTAAAACTGCACTTTCGTATAAATAATTGAATTCATTCAAAAAGAATCGCTAGCAAAAACAAATTAAAAAAATCTACATATATGTGTGTGTATATACGTATGGTTATACATATACACATGAATTGGAATCAATAAAAGTGAAATTAGATAACGTAATTTGAGTTTTGCACAAAGTAAAAGAAGAAATGACTAAGTCCATCATTTGCCCCCCCCCCATTTAGCTCCAAAAGTCCCCAAGGTCTTAACATATTTAAATTTAAGTTCAGCATCATGCAAAACTGCTAAATAGACACACACAGAAAATTTGGGACAAATATGGTAAAATAGTCCCCAAAATAGTGTTTTTATTAGCCTTAAAACAGCCCCTGGGACACACCCAAGAGTGATCACGGAGTATGGACAAACAAAATTATATAGAAATCAGTTAGTTCCAACTTTTCAGAAAGTTTTATAAAAATCCAAGGCATCAATTTTTTTTTTAATAAACACAAAAGTGTCAATTCTACCCATTTTATCCCGCAAAGCACCGCAAGGGGGGGGGG
This sequence comes from Euprymna scolopes, assembly GCF_053919585.1. Classification (NCBI taxonomy): domain Eukaryota; kingdom Metazoa; phylum Mollusca; class Cephalopoda; order Sepiida; family Sepiolidae; genus Euprymna; species Euprymna scolopes. The sequence continues at coordinate 71,002,296 of NC_136498.1, forward strand.
GCAACCAGAGTTTTCCCGGAAACTCCATTCTATTACTTTTTACTCATATCATTTTTAATGTTTGTGCAAAATTTCAAAAAATTCTAAGGCGTAATTATTAAGAAAAGTGTGAACAGAGGAACGGACGAGGGTGAATTTACAGGTCCACCCTCCTATTGTCAGGGGATAAAAATGGAGTCCAATGATCATCGGTGACATCTTCCAGTGAATTCATTCAAGTGACACTTTTGGGAAAAGTACTCTGTTAATATGAGTGGACTGTACGTCAATGAAACCATAGTACTTTTCTGAAATAGGTAACTTATAGTTTTTAAATCAATAATATATATATGGTAGATTCAAAGACGATGAATGAGGGTTCAGTATGCAATTTTCAGCAGCTCCTAAGCTCTGTGACATCGCATGTATAATTACTATCCTGCAGACGTCCGGCACATTCCTCCGCAGACGGGGAACCTACATATGCTCGTTGGTCAAAGATAACCCTGCTTTGAAACCACAGTGGCATACATATTCATTTTTGGTGGTTTTTACTGGTGTGTGTGTATATATATATATATATATATATATATATATATATATATGTACAAAAAGGTATAAGCTTGAGTAGAAAGACTCCAGAGGGGACTCCCGAATAGGAGAACTAGGGGGACAGGTATGGGATTTAATAATAAATTGCTCCATCAATCTATTTCTCAACCTACATGGGTGAGAAAATAGATGAGAGGGTAAATAATTTTTGCACCATTTTTTAATTGCTTGTTGTCGTTTATAGGATTAAGAGGAGAAAAGGGAGACCGAGGAGCAATGGGTGAAGGCAGACCTGGCAAACAAGGACCAAGAGGAACGACAGGTAAATAAATCCTTTTCATTTCATTTGATCTTTTAAAAGTGGAAATTGAATCGAATATAATAACACGACTACTACTACTACTACTACTAATAATAATAATAATAATACATATCTGTTAGGCCTAATATCCCAAATAAGTTTACATAGTTCAGGGTTATCTCTCTTGAACTCTATTAGCAGAGCGATAAGGATTATGCCTGCCTTCATTTACTGGCTTGAAACCATGACTAGTAAAACAAGATCATGCATAAAGTTAGAGCCGGAATTTTGAAATAGTTGGTCAGTCAAGTGTCACAAAGCCAGTTAAAAGAACTTCAGAAGCAAGTGGATGGTGATTTCAGAATTTGATAAATGGATTCTATAAACATTCTAAATCGTTTGTAGAAATTAAATAATTCATATGCGTCTGTCATTACAAAGAATCAATTCTAAGATGGTTCCTGACTTGTACAGCAGCAGGGGCACTCAATCTTTTTAACCACATGGACCACAAACTAGATAAGAATTTTTCTGTAGACCTCTGTATTTAAATGTAAACAATTTACACTGACACACCGATTCTTGGTAGATCACCAAAGTTAAGCAATGCTATGTCTGGCTAGTGCCAGATGGGTGAATATTTAAAATATTAAGTGTTGCATGTATTTAGGTGTGTGGATATGTATAATATCTCAGGGAACAGAACGATCCTGCTTTGCACAATTCCCGGTCACCATTGAACAAAGTGTAGCACCTGTTAATATTCCTCTGATATTCCTGAGAGTTACCATACAGAGATGTAAATGGAGCTCCATAAGCATGATAAAGGCAATTCATCTAGGAGAAGGAAACTTTAATAAAAAAAAAAGCAATCAAGACAGAAAAAGTCTGTTAGCCTTTGAAGGCAATCTTTTAATGATGATGTTGCAAATAAAACACTCGTTTTCAATTTGTCAAGAGCCAGCATGGAAGTAATAAGGCTGAGAAAACTGGCATGAGAATGGTCATGTCAGTGTGCGAAATCTGGTCTAACCAGAGATAGTGAAACATATAATTTATTTTTTTTTAAGTAAAGAATTATTTAGAGTTCAAAAGAAGCTTTATTATTTCAAAAGAACAAAAGAAGTAAATTTTATTCAATAAAAAATGTTAATGTGATGTGTGTGGTCTTGAAACTTTTCGGACAAGGAGAAATAATCAATCGAAATAGATTTAGTTTTAACCTGAATGTTCCACATTTCTTTTATTTGCAAATATGTCAGTAAACGTTGCTGGAAAAAAAATTTTTTAACTCGGCAAAATCAGATATATATATATATATATGTGTGTGTGTGTGTGTGATTTTGATGAGTTAAGTATTATATTTTTCTTGGTATGTAACTATACTGTTATATATAAATATAGATATAGTAATTTATAAAATATATATGGCGATTAAGCTACACTGAATATTCGGCGTTTCATCCACTCTAGGATTCCTCAGGCTTATGCGCGGAATCCTAGAGTGGATGAAACGCTGAATATTCAGTGTAGCTTAATCGCCATATATATTTTATAAATTACTAACTAGCTCTACCTACGTATTGAGCACTTTCGAAGTAAATACTTAAAGTTTACGCATAAAATCTATACTTTCGTATATTAATTTTATGTGAGTAAATGAAGTAGTTATATATATATAACAGTATAGTTACATACCAACATCCAAATATTTTTTTCATGCAAAACAGTTCCTCCAGCATGTTAAAATTTCAGTACATTTTTTACAGATTCGTTATGCAGAAACAAACGGTTATTATTATGTCAATACTGTCTCCTTTCATGTATATACTCTTCAGAAAAATTAGAAATTCTTAGAGAGAAAAAAATGCATGACAATATAATGCTGCAAGAAGAAAAAAGTTCATAGAAGACTAAACATCGTTTGTTTATTCAGGCAGCTATTTTTGTTCATATTGTAAAGCTACACACACACACACACACACACACACACACATATATATATATATATATAGATAAATATGTTTGTTAATTTTAATTCAATATATATATATACACCTTTCTAACTCATCTTGATAACTTTACTTTTTCTTTTAAATCCAAAAGGAAATGTATTTATTTATTCTAATTAATTAATTAATTAATTTATGTACCTGCATTTCTTGACACTAGATTAAGTGTTAGTTTGATGAAAGTGTTACAAGCAACTTTGACACATAAAGAACAAAACCGAATGAATCACAATATTCAGCCAATAAAACCTAAAAATAAAGACTTTATAGAATCAGCGGTTTTTCATGGTCAGAGTTTGTTTGAATGGCGTGCCTAGAGAAGCAGCAGAAGTAGTTGTACCTAATCATAAATTTTTCATGCCTAAATTGGTCTTACATAAACAGTAAGATCTTAATAATAATAATAATAATTCGACTCAAAATCTGGGATTTTGTAATGGTGGGTTGATTTATATTTATTTACTTCATTTTTTTTTCATTCAATCTTTACAGGTCCACCTGGTCCGACCGGACCTTCTGGAGTAGGCCGTCCTGGAGAACGAGGTCCCCAAGGAGCTCCTGGTTTACAAGGTCGTCGTGGTGGCACTGGTTTGCCAGGACCGCCAGGTTATTGCGAATATTGCAACTTTGCAGCATCCGGACCAGAATATTTCCAAGTCAATAGGAGGAATGGTATCAAGGGGCCTTGAAAATGATACAAACTTTTTAACAGTTATACTCAGAACACAATCGCACCTGTAGTTTTCCTCCTCCTCCGCCTCCCAAAAAAAAAAGAAAAAAAGAACTTCTCTTCCTCCTTCAACCCATTACTACTCTTACTACTGTCATTGTTCTAAAAAACAAAACAAGAAAAAAAAACTATTCTTTCTTTCTTTCTTTTTCTCCCTGATAATTCCATCTTCCTCCCACCCTGCCTCATTAAAAAAAAAAAATCTTTTCTCCTTTCCTCTGACATCTCCTCCTCTGACTTTTCTAACTCACTTTCTTCTTTTTTTTCTGTAGTCTGCATCCTTTTGTTGTCTCTGCTTTTAAATGTGGCTGAGAGTGGTGAGAAAATTACAAAAACGAAAACAAAATAAAACATAAATTAATTAATGAATAACAATCATAAGACGTAAGTAACCCTTACTTGGTAATGGCCACCGTACGTCTACCCAAACATAACTTAATTTCATAGACTGTTTTTTTTTTAAGTACTTTCTTTTTTCTAACTTCTGTACTATAATCTTCCTACATTAAACAATTTGCTGTACTTCTCCACGCCGACCGAAACAATCAAAAAAATTAACATCTATTTCCTTCGTCCAACATTTTAAATAAAAATAAAACAAAACAAGAGTTATTCCTGCGATATCCTTTTATCCATAACGAAATTGCATCTGATTTATAATTTATAACCGCCTGACATACAAAAAACAAAACAAAAAAAAAAAATCGTTCCGATGCCTTTTAAACGAGATTATTTCTATCGAAATAAACCAAAGTATGCCAAAATTCAACGTTTCCTGAAAGAGCCTATTTACGATTTAATAACTTTTTTTTTGTTTTTTTTTTAAACAAACAAAAATAAAAATCTCAAATCCGTCTATTTCTTGAACCAAACATTTTCACTAAAACAATACAGGAACAAAAATTACCCCCAAAGCAAAAACAACAACAACAACAACAACAACAACAACAAAAAATGTGTTCAAATTTCTCAACATTTTATCTTCTATTTATCGCATTTGTTTTAAAAACAAAAGAAATAGACACACACTTAAACAATTATGAATACACTCAAATTCAGAAATCACATTTAACCCGCACAAATTACATATTTATTTTGCATTTATCACTACTGTAAATTTGCTTGGGTTTATTATTTACTTTCTTTTATTTACCAAGATACATATCCATCAAGTTCAAGATGGCCGCCCATTTTACACGTTATCTTTAACATAAAGTCTTGCCAAAATAATATTTCGGTGCATCAATAAATTGCACAGATTCATAAAACGATAAACACTGACACTAAACTAAACTAAAAAAAAAAAAATGAAAATATTTTTCAATATTTCACCATCACCAAATTTTTTATTTAACAATGGCCTTTCACTCTCATCTAAATAAAAAAAAAAAAAAAAAAAAAAAAAAAAACTGGTGCTACACATTCTTATTTCGCTCTTTATGAAGATCACTAATATTAACACTATTCACATTTTAACTTCTGGATATTAGGAAAGAGTTTGTTATGAACTATAAATGTCATAAGTCCAAAGTCATATTTATATAGAGAATTAGCCCGTTGACCAATGAGAAAATAGTAGCAATTATCCTAGACCAAATTAAGCCAGACTTATCACCTATTTTGAAACCTTTGTTATCTATGGTTAGTTGATTTATTGCTGCATAGGACGATCTACAACTAATATATATATATATATATATATATATATATATATATATATATATATATATTATATTATATTTGTAATAATGAATATAAGTATTATCTTTCTAATTGGATTCTATCAAGATAATCAAATGCTCAATATACTAGATAGAACAATTAAATAAATAGGAAAAAATATGATGACAATAAAATTGAATAAATTACTATTTGTTAATCCATTAAGTATTTTTCATTAGTATAATCCCTTGTTTGAATTTGGTGGCTTAACTTAATTTGTTCAATTTAATTTTTATCATATATGCACAAACAGATATTTTGTTTGAATAAGACGCATCAGTGCGGCTACTTAAAGATATAAGACCGGTTGCTGGGTTTGAACACTGAACTAAAGTAACCTTAGACTTCCATCCAACATCTCTCCCCGCCCGGACGCTCATATATGTATTCCTTACGACTTGGAAGGAAGATATACCTATTTAAGAGTCTATAGAGTGTTTATACTTCCTGGGAAAAGGAGATAACAGTGAATGAGAAAGTAAAGACACACACATGAGTACTATTAAGTATTAGATCAGATTAGCATACTCATTCTATCAAAAGTGATGAAGAGAAAGATTACATGTTTTGAATAGATACATCAAACATTGAAAAAAAAAAAGAAAAAAGAAGAAAATTTTCTATCGCAATAAGAATTCATTTCACTTTAAGCAATCAACTATTTACGTCATACACATCAGAGTCAGCTTTTATCTCATTGGTCGTCCATTGTTATTTCTTGCATTAAGCGGCCACAAACAGTTCAATAGTGCTAACCAGCTGCCCCTGGCGTTATATACTTAATTATCTCACTATTGAAACAGACACGCATGTATTATTACGCTTAATGGTGGTGCTTGGTAAATAATGCTTGCACTGTTTTCACTTTTTTTCGTTTAATAGCTTTCATTATCAGAGGCACAATAAGATATTTTTAATTTGGGAGTTTTAGGTAGGATCAAAGTGTAATATGTGTTCTCAGTCAAGGCTGAAAAAATCATCTTGGATTGAAGAAATGTTTAATGCGTTTTTATATTTTTACCAAATCCATAGGATGTTTTTAAGAGGAGCTGGGTTCTCCACATTAAAATACAAAACTGTGTCTGACTTTGTCCTCGACAAGAGGCAGGTGAAATAAATAAGAGATGTAACGCATCTAGTGCAAGTCCAGAGATCAACCTAATTTTAAAAAACAAAAATAAAGAAAATTCTTTATGATGTACGTACCCGACACGGAACGGAAATATCATATTCTAAAAATTATATAAATTTATCAAGTAGTTTGTTTTTTTCTTTAAGAAAAATCGCATTCATGAGGAAGTGAAAACCTTGTTTTAATCCGCCAGATAAAGGGAGACAATTCAATTCGAACTATCGAGATAAGAATCAACTTTGTAATGGCTACGATTTACTATTAAAATTGCTAAATATCGTAAAAAAAAGGATTTTTTTATATATAAAAAAACTCTACTCGATCAACTTTGAACTAAGACATTTTCGTTCCATGATGTGTAAGTACATTATAAAGATTTTCTGTATATATTTTTTTTAAATTAGGTTAAACTCTACACTTGCACCATGCAACTAAATATATATCGCATTCGTTAAATAATCTCATTAAATAAAGGAGTAATTTCATGGTTAGATTATGACATGTTTTCATTGCTTTATCGGATTGGTTATTTTCAAGTTTAGTCACCCTGCATTTACAAGAGCGTTGTGCGGAGCTATCGGCTGCAAAATGAAACAAGTTATTTTTTTTTTCTTGTCAAATTGTATTTTTTAAAATAGGAAAAGAATACAAAAAAAAATGATAATCCAATTTTTTGTTGGAGGTTTGCTAATTAAAAAAAAAAACAATTAAAAAAATGAAAAAAAAGTATCATTTTGCCGCCGACAACTCCGCACAAAGCCTTTGTAAACACAGGGTGACTAAACTTGAAGATAACCCTCTTCTCAGCGAGACCTTTCTTTAAACAAGAAAAAGAAAAAAATGTCTCATTTACCAAATTTACCAGCTTTTAAGTATTTAAAAAAAAAAACTAAAAAAAAAAACTAAAAAAAAAAACTAAAATAATAGGGACTTCCAATGCACAAAATGAATTTGGATGTGCCTATGAAAAAAAAAAAAATTTTTAAATAGAATAGAAAAAAAATGCTAGGTTTGTTCTATTCAATAAATCATCCTCTTATTTTCACTTACTAACCTATCTCTTGCTTGCTTACCTCATCTTACCCCACCTCACTGTTTGCACCCTGCATGACTCTCACCCCGGAAAGGGAAGCGGAAAGAGATTAATACACGTGGATATAGAAAGTATAGGAAATAGTCTGCGAGAAAAAGCCCTGCTTGCTTCACGGGAAACGCTAGTTCACTGACTGAGCTTTTTGCAACGGGTTCAGGCGGTTTGCGTTATTTTTAAGGCTTCTTATGGTACCATTTCCTTCTCCAACACTCACATAACCTATTGATTAATGCAAGAAAAAGAAAAAGGTGGTTAATGAAGGAAGACTAAGCAATCTATCTATCTATCTCTCTCTCTCTCTATATATATATATATATCATAAATGTCTGGGAGTTAAGTAATTGGAAAAAGGGAATATGATTCCTCTTCGGTGCACGATGAGAGACACTTGCCTGCATTGCACGTTCACAAATGAAAAAAAAGGGGAGATAACAACGACCAAACTGGAGGAATATTTAAAAAACAACAACGACAAAAAATATATGCACATTTGTCCTGAAACATATCTGTGTTAATGATGAAAAAGAAAAAAAAATGATCGCCTTCACTCTTCTCTATTTTTTTTTCTTGTTACTATTTTATTTTTCTTTATTTGTATATAAACATATAACTTGTTGCAGGCGTTTTTTTCTTCTTCTTTTTACTATTTCTGTATCAAATGGCAATAAAACAGGAGGAGATAACTCGACCTTGAATGGAGATAACTTCGTGCAACAAAAAGACAATTGGATTGTGTTCCATCAATTTTTTTAATGGGTGTATGTGTATTCTTTTTTTTTACTCTTTACTGAAACTGATGAAAAATGGAATACTGAACAAAAACATGTCATGATTCAAATAAATAAATAAAAATCCAGCAAAATGTGTCTAAGGATTTTTCAACAATTAATTTAAACTAGCAAAACATGCAAGTAAATAAGACAAAGATTAGCTTTGTCTACCAAAACCTTCTATATCTTCTAATATATAAAACTATAAGACATAGTTTTCTTAAAGCATTGTGTGTACTATAAATATAACTATTTACTATAATAATTATTAAATACCCACAGACACTAAAGTTTCATCCTTTCGGAAATCATCATTGCAGGGTGTCACGATTACCGTCGATCGGGAGATTCGAAGGGAGCAATTAAGCCATCTCTGACTCCATTTGCAAGGACCAAATCAACACAGCTACCATCAATCGCAAGAAATATCGTTGAAATTTAAACATTTATTTTCAAATGTTTTAATGTCTGTCAGGGTGATCTAATGATTATAATATCATGATCTTCGCATGCGAGCTACAGTACACTGACCGATTTTATTCAACTGTAAAGTGCTCAATGATAAGAAACGAGTTTCTTAAAGGGGCTGACATAATTATTTGCTATAATAATTATTAAATATTTACAGGCACTAGTAGTTCATCCTTTCATCATGATTACTGTCGGTCGGGAGATTCGAAGCCGGCAACGAAAATTCTAGGTTAAAGGTATCTAAAGCAAAACAATAAAAAAAAAAAAAAATATATAAAAGTGCTCAAAAAAAAAAAAAAAGGAGTAAAATATACTTTTATGTAATTTTAGGTAAACAAATTATATGGTCACGACAATAACAAAGCTCCTGTTTCGGTCAAATAATGACTATCATCGGATGACCTAAACTTCCGATTTTATGAAAACATGATCTTCAAAATAAAGAAAAAAATTAAAAAAAAAAACAAAAAACGTCAAGCTTAAAATTGCAATAGAGGATACGGGTCACGTGATTGAAAACTACAAAAGAGAGAGGGAAGAAGTATTAACAACGGGTATAGGCGGAGAGGAGGTAAGAGATAAGAAAAGTGTTACAGTGGTGTAAAAAAAAAAAAAAGATAAGTTGATGGATTAAGAAAGAAGTTAAAAGAGAATAGTTAGGGAGAAATTCGGTTAAGAATTTTTTACTAAGATGATAGACATTTGATCAGCAGATAATTTGCACTATAAAAATATTAATTTTGATATGATGAATGTATATTTTTGAGATGAGGATTTATAATTATTTTTTTGTATTTTTTGGACTATTATTCTCAGCTTAGTTGTTTTTTCTTCACGACGTTTCTGCCGATGTAACCTCCGACCATCTGGATGTTATTGATGAATAGTAAAAATGTTTTGTTTTTTTTTGCTTTCAAAACGAAACGTTCTTAAAAAAATAAAAGTAAAAAAGAAACAGAATGGATCCGAATTTATTAAAAAAAAAAAAAAAAAAAAAAAGAAGAAATAGACTTGGTGTAATTTGCATTTCGAATTTCTAATGAGTGTGTTCGTTAGGAAAGAAAAAAAAATTTTTTTTCACTATTTACCAATAACATCCAGTGTGAATGTATGGCGTTTCCATAAATTTTAACGACGTTTGAAAAAGGGTCACCATTTCGGTCGGTCCCCCTTTTGGGGAACCTCCGACATTAGAGAGAGAACAAGAAACATCGGGTTATAATTAAGTGCAATGAGACTTTAGGATTGATGATGTTTTATAAAAGTTTCCAAGATATATTACCCAGGGAAACTGGTCCGTCGCATGTTGACGCTTCTATCGTTCCTGCATGTCTGAGACAGATTTCTTCTTTGTATCTCCCTCCGAGACAGTCCTCTATTCCGATTGGCTGAAACCTCTGGTGACGTTGAGAGAAGAAAGGAAGGGAAAAGTAGAAGAGTAGGGAGAAAGAGAGAAATAAGGGAAGCATACCGTAGCAGCATCATAGTAGTAGTTCACTACACGAGTCCCCCTCCAAATAACGGAGTTAAGTACCCTCCACAGAATTATTAAATATGTGTATTGCCTAAATTTGTTTAAAAATAAAAGTACTCATTTTTCTTTTTCCATGTTACTTTCCTACCAGATCTAGACTTATATGTTTCAGCAAGTTTATCTTCAACTTTGTCGGTATCATCTGTCTTGATAAGTTTATCATTAGTAGTACCGTCATTTGTCTGTGCCTTCTCAGTCGGTCTAATTTTATTAGTACTAGTTGGTTCTATGTACGACTTTAATCTATCTATTGATACGTGTGTATGAGTATCGTTGTTCATATCGATCTGATAATGCTTATCTGATCGAGTCAAAACTTTATAAGGACCGGAGTACAGAGCTTCTAATGGTTTCCTAACTCGATCAACTCTGAGCCATACTTTTTCACAGGAAGATAAACTTTTCGGTATAAATATTTTGGGACTGTCATGGATATATCCTTTTCCGTTGTTGAGTACATCAGTTTGGGACATCCATTCACACAAATTACGTATGTACTGGTTATTAACTGGAGTTTCTCCTACTCTCTGCTTGTGTATCAACTGCTGAGGAATCAATATCGGAGCTCCAGTAACAGACGTAAAAGGGGAAAAGCCTAATTCATTAGGGGTGTTACGTATACCCAGCAGAATCACTGGTATCGCTTTCATCCATGATTCTTTTCGAGCCATTATTGCCACTTTAAGGGTACGGTATGCTCTTTCGATCATCCCGTTACTTTGAGGGTGATATGATGTCCTCAATTAGTAAAAACTTTGGCTAATTCCCGGAACAATTCGCTCTCAAACTGACTACCTCTGTCAGTTACAACATGCAGTGGGACTCCAAATCGAGATATCCATGCATTGATAAATGATTCTGCTACCGACTGTGCAGTTATCTCAGTCATAGGCTGTACTTCAATCCAGCAAGTTGCACACTCGATGCAAGTAAGCAAATATTTGTAAGGGCTCAGGTAAGGGTCGGACTCATTGTATGTTAAGGGCAAGGGTCCAACGATATCGATATGTACCGTCTGGAAATGTGCAGATGGTAACTCAAATTCTTGGAATGCAGACTTTGTGTATCTGTGAACTTTTGATTGTTGACACACTACACATTCTGCACAGAATTGTTTAATCATTTTATCTAAACTAGACCAAAGGTATCTGGACTTGACCAGTTTTATAGATACTCCCATACCAGGATGCGCTAAGCTATGTAAACTGTTGAAAATAGCTTGACGAAGCTCTTTTGAGATAAACGGTCTGGGGTACTTAGTTGAAGTATCGCATAGGACAACTGACTTCTCTTGACACACAGTATTCTTTCAAATTAGTGTATGACTTTATTTCGTCATCACCTTTTTGTGCCTGGGCTATTTCAGCCAAGTCACATGCATTTATTTGCATAGCTAATGCAGGCCGAGACATACAGTCTGCAACTATATTTTCAGCTCCTTTAATGTACTCCACGTCAGCAATATATTCGGCAAGCACTTGTAAGTGTTGCTGTTGTCGATCTGACTTTGCTGGTGTCTGTCTTATGATCAGTGAATAATGTCACATGACGACCTTCTATGAGGTGGCGGAAATGTATCACTGAAAAATAAGCTGCTAGTAGCTCTCTGTCAAACGTGGAATACTTGGCTTGCGTTTGAGAAAATTTCTTGGAAAAGAAACCTATAAGTACTGGTTTCTTATCTATCAACTGGTGTAATGCAGCACCAGCGGCGTATTAACTAGCATCTGTAACTAAGTGGTATTCTGTGGATGAGCTAACACCATAATTTCCAATAATTTGCTTATTATTGTTTTGAAGGCGTTAGTTTCTTCCTCATTAAGCTCAGTCTTTGCTTCAGGATCCAACCTCATACGTTCGGATAGTGGTAAAATTATGGATGCATAATTAGGGACTAATTTGGGGTAAAAACCTGTCATCCCCAGAAATCTACATAAGCTTTTTGAGTCCTTAGGTATCGGAAAATTTTCAAACTCTTTGATTTTCTTTAAAGTAGGCAACAAGCCTTCTTTGCTTACGTGAAGGCCTAAGAAATCTAACTCTGGTACTTCGAATACACACTTATTTAAGGAAATCCTAAAATTGTTATCACTAAGGATCCTAGATACTTTATCTAAATCTTCCTTGTGCTGTTGCTCACTTTCACTAAAAAATAGTATGTCGTCTAAATATATAAATATGCAATTTAATTTTTTAAATGTTTTATCAATAATACGCTGAAATGTAGCCGCAGCATTCTTTAAACCAAATGGCATGTAATTAAACTCAAACAAACCAAAAGGTGTCACTACTGCTGTCTTAGGCACATCTTCAGGGTGTACCTTAATCTGATGATATGCTGCAGTTAAATCTCTTTTGGAAAAATATTATTTATTAGCTGAGTGCAGAAGGAATTTATATTTGGTACCGGATAGCGGTTTATTTTGGTAATGCTATTTAACGCACAGAAATCACCGCATGCTCGATATGACCCATCCGGCTTCTTCACCAAGTGCAAAGGGATTACCCACTCGCTATTGGAAGGCTGGATAACTCCTGCATTTAGTAACTTTTTAAATTCTGCCTGTGCTGCATCTAACTTAGGACCGGAACGTTGTCTGGCTTTAGCAAAGACTGGTATGTGGCTGCCTGTATCAATCCTGTAATACACTCCACCATAATCTTTGTTTGTGTCGCTATGTGGTGAAAGCACATTATTATATTTACTTATTACTTCAGTAACATAATCCGCTGGGTCAATTTTGTTAATCACTACAGCATCGGTTCCCATTACTGCATTGACTGTAATTTCATGCTCCGTTATGTTATCACGGATGGATCTATTTTTACAATCCACTATAATGTTAAATTTGTTTAAGAAGTCAAATCCTAACAAAGGGTTAGTGACATCTATGATCACGAAACTCCATTGAAAAGATCTTCTCAAACGAGGTATCTTAACTTCGAGGTTTGTCTAACCATAGCATTTTATGCTTTCACCGTTAGCGGTAGAGATATGAACAGGAGTTGGCTCCAGAGTAATTCCATTTACTACGGAATGTGGTAAAATAGAAACACTGGCTCCTGTATCTATGATAAAATTGACTTTAGATGCTCCTATTTTAGTAGAAACTTCTAATAATTGCGGCACTACTGGAGCAAACACAGTCTGCCTTTCTAGTTTTCCGAATCACTAGATGCGGGAGAAGAAGGGCGCGAGTTAGGCAGAGTCTGTAAGCTACTCTTTTTCTTTGGCCACTTACACCATGGCTTACATGTACGAGCCTCCTCCGTAAAATATATATTGGCTCTACATATCTTCGGCCGCTGTTTCCTTCTTTATGGATGTAGACCGGCTGGAATGATTTCACTAGACTGTCTGGTGGTAATATGGTCATTTGTCTGAGCTCGACTCTCAACCGCCTGAAATACTAACATATTTTCTATTAACGACATCAAGTTGTCAGATAGTCGACCAAACTTCGTTAACGGCATTTCAGTATGGGCTGCTATTACTGGGGCGATTTGCTTTGGAAGTGTGTGTATGAATTTATGGCGCACTATCTCATCGCTTGCCTCTATTATGTATGAGACTGTTACCATCTCCTGGAGGTATAATGATGGACGACCAGCTAACGTAGTGGTCCTCATCAACTTCTCCAGGAGTTCAGGTCTGGTCTTTTCATATGCAGACAACACAGACTTCTTTAACTTTGCATAGTTCAGCGACTGCAGAATTGCTGGAAGTATATTTGTTACCACGTCAGGCGGCAATGTGCTGATAACCGTATAGAACTTAGTATCATCACTCGTAATGTGTCTGAAATGGAATTGAGCTTCTATTATCGAAAACCATCCCTCAACACTCGTCTCCATAAATTGTGAGGGGTTTTATGCTAACCTGTTGTGCGTCCATTATTATTACTAATTATTATTATTGTTACTATTATTACTACTATTAATTATTATTATTATTATTATTAAATATTATTAGTTACTATTATTATTTTTTTATTATTATTATTATTATTATTATTATTATTATTTATTTGTAGCTGCGACTAAAGGAAATGGCTGGGGTGTGATAAGCAAGAAGAGAGAAAAGCGAGTACTCACCAGAGGTTAATTTCAGCAGGTGCTTGGAGAACTAGCGTCAATTAATTTTTTTTTATTATATATATGTGTGTGTGAATATATAGTCAATGTTCTTAAAGAAAAAAAACTGAGTTCGATGCACACACATGTTCTAAAATTGGCTTCACACGCGTGTGTCTGGAAGGTTCCTTTTTCTGTGTGCGGGTGTGTATGTGTTTCAGAATGAAATTTGGGATTCTGTATTGATTCTTAAAGTCACTTTTTTTTGTTACAGAATAGTTTTTAGACCAGATTTTATTTTAGTCATTTATCTGGTGAGAGTCACGTAAAAAAAGTTTTGTTTTTCTTTTTTTTTTTTTTTACTGCTTATTTTTCTTGTTTGTTTGGGTTTTTGCCTTATTTAGCGTAAACCGTTTCACAAAAATATATATATTATCAGCATTTCTTGGAAAGCGGGTTTATATATACTTTTCTTTTGTAAAGTTCTACTGTAGTTTTAGAAAGGCTTTTTTCTTCTTTGTCACATTCTCATCGTTTTGGGTTTTGTTTTTTGTTCATCAGAAGATTGCGTGTATATATGCACGTCGGGCATTCACCAAATTATGGTGGTTACCATAAATTTTAACGACGTTTGAAAAAGGATCACCATTTCGGTCGGTACCCCCTTTTGGGGCACCTCCGACATTAGAGAGAGAACAAGAGTGCTGAAAAAGAACGGTTGTGGAAAAGAAAACATCAGGTTATAATTAAGTGCATCGAGACTTTAGGATTGATGATGTTTTATAAAAGTTTCCAAGAAATATGGGTACAAAGAGGATAGTACATTCTCTTTGATAAAAGTCTTTACCCAGGGAAACTGGTCCGTCGTGTGTTGACGCTTCTATCGTTCCTGCATGTCTGAGACAGATTTCTTCTTTGTATCTCCCTGCGAGACAGTCCTCTATTCCGATCGGCTGAAACCTCTGGTGACGTTGAGAGAAGAAAGGAAGGGAAAAGTAGAAGAGTAGGGAGAAAGAGAGAAATAAGGGAAGCATACCGTAGCAGCATCATAGTAGTAGTTCACTACAAATGCACCTGAAAATGGCCAGAGGTTACATCGGCTGAAACGTTGTGGAAAAAAACAATCAAGATGAGAATAATAATCCAAATAATACAAAAAATAATTAATTTTATTCAGTTGAAATTTTAAGTTGAAATCTTACGTAAATAATTTAAAATCTCATATAAAAACGGTCCTATCTCTGTCGGTCTCCATATTTTCAAACTCTATCTACTCCGAAACTAAAAGTCGCAGAGTGGCGCTATGGGCCTCAAATGATTGGATTTTTTACGGGCTGTACCTTTATGGGTCTTTAGTCGGTAAAAATTGTTTTTAAGGGGTCAAAAAATGGGTCAAAATTGAAAAAATCGTTAAACATTTTGTACATTCATCTTAGGTTATTTTTAATTTTTAATCGGTTTATATGTGTGTCACGTTGGTAACGTCACTAGCTTTGAATGCTACAGTTTCGGTTTCGATTCTAGCTGATGGCACCTAAATATTTTTTTTTTTACTTTTGAAATCACAACTCTATAATAATAGATGCTAAATCTGGACAAATTAAAATATCATATTTAAGCGTATTTTACATTCAGGAAAAGCTGGACGACCCCCCCCCACACACACATCTCCTGTTAGTTAAAATATAAGAACTATTCTTTATATTCAAGTAATGGTAATAATTTATAAATTTAATTAATAAAAATATAGGAGTAAAAAAATAAAAAGTTAAATCAAAATAGATATTTAGTTAAGAAATTAAAATATAAAAATAGATAAATTAATTAAAGATTGGTTGATTAAAACTAGGAAGTTTTAATATTTTGAAATATAGATTTACAAGGAATTTAAATGAGGATTAAAACTAAGGGAAAATAAGTAAAAATATAAAAATAAAAGTAGATGTAGATACAATGCTAAGATAAATTCAAGATAGTTTGAAATTATTGATATTATAGCAATTTAGAAGGAACTGCTCAAATGGATATCGATTTACTAAGATAAGTTATTTGAGTATAAGAGTAATTATGTAAGAATAATGAATTTTCAGATTTGTTATAATATATATCAATAAAATATAAGGGTGTGTACGTTAATACTGATGGATGACATGGTAAGATATATTAATAATATTAATATTAATAATAATAATATTAATATTAAACCATTTCAGTTGCTTAAGGTTAAGATGTAAACCGAAATTTGAGGGATTAGCGATATTGAGAGTGAAGAAAAATGGAAATCATAGCTTAATAGATTAATTAATAGATAATAAAAATATTGAAAATATTAATATTTTTATTATCATGAAGATATGTAAGATAGTGTACTAGGTATAGTAAGGAAAGGATAAAGAATGAAAAACTCATAAATAAAATAAAATAGTGATAAGAATTTTCTCAGAAAAGACATGGGGTAATATATATATATATATTTATTTGTAAGAATATAATAAATATATAGTAAATGTCAGATGACATAAGTTCTATAATTTACGATAAAAAAGTATATACATAATAAACAGGTGTTAAAACGGTAAGTATGGGAATAAAAACATAAAAGAAATATAAAAACAGTAGTAAACTGTAACATAATATTGGGCTAAAAATAAATAAAAATAAATAATTTCATTTCAGAGATATTCAAAAACTTAAACAAAAATATACACAAATCATATTTAAAAGATAAAGTCCATCTAATATACGTAAACTGAACATCTAATCATGTCCTTATCAACCATAAAACAGATTCCTAATTCTATTGAACATAGGCTTAGCAATAACTCTTGCAACGAAAATTTATTTAAGAAGTAAAACAGCATTGATTAGAAATACGGGGCCAAAAACTGAAATTGTTTAAAGTTTTTCAATGACACAGATAAATATATGATGAGAATAATGGAAATAGTATTCCGACAAAATAGAGACATAAAAAAAAACAAGTTATGTGTTCATGAAGTTTCGTTTTTCAAAGGAAGTCTCGAAATAAAGACGAAACGTTGATGAACACATAACATGGTTTGTTCCTTTTTATTTCTCTCTCTATATAAATATAAACTGGAATTCTTTTAATTTGTAAAATTAATGTAGTTTAGACATTGCAAACATATATTATGCGACACAAATTAGACAAGACAACAATTTCCTTACTCCATTGAATTTCAAAGTGTGACTCTTAAGAACAATAGTTAGCAAAATAAATGTTGGCTATAATTTGGCTGGTCAACAGATAAATTGTAAAGTTCAAAATGTAGGGAAAAATCGATTTCTTAGGAAATAATTTAGAGATAGATAAGTCAAAAGTATATTTCCTGTGAAAATCACACCAGAACATAAAGCTAAGAACAGTAAACATCAACGAAAGATGTATGGAGTTAAACGTTGAACAGTAAAAATCAAAAGATGACGTAAATATCATAAGTCACAATTGCAACTACTCTTCCGGCTTTTTCGGATTTATGCAATCATGCCCATATTCTTACTAATCCAAGATTCCTTTTAAAAATAAGGAAGTTCTGAATATTTGATATTCCCCCCCCCTCTTTTTTAATGACCATATGTATTTTGTCACATTCTTTATAATATTTTCTTCAGAAAAATGTTATATCTTTGTTTAAACACAAAATTAAGCAATGAAAATTACCCCAAAGGTCTACTTTTGTGCAATGAATAAGAATATTCTGCTACAAATATCCAAAAGTTAACGATTTTTCAGTAATCTGCAGTAAATGCACATAAATATGCCACAATCCCTTAAAAATGTCTATTTTAAAAAAGGAGTGAAAGAATTCAAGGTTGAATTGTAATACATTTTGTGTACAAAACACTGAAATCTAATACTAGGACTGTTTAAAAATGATATTATAAGATTTATTTAGCATCATCGTAGCTTAACACATCCTGTTAACCCCCACAATAAGAGTTTACCTTCTTTTAGACAATGACATGTGAACACTGAAAATCTTAGCTGAAAAACAAAAACAAAAAAAAAAACAAAAAAAGTATTTTGGAATTGAAAAGGAGGGAATCAGTTTCACATATAAATTTAATGTGAAAGAATCTCCCACTTCCGGGGCCATTCTAGTGTTTCAGGGCAATTAACCATTTTTTATGGGAGATAAATCTACTGCATTTTTGAGAGAGAGAGTATGCCTGCTATGTTTTTGTTTAAATGATTCGGTGTGGTTTTATAGCAGTTTTGTTGAGAGAGGATCTTGCCACTCTAACTTAAGGTTAGTGGTAAAGTTAAGTTTTCTTAAAAGAAAGGGCTTGTCACTCGTATTTAGGGTTAGAGAAGTTATTTTTTTAATCGAATGCTTGTCACTCAGTAAATACATTTTATTTTTCGTTGTTTTACATTTTGTCACCAAAATATTTAGGGTATTCACTATTCACTTAAAATAAATTCTTTCCTGGGAGTGGGGAGGCGGGCTATAAATTTGGTTTTAGTAGTGCTCTAGAAGCCTCCTTAATTTTATTTAGTTCAGTCAAGCTATTGAGGCCTCCTGCTTTTATTGCTTTTTTCTTTTCACTGTTTATTTATGGAATTGTTTTGCTTTATTCATTATATTTTGTTATAAAGATAAACTTGATTTTAAAACAAATGAACTCCAGGATAATGATAGATAAAAATATAAGTTAAAAAAAAATATGTTCAACACACATTTTTCATACTTTTTTGTTATTTATAGTCCCAATCAATAATCTGAAACATGCTCTGGAGCAATAAATTAGTAATTTAGTAGGATATAGCATATAATAATATGCTACATAAAATAGTGCTCAATTTCTTAGATGTAAAAGGCAAGTGCAATAATGTAGTAGACAATTGGGAATGTGGTAGATGCTGCATTTAAATGCAGCTGGTATGTGTTATATTATAATTTTACTCTTAGTAAGTTCGATGTTGAATCGAGCACTGCTTAATATCGTAGATAGAATATATATATGAAAGCTGAGAGAGTAGAAAAATAGAGATACAAAGGAGAAAAATAGAAAGACAGAAGAGTGGATTTTATTATATGTGTTTTTCTGTTTTACTTTCCATTTCTCAAATAAGTCTTTTTGCATCTTTTTTTATTCTTTCTTTCTTTATTTATTTTTTTGTTCAATTTGCAGTTTCGTTAACTGAGCCAAAGTTGACCTATCCGCCATCTTGTTTAGTTCAGAGAGAGGAAAAAAAAAATACAGAGTTAGTCTTTTTTTTTTTTTTTATCTCGGCCGTCCGTCAGGAAAGAGAATTTTGTAGTTCACCCCCTTCTTTTTTGTTTTTTTATTTGTTTGCAAATACCAGGGGGGGGGGTGATAATGATTATTTCTACATTATTTAAAATAATGTTTCAAAATGAAATGTTCGTTGAACTTAACAATTTTAACCTTTAATTATGCCGTTTAACTGACACAAACATAAATACTCTCGGAGGTGCAATAATTGTTTATTTTTTCCTCTAGCATAAAAAAAAAGTCAAAAAAGAAAGATGGAAAGACATATGTTTTTCTGTTTTATATTTTTATGTTTCAGATCAGGTTTTAATCATTTTTTAATTATAAATAACTTTAATTTTTCACCTAAGTGGAATATTGAAATAAAAAATAATTTCAACTTGTTACAGGCATGCGAAAACGTATTAATTTAAATTGAAAAAAGCAAGTAAAAATGAGATACAAGTTAGAAAAAAAAATTTTCTTGTAAGGTATGAAAATGGTTCAACAAAATGTTTTTTTTAATTTAAAAATTAAGGTACAAGATTTAATTTGAAATTTATTAATTTTCAAAGTGCACTTTACAAAGTAAAATATAAAAATTTAAATTGAATCTAAAAAATTATGTTGGATTTATTTTATGTTATATGCATTTTGTTGCACCTCTTAAATATTTTTAGTTAAGAATTATATATCTACTGGCATTTCAGTCCGACGTTGTTTGGAGGTGTATGTTGAGCAAAAAAAAAAAAAAAAAAAAAAAAAAAAGAAAAAAGCGGTCAATTTTTTAAAACTTTGACCTCTATTATGGCCCCTTAACATTTATTGTTTTGGGCTCAAATCAAGTTATTAAGTTGGATCCATGTCCAAGGAACCTATATCTAAAATTTCAAGTGTTTAGACCCAAAATTAGTGGAGGAGTTTGATAGAGTTCTCAAAGGTAAAATCGTTGAACTTTGACCCATTAACAGCCAACTTTCTGACCGAAAACTGATCACATAGATTTTCCCAAATCTTAGTATCCTGTATATCAAATTTCGAGTCTGTAAACTGAAAATTGACAGAGTTATTGCGTAGGGAAATGTACACAGACAGACAGACACACACACACACAGACAGACACGTTCACTTTTATAGATATATAGATAATATTAATTGCTGAATGATAAATACATTTAGTTTTTTAAGTGCAATAAAAAGGGGGAAATTTAAAGAAAGTTATTTACATGGAAATGAAAAAATTAGGCCTAAGAGTAGGCATACTAGTTAACAGAAAACAACTAATTTCTTAGATTCCACTCTAAACTTAAATAAACATACTTACATGCCATTCTTAAAGTCCCAAAGTCCAACCATCCCCCATGAATTATAAAACAAATTTCTAACTATTAAAAGTAGACTTAGCAATGATTCTCGTGACAAAACTGTACTTAAGAAATCAATCAACATTAACAACACAGCTTTAAAAATTAGTGAGAACCACGATATCAAAATTAAATGTGTAAATTTTGTTCCACTTTTTTGGAATTGACACCAATGATTATAAAAATAAAAATCTTTGCTAAAAATAACTTAAAACGATCCTACAGTTACGGTGAAAACTTAGAAATGATAATAAAATAGATCAGAAAAGTGGCCAACATATCAACAATAAAACATCAAGAAAACAATGATGTAAAATTCTCTGAAAAATTTTTTAAATACTTTTTTATATGAAAATTTCTTTTCATTAATAAAATGGAGACTTTAAAACATTTCTACAAAATTCTAAAGAAGAAAGTGTTCATGAAGTAATTTCGTTGATTACTTCCATCTTTTTAACATGTTATTTTCGTTTCTGATAAACCCATGCCACAAACAATATATATATAATTATTTTTACTCATCCTTTCGAGAATCTTCAGTGCAGGGTGTCACGATTAACACCAGTCGATAGATTTGAAACCGGCGACAGATGCCATCTCTGGCTTCATTAGCAAGGACTATAGCCATTGGGCTACCATTAACCGCGAGAGATGCTGTTGAATTTTAAACATCTATTTCATTAAATGTTTTTAATGTCAGTCAGAGTGATCTAGTCATTATATGACAATCTATTATAAGAAAATATATTTCTGTGGAAATATATTTTCTTATAATATATACCAATCCTTATTTAAGAAGCTCAGTGTAATTACAGAGCAATATAATGAATAAATGACAAAATACTATATTCCAAAGTTCATGATGTTGATCATTTATTTAATTTATTCCTTTAATTCAGTTGATATTTACAATTCTTGAGAATATCTGCTTTGTAGTGCAAAATCAATCACTTAATTATTATATCAATCAGTGAATCTATTATGCCCTTAACTCATCAGAAGAAATAGCAACAATCCGTCTAAAGGAAATAAAGTGCATTTTTACATGATGAAAATTCGAAAAATAAGCTGTAAATATCTTATAATATGTTTACATTACGTTATTTTGAATTATATATAGAGTAGCGTCCAAAACTAAGGGACAAAATTTTAAAACCTAATATTTGTTAGAAATAACAACTATGAAAAGCTGAAATTTTGACAACTGGTATCCGTTATCATCCATAATAACACACTAAAATTTGATTCATTTGCAAAGGATAGAAAAAGAATTATAACAATTATTTATTTTCAAAATAGGAACGTCTAAAAGTAAGGGACAAAAATGCTATATTAAAATTTTTTGATTTTTTTATGTCATTAAAGAACCGTTTTAAGTCTTGCACAGAAATTAAAAGGGTTATGAATAGTACCTCATGTGTTAATGTGTCAAGACAGACTGTTTCTAGATGACTGAAAGAAATAGGGATGTTTAATCGAACCCCAGGGAAGAAACCACTTGTTAGTTTGAAGAATAGGAAGAAGAGATTAGAGTTTGCAAACAGGTATGTAATGTGGATATGAAAATTGGACAAAAGTATTTTTCAGTGATGAAAGCAAGTTTAATCTATTTGGAAATGATGGAAAAAATAATGTCAAGAGACATATTGGTGAAAGATTATGTGCAACGTGTATTAAGAAAACTGTCAAGTTGGGGTGGGGGGCGGAAGCGTCATGGTATTTGGAATGTTTTCTAGCCAAGGTACAACGCCTCTTATCCAGTTACAAACTCGTGTAAATGCACAGATCTATAAAAACATTGTTCAAGATCATGTTGTGCACATCATACAGAATTCAGGTTTGGATAGGGCTACCTTTATGCAAGATAATGCCCCATGCCATAAGGCAAAGGTGGTAATGAGTTACCTTATTGAGCAAGATTTCGAAATTATGGATGATTGGGCACCGCAAAGTCCTGACTTAAATCCAATAGAAAATCTTTGGAAGACCTTAGGAGTGAAAGTTATGGAAAGAAATCTCACTAACATGGAGAATTTGTGGCTGAAGCTTCAAGTAGAATGGTCTAAAATTAGTATCGAGGATTGTCAAGAACTGATTCGTTTCTTGTAGTCAAAGATGTGCAACTGTAATTGAGAGCAAGGGTTCATTTACTAAATATTGATTGTACATGTATTTTTATTGTTTTTTGGCTGTTTACATTGTTTTTCACAATTTTGTCCCTTACTTTTGGACGTTCCTATTTTGAAAATAAATAAATGTTATAATTCTTCTTCTATCCTTTGCAAACGATTCAAATTTTAGTATGTTAGGTCAGTATGGAATTAATGTATGAGTGTGACACTTGTGACATAAAGAAAATAGTTTTTTGTGACATAACAGAAACATTTCTATGAAAGTATATTAAAATGAAAAAAGAATATAGATAGATTTCTATGAGTCGTTCTGTTTATTCTTGAAAAAAAAAAACCTTACATCCATTGACTTATAAGTGGTTTGCCATACTTATAGGTAAATGTGCACTGAACAGATACCATAATTCAAATTTTGATATATCTTTTAATTTAAACGCGAAAAACAAAAAAAAAACAACAATTGGGACGCTGAAAACGTATACAGTAAAACAATACGTTTTATTGTCACGTTGATTATTTATTTGCAAAGCAATTTAAAAAAACATATTTTCAGGGTTATTTATTTATGTTGGTAGTGTAGAAGAAAATGTATGAATGATTTAAAAAAAAAAAGGTGTATTAAAAAATGGAGAATAAATTAAAAAAAGGAAGGCGGGGCGTAAATTGTTGTTGTAAAATGCTCTCATGGTTGTTAATGGGTTAAAGTAGATTTATTTGTAAGAAAATTGCGTTAAAATAACTTAAACATAATACGAAAATGAATGATGTAAAAAAAAAAATCAGAAAGTATTAACAATTGTTTATTTGGATGATTTAAATGCGAAAAAAAAAGATTGGGACACTGAAAACGTACACAGTAAAACAATACGTTTTATTGTCACGTTGATTATTTAGTATATTATATATCGTATGTATGAAACAGGTCGATGATTATACGTATTATTTGTAATCACAGTTTGCGTTTGCTTCCTATATCTTGAAGTTTTTTATTCAATAAATTTAAGATATTCGGTTTTCTAAGGACATTCGTTTGTTCAAACGAAACTGGTCCAGTGATTTGTGTTTATTTGTTTACATTGTTATGGGTTTATGTTTATGTACGCATGTGCAACCGGAAGTCGTAAACCGGATTTTAGGTTACAACACCCGGTTCAAGGTCATTTGAATTTTATAATTATATAGATTATGGATGATAACGACTACCAGTTGTCAAAATTTCAGCTTTTCACAGTTGTTATTTCTAACAAATATTAGATTTTTAAATCTTGTCTCTTAGTTTTGGACGCTACTGTATATATATATATATATATATAGTCATTGACATACAGTACTATTTTGTTGTATCACAACTCATCAGTGCGGCTAAGTTCAATCCACAGCCGTGGATTGAACTTACAACCGTCGCGATGACAGTCAACAGCTCCAACCATCAGACTACGAATCAATGCTGTAAATATTTCTCCTCGAGTGCATGTTAAATTCACACCCACAATAGTGTTCAAAACATCAGTTTGCTTGCAAACAAATTAATAGTGGGAGTGATTTCAAAGTTATGAGGGTTTTTTAAGCATGAAAATGATGGCGTTTTTTTTGTATTTAATATTCTATTTTTTTATATTTCAAGCGCTCCCCTGCTCTTGATCACAAAAAAGAGTGGAGGAGCGCTTGAAATATAAAAAATAAAATATTAAATACAAAAAATAACATTGCTTTCATGCTTTAAAAACCACTCATAACCTTAAAATCACTATATTAGAAGCATGTTTGGACTTTTAACATATAATATATATATATATATAAGCAAGATAAGACACTGATAGAATTCAGATGAAAAATCCTGATAGATAATTACTTGAAGTAATACTTTCAAGGAGATCCTAGCCAAAAAGGATTCCGAGGTTCATTGCACACTTAATTCAATGCTCAAATTCTATTACTCATGGGGATAATTACAATGGAATGGTATATCCACACAATTTCGGATATACTTTGTTAAAACCGAGAAAGCATTTGGAACAAAGCAAATAACACACAATCAATGCAACAACGAATAAGACTGCCAAGTATACTTTTTGAAATATCAATAAGGAGCAGTACGCTTTCGGTATATGGGAATATCACTTTCTCCCATGGGCCTATTTTCTGCCCACCCGAATTTATAACCCCGAATGACATTGGACTCCTTCCGATAATGGACTACCCAGGTTGTATCAACTTCTCTTTTCGTATAATTTTCTCCATATAATTATCCACAACCACTCAAAAACTATTTTCAATAATTGTGCTGAAAAGCAAAATAGCGTCCATTCGCAGCTGAACATTTTGTTAACTGCATTTCATTTCCTCTGATGATATGAGCCATTGTTGAAAATCCATGGATTAAAGAAATTATAATAACCCCTTCTATATATTCCTTTGTCAAGCTATGAATTATTAAATCAAATATATGTCTCTATATGTTGTTTTTTTCAGAATTTAAAATTAAACCACGAAACTTATATATATGTAAAAATCCAAAGCAATGAATACTGGAATATTCCAGAATGAATTGTGGGGGTTTTTAATGTATAGTCCAGGTTAAGAGCAACAACAAAAATAAATAAGAAAATAAGTCAGCAAGTATCATATTCACTTTTAACTAAATGAAAAACAGCTTCAATATTTCAAATTAATTACGAAATTTCAAAGAGAACTCCCTCAACCTAGTTGAGTTGTATATTGCTTGGAATGTATCAAAGTGAACTTTACTTTTTTTTTTTTAATTTTTTTTTAACCGGTGATGGGGCATCTTACTAGATGCCAGACACCCACCTGCTAAAAATAAACTAAACTAAGCACCTAAAATAGAAATAGAAAATATACTCAAAGAATATGTGTTTAAAATCATGTCACCATTAATTAAACACAATCAGAAAAAAGTGTGTGTTACCCTCATACAAAAAAAAAAAAGACCAAAAGAAGAGGAAGTAAAAGTCAACTTAGCCATTTTTGAGCTCTGCTATTGGTAAATGGAAACATTAACCAATGGAAGAAATAACAAGGAATCTGATTGATTAGTATAGAATAAGAGACAACGAAATGGAGTTTCATTCTATATTAATAAACAACTTTATTTGTCATCATCGTTAGTAGCGTTAGTAGAAGAGAGAAACAGGTTAGTAGGTGGAAGTGTTCTTGTGTAAAGATAAATTTAATATCATGTCGGCTGGTTGAAGGAGAGAATAGTTCTGTTTATACATGTTTATAGCTAGTAGTCATCAGGATGAAGGAGGCCGGTTAAAGCAGAAAAAAAGAGTAAAGTCTTCAGTGTATTTTGTGTTGTAGTGGGTGTTGGTGTATCGATGAGAGCAGTTCTGTAACATGATAAAGAATGTTCATTTGTGTAACGCACATGGAAACAAATAGGAGTTAGAAAAGAGCCATGTTAGCTTGTTGTACTCACATTCGGCCTGGGGCCAAAGCCCCAGGTTAACGTCTGCTGCCAGCTGAAGCCAGGGAGTAAGAGGAAGAAATTTTGTGATTTTGCCTTTTTTGATTGAGAGCTTGTGATTGGACAAGCCAGGGAGAAAATGGATTTCAAATCTCGAGCCACGAGAATTAGCTCCTGTTTGTGATTGTAGCAAATTTCGGCTGTTACATTAGCTAGCTGGATAACACCATATAAGTACATAGGTTTAATAAAATATGTTTAGGAACACTTTACTAAAAGTTAAACACATATTTATTATTTGCACAGGAAACATAAATAGAGGTGAAAGTCCTTAATCTGTGGAGTTTCGAAGAAATACTTTCCTTCTTGTCAGAGGGGAGGAGTTAGCAAAATGCATAAAGAAATTGTGCCTGTAAAGTATTTAAAGAAATTAAGTATGAAAAAGATCAAACTAGCATGAAAATGAAATACAGAACAATGAAACAGATGGAGTGGGGTAAAACGGAAAAATGGTTTCATGTGAGAGTGTGTGTGTTCCCATGGTTGTAGAGTCTAAAACCAGTGAATCCAAAAAAGTCGTGAAAGTAAAAGTAAAATATCTATGTTTGAGTGCTTATCGTTGGACTTTATAAATGGTCCAAAAAATAAATTTTAGGCATAGATGAAAAAGTCCAAGTTTAAGATGAGTTTAACCAAACAGAAAGTAGAGAAAGATAGAATGCAGTTGACTGAGTTAAATCAAGTGTGAGGAAGGGTATTGACCCAAAATCAAGACAGTTCAATACTGTGGGGTAAAGGAGGATGATGATCTGTTATGTAAAAATAGTAATTAGAGCGGTGGAGGGGGGGCGAAGTGGAATAGGTCAATGGATACGGTTTGGTGGAATTATGACAGAGTTGAGGTTGAAGCAAATATATTTTTTTTTAAATTGGGGGACGTAAATTGTAAGAAAGAATTTATTTAGAAGATTGGAGAGTTTTAGTGGATTGTTGAGGAAAGAGTAAAGGAGAATTAGAGGATACTTATATATATATTCTTTTAATCAACTAAGGTAAAAATAATTACCATAAGTCACTACAATAAACCCACTGTTACAGTCTAAAAAGACATTATCAGGTCACAATAAACCACTAGTCTTACTCAGGGCCAGTTTTTTTTTAATGAAAATGAAAACTAAATAGAAAAGAAAAATAGAAAAAAATAAATGAATAAAAATAAAACATTTTGGAGGGTTTTTCTTAAAATTACTAAATTCTATATTGTGCATCTTGACACGCGTGTTAACTGTAAGAAGAGGGTAGTTGGTTAAATCAGTTATAGTGAAAGTAGCTTTTCTTAAATTATGTCAGAACGCTTACATGTGTTAGGTGAAAAAAAATAAGGAATTAACTAAAGGAAAGCCGAATACGAAAGGGCAAGGGAGTGAAACATTTTCCAACCGTCTGTGGTCCGTTTCCATAGTAACGAAACTTTACTTGCTTATTTTTGTTTAAAAATAACTGTGGTTAGATTTGTTGTGAGAAAACTTAGTTTGACAAAAAATAAGGATTTAATTTTAATCTCCTTTTAAACTTTATTATAAGAATCTAAATTTAATATAATAATAGGTTAATCTATTCTATAAATATTTTATAATAATCCTTAGTGCAAATAAAATAATCAAAATAAATAAAACTACATCGTTTTTTTTTTCTAATTTATAAAAAATTGTTAATATACATATTATTAAGGTTAAGCTTTATATAATGGATAGATAATTAATAGATCATACGAAGTAACAAATACAGACATCTTATAAACATTAATTTTTTTAGGTTAGTGTATCATAATTGATATCAGTTTTATGATTTATATATCTTTATGTGCTAAAGCTTATATATTGCTATTGCTGGGTTATCATATAAAAGATAAAAGGTTGTAAAAAGATTCACTTGGCTTAAAATGTAAACACATAAAAAAGTAATCTTGAAAGAATACAGAAGAATTAAATTAAAAATATAAATTATTTCAAACATAAAAACAGTTAATTTCTTAGATGAAACCCTAAACCTCAAGAAAAATAATATGTGAACCATACAAAAAAGATAACGCTAACCTAATTTATGTAAATCCACTTTCCAATCACCCTAAATCCATAAAGCATATCCTTAAATCAGTCATCAAAAGAATTAGTGATAACTCTTCTAACAAACATTTTTAACTTCAAAGCCTTCTATTAGAAGACCTGAAGGAAAGTGGATATAAAACACACAGCTAGAATAAGTACAAAATACCCAAAAACAGTAGAAAAAAAGATTATGTGGTTTAACCCCCCTTTCAATCTAAATGTCAAACTAACTTGGGAAAATATTTCTAAATCTCATAAATCTACATTTCTCACTTGATAATATATTACACAATTTTTTTTTAAACAAAAACACAGTAAAATTGAGTTATAATTGTAGTGAGAATCTGGAAAATGTAATTAAAAAATACAAGAGGAAAATTCTGAACAATACAAATGAATCAAACACAAATAGATTTACTAAATCATGTATCTGCTTGAATAAACGAGAATGATCACCTAATGGGGACTGCTTAGTAAGATATGTAGTATATATCCATTTATATTGGATGGTAACACTTTCAAGAAAGGATTCACCGGTTATAAATGCTCCTTCAAGAATCCGAACTATAAAAGAAAAACATAACTGTCTATATATTCTAAAGAACTAATTCAACAAAATTTAACATTAATTAACGAATATCCTGAAAAAAAGTAAAATATGTTCCTGTCTTAACTCACCTTGTTATTTACATAAATTGGCTGAAAGCAGATAATGTGAATGCAATGGTGAAAGTAATAAGTTATTTTATGTCAGCCTCTCAAACGTAAAAAACACACTTGTGAGGGGGTTATCTATAGATTTTAGTCTTAATGGAAGTTTAAATCAATAAATATTTATCATTATATTATTACTATCAGCAATGGAAAATTTTGTTTTAAACAAAATCAAATAAAAAGATAATTAAAAGAATCGTTTTTGGCATCGGAAAGTAGGCACACATTTTTCCAATTCCGATTCCAATACCTCAAAAAGTTTAAATTTTTGCCAATTCCCAGTTATGCTTAATCGTCCCAACACTAATATAAATATATATAATCTATATATGTGTATAAATTATTTTGGCCAAATTTTAAAAGTTAGTGCAGTTAAATATATTGGTATTATCAGAAAGTAAAGTCCAAAGAAAGAATTCCCAACCATTATGTTCTCCTTCTTGCCATTCCTGTTATCAAAATTATAGCTCACACATCTAATAGAACTCCTTTCTACCAAAGAGTCCAAAGAAATAATTCCCAACTGTTACGTTCTCACTCTCGCAATTCTCGGTATCAAACCTCAGCACACATCTGTCAGGACTGACTTCTGCCAAAGAGACATGCACCCTCTCTCTGACACACAGACTTTTTATTTGAAAAACCGACTGCATCTCATTTGCATATTTCCCCCAAATCTTGTTACCTCATGTAACCACCAGTCCATAAATAGTAGGAGCAGCCATTTTTTTTTTCTTTGTCCCTTTCCTTAAATAGCCGGCATGTTGTACAAGGTCAGGTTTGTACTACTTTTTAATCACAGTTAGACCTAAAGAGAATTTAAGCTGATTCTGACCAGCAAGTTTTTATTTCTTAGTGTTGTCGCTACAATTTATTTAAAAGAATAATAAATCTAGTATTTGCACGTTTTGATCGCTGTAACCTTCAACCTTCTTCAGGTGTATCTTGTCAAACCCGGGAATCGGCATAGAATTTTTTTTCTCTCCAGAAGGACCCATAAGATGGTGGTAAAATTCAGTTGTAAATTACACTCATTTAGAGGTTTAAGGTTCAATCCCCAGTGTGAGCAACACTCAAAATACAATTGCGAATTACTTAGAAATGGCTGAGGGGCTAGAGTTCCATTTGAGTTTCTGTGCACATTGTGTGAAGATACACTTGAAGAAGGTCGAAGGTTACATCGATTGAAAATTTTTGTGAATATCACTTAATATGAGGACAATTATCCGATTAATCCAAATCATAAGAATTATCAATCATTATTTTAAAAATTCAGAAAAATAATTAATCTACTTCAGATTACTTGCTAATATGAAAACATTCGTAAATAAACACCATTGTTAAAGGGAGATAACTCTTATTCGATTAGTAAGAGTTAGCAACCCTTGTTTGATTTTTCTTAAATAGATACTGAACCAAACAAATAAAAATGCCTTTAGTCATTGAACATAGATCTATTTACTAAACAAATCTGAATTAAACAAAACCAGGGGCATTACAACTAGTTTTATATGTAGGAATTAAAAAGAAATCGGTGAAATGTTTTTAAATACAATATATTTTGAATTTATCTAGACATTGTGATAGTCACTTGAATGCCTACAAAGAGAACTTGAATGCCTACTAGATACTATCCCAGAGTATCTTCAGTCTTTGTGTATAAGGATTTGCCAGGACAAAATGGCATGAGAATACTTTTATTTTTTTTAAGGATTCAATACTTATCAAGGCCTGGAGACTACTCCAGGATAAGGGTTAATGAGTGTACAGTAGTCAATGGGAAAATATTGTAATAATCTTAGTAGTGGAAATTTTATAAATTGGATTACTTAAGGGGACGGCTTATCAATAACTTGTTCATGTTGGACTTGAAGACGACCATATTGTAGTCAGCTGGAAAGCAGGAAAATGAAAGAGAGTTCTACAGGTGTGCAGTTCTAAGAAAGAAGCTTTGTTCATGAAATCTACATTTAGGTTTAGGCACAGATAAAGAGTGGGGGAAATTATTGATAGTATTTTCAGCTAGACAAAAGTATTTTCCTCTACAAGTAAACACGGACTAAGTATTCAATAGTCTGTTCTCAGCTCAAATAAGATCCCTTCAATAATGCTACCCGACACTGGCTTATAATACAAGGAATAATGCACCTTCTTTAACTGATGAAGCACTTAGCTGGATACTTCTTGTCCTGCAATCCAGTAAGACCAAGAGACCACAAGAAAGATATATTATGACATAGTGAACTGGTTGATTAGTGAGATGAAAATAAATGTTCTTATCTTCTTTATTAACTCAAAAAAAAAAAAAACAAACAAAAAAAACAAAACAAAAAAACTTTAATTGAATATTCAAATACTAGCCGGGAAGGTGCCCAGCTTTGCCCAGTTGTAAAATACGCTTAAATGTGATATTTTAATTTGTCCAGATTTTGTATATATTATCATGGTCGTGATTCCACTAGACAAAAGTATTTTCCTCTACAAGTAAATACTGACTAAATGTTCAAAATAACATTGTCTATTCTCTGCCCTAACAAATCCTTATGCACAGCTAGAATCGAAACCAAAAGCAAAACTAGCATTCAAAGCTGGTGATGTTCCCACTGTATGAAAAGGACATGCATATGAACTGATTAAAAATGAACTAAGATGAATGTACAAAATGTATAACGATTTTTTTTCAATTTTGACCCCTTAAAATCTATTTTAACTTGCTAAAGATCCATCAAAGAATGGTCCATAAGGAATCCAATCATTTGAGGCCTGTAGTGCTGGTCTGTGACTTTCATTTTTGGAAGAGATAGAGTTTGAAAATATGGGGACAGACACACATAGTGAGTTTTATAAATTGGATGTACATATCTTATACAGAGATCAATTGTTAACCTGAAAAAGGGACCTCACGACTTTAGAGAAATTTGGTTGAAATAAAATGAAATAAAAGAGAGAGAGAGAGAGTCGAGTTATTTCAATTGTGTATTGAACTACATTTAAT
Source organism: Euprymna scolopes (assembly GCF_053919585.1). Classification (NCBI taxonomy): domain Eukaryota; kingdom Metazoa; phylum Mollusca; class Cephalopoda; order Sepiida; family Sepiolidae; genus Euprymna; species Euprymna scolopes. The sequence continues at coordinate 71,034,650 of NC_136498.1, forward strand.
CTCACCTGCTCCATTTTTCTCTTTATTAAGAAAATAGATTTCGATAGAAACATTGTAATAGTATAATTTGAAGTTAGGGACGTAACTCGTTCTGAATTGCTTTAAAACGCAGTTATGTGCTAGGTGTATCAGAATTTTTGTAGGAAGTTTTGACACCCTTAACACGAAACTGCGAATAAAATATAAAAAACTCGCAATTTCTCTTTTAAAAGTGGGTTGTTTATTTTCTTTATGGATTATACTTCCAAAATAAACTAGTAAAGTTGTTTTAAAAGTAATAGAAATATTGTTTTATTTTTTAAAAAACAGTAATGAATTTTACGCACTCAATATTTTTCAATTTTTAAACTTCAAAAATCTATCAAAATTTTTCTATCGATTCTATTTTTACGATATTTTCAGGGTCAATGTGAAATTTTATGCTCTTTCCAATAAACCGAATATAATATTTTAGACAAACGTTTTTTTTAAATTCATGTCCCCCCCCATTTTCAAATGTCTATTAAAAAGTAAATAATTAATTTACTCACTAAAGTGTTATATATCACAAATTGAAGAGAAAAGGTCAATAAATAATATATTCAAATTTAAAACAAGAAAAGTAGTGTTTTTCAGAAATTTACCTGTAAAGTACTTTTTTTTTTTTTATAAATGAAACCTTGGTCCTTGCTCCTTTAATTGAAAAAAAAAAAAAAAAATTAGGGCTTGAATTACATTTTTCGAGGAGTTATAAGCTTAGAAAGACGGAGTGGAATTATTCAATATTTTTCATGAAATTTCTGACACCTACTTATGTGCTGCTTTCTCATTACCATTGCATTTTAAATATAACAAGCAGAAATAATATGTGACTTCTGGTCGGAATAAGTGGTTTCACCTTTAAAATGCAACTATAATAATAGGTCGGTGCAAACGTTTTTGCAGATTTAAATTTATGATACTGAATTTTGAACGAGGAGATACTTCGTATTTGTGTAGAAAACAACATCTGCCAAACATTTTATGTTTATTTTTGGAGAGAAGCAGCTTCTTGAATTTGCCCCAAAGATGTTTGTCAATTCTTAATTTTGGAGCATTTTCTTTATTTTCATTTTTTACAACTTGACCTTCACATTGGAACTGGTTTTATATTCTGCTGAGACGCTTGGTCATCGTTTGTTTGTACCTGACAAATTTTTTAGCGACTGATTTTACGGTTAAGTTTAGAGTGACTAATCCTAACTCCCGTGATGTCTGCAGTCCTATCAAGATTGAACCTTTGAAATTTACACCATGGAATGTTAAACCAATATATCTGTTGCGAAATCTTACTCCTAGCTGACAGGTTTCTTCTTGATCAATTGTTGTTCCATCAAATGCAATTAACCTTATTGTTGTCACTTTCAGTGTTACTCCATGCAGTTTTTTTTATATACTTCCTTGGGCAAAAGTTTGCGCATAGCACCTGTATCGAGCTTAGTATTGTCGTCTATCTGCATTTGTCTGTTGCCAATTATTAACTTGGCATATGCCTCTGTAGCAGTTGATGACAACTGCTGAATGGTGTGAAATATATATATCATCATTTGAACCACTAAGATTACTTTCACTTTGCGTCTCCATGTGAATTCTCCTGTTTTTGTGCCATTCTTTGTTTCTATCTCCCATTTTGGAGCAGCAAACAATAGCAAAATGTCCCTTTTTGTTGCATTTCATGCATGATTCTCATTTTGCCGGACACTCTTCTTGAGGATGTCCTTTGCCACAATATCCACACTATGTTGGCTTTTTATTGTTCTTAGCTTGAATTGTATGCATACTGCTCTCTTCTGCTGTGGTGTGTAAAGCTTCAACCTGCATGCAACATCATCTTGTCTATCTCTTGCTATGGTAAGATGACCTTCCTTAATCAAGGATTTCTGTGCTGACTTCAAATAAATGCAGAATATAAACAGATCAACTAGAAGAGTGTCTTCCACCATTTGCTCGCACTCAGTTTTGCTCTCTAGCAAAGCCATTTCACGAACGAGCGTACTGATTCGTCTGAATTTTGTTTGCAGCAGATTGTCTTACCACATGAAAATTCGACCCTTGGGTTGGCATATTTTCTAAAGTGTCCAATGTTTTAATGTGTCATTTATTTACTATCCTTCAACACCAACTCCAAATAAAAGGTATCGAAGTTTGCTATCATCATCAATATCACACATGGCAACTTCAAGATAAAGCTCAACTTGCTGAATAAAGCTGTCCATCTATTGTTGGTCGAGCTATTTGAGATGAAGTTGCCATGCTAAACCTTATATTTTATGACATAATGATAACTATATCACATTTTTTTTTGTGTTTAGTGCTTACACACGTATTTGTTTTTTAATCCTCGTGGAGCAAAAACAAATGTCATGACTACTTCATTATTTCAATTTTATTCATTTTTGATATAAGTGCGTCCTTATAATCCTGTTTCTAACACTATTTTCCATCATGTGGGGTTCATCGATCAGGATGGCTGCGATCATAAATGGATAAAATGAGAGCCAGGTAAATACATGTTTATTTAAGACTAGAAGTTCAGCCCGGCTTTGCTTGGGCCCTATGTACTGTTCATAACTTTGTGCATATATATATATATATATATATATATATTAAAATGTTTGACTCATGTCCAGGTAACCCACATCTAAAATTTCAAGTGTTTATACCCAAAATTGGCAGAGGAGTTTGGTAGAGTCTACAAACGTCAACTCTCTCAACTTTGACCTCTTGGCAGCCAAATTTTCGCTCCAAAATTCTCCATAAGTTTTGGTTTCTGTTATAGGTGAAGGAACTAAAGTATATATATGTGTGTGTGTGTGTGTGTGTAAGTTTGGGATTCAGTTTCGATTCAAGCTAATGAACCCAAGTCATATAGATATATTTTTGAAATTGCAACTTTATAATATATAAAAATCGATAGAACATTAACTCTATAATTATATATACGAAATCTTTAAGAATTAAAATATCATATTTAAGCATATTTTACCTACCTGCTAACTTGGATAAATACTTTTACAGTTTTAACAAAAAAGCTACAATAATATCAGAGCATCTCCATTTACACTGAACATCTACAGAATGCCAACATCAATATATTAGATATGAATGAGTTCCCTGTGGAATTTTCACAGGTCCCGCTAGTAGATATTATTACATGAAGAACGATAACAACTAAGGGCAATAACTCTTCTCAACCTCAAAGTTATAACAAGGGGACTGTTAGAAATAAATATATTCCTTCAATATGATTTGCAAAGTAAAATAAAATTATAAAATAGAAATAAAATAAAAATTTGTTGCTAATGTTAATTTTTATCAATAATTAAAAGAACGTTTTTTATTGGTTAAAATTAAAAGCTGATTTTTGTGCTTGTATTAATTAGGCAGACATTCTTTTTTTTTATTTAGTAAATCCAAAAAATTGTTTCAACAAAAAAAGTCAACAAAACTCTTTCTAAAGAAAAGACAGTACTTTAAAAGGGTGTTGCTACTATCAACGTTTTTGAAATTGAAGAACTTACTTCAAAAAAAATTATTTTTTGAAAGAAAAGATACGAGGAGACCAAAGCTAACTGTTGATTTAACTGTACTTTATTTGAGTACAGTTTTATCGTTAAATTTCTTTCAGAAAAATATAATTTTCAAAACAAAAATTTATCCATGAGTGAACAATTTGGTGGCAATTTTACCCCTATAATGGCCCCCAATGGGGAACCAGAGTTATCCCGGAAAATCTGTTCTCGCAAAAATTCACTTTCACCATGACTAATGTTTGTGCAAAATTTTTTAAACATCCAAGGCGTGGTTATTAAGAAAAGTGCGATAACATAGACGAATGGAAATAAATTACTAGGTCAAATTCCCCCCAGGGAGAAACAAAGCTAAGCGTGAAATGTATGGACATGCACATGTGTCTGCATTGCATACGCTGTGATTATCCCACTTGTGATGTCGGTCCATTCGACTAGTCAGATTCTATTGTTGGCATTAGTTTCCCTCATACTAAAATAGAGTACTTACAAAAGGCACCACATAAACATTGTCCTCATTCATAAGTGAAAATGATGCTATGGAAACGATTGAATTCAAACTTGGCAAAAGCAGGTTGTCGGGTTGCTTGAATTAGACAGGGTTCAAAAGGGAGAGACTAGTAGTAGATACACCAGCCCAAATGTGATCAAGAATACTCCATGCATAGATGAATGACGGCTTTGTAGAGATACAGGATGCTCTCAAGTATGAGTAATTTTATAGCACGATAGAGCAAGTTCATCTACTTTTCAGCAGAGAATAACGTCTTCAATGTATTGACACATGAAAATTGCAGAGTATAATTTCCTTTTTTAAAAATGATTTTTTTGTTGGAGCTAATATTTTTCTTTGAAATATACATCATTAATTCAATTAAAAATAATTACTTTGGCACAACTTTCTTTTTTTTCTTGTCAATCAACTAAACAAAGTTTTAAGGGATACAATAATCTATAACATAAATTTCACCTGTTTGTTTAAATGTATGTATGTATGCCTAAAACTTTCGACAGCAGCAATGGATTTTCATGAGATTGGTATCATTTTGAAGAAAGATGAGCACTTCCCATGGAAATAACGATAAAACAACAGGCTTGCAACATACCTTCTGTGGGAGAGAGGTTGCAGGGAAGACTATTTTTTTTTTTTTTTTTGCTTAACACACACCTCCAAACACCCGGGCAACGCTGGGCACCAAGGCTAGTTTCCAAATAAAAATCGGTTACAATGTTTTTACTGTCTTCGTCACACATGATTGTGTAGGATTGATGGAGCAGGAAATATATCACATGATTTACTTATATGAACATGTCCTTGTGCATTAACTGCACGGGCCATAATCGCCTCATTAGTTATCCCATCCAGTGAGTGCTGCAAGAAAAGAATTCTCCCTCCAAAACAAAACAAATCCAAAACTTGTAAACAAATATTTTTGGAGATTACAAGTAGTAATCGTTTTCCTAAATCAAACAGCAGACTTAAAATAAAAATAAAAATGAGTTCTACCTAAACAAATCAAAACATGTCCCATTAATACAGTTCTTAAGCCAAGAGATACATGAAAGTTAAGTAAAGTTGAGCCTGGTTAGTACCAGGTGGATGACCACTTGGGGATTCTAGGTACCGTATGTGCTCTCCGCTTATCTTGGCATTTGTCTCCAGTTGCCCTGTACATACACTTCACTTGCCACTGGTATTTAACAATGTCAACTCAGGAGAGGTGTGGTTGGAGATTGCGCACCTCCTGCCACAAAAATTTCACACGCAAATATCCGTTTGTGGTTATCCATAGTCTGTTAAAGACTGAAGGAGCCCAAGCCAAGAGACCGTCAAAGGTTCAACTTTAACCCTTTCTGATCTGAATTATCATGTAGATGATTAAAAAATATTTATTGTTAATTTTAGATGGCAACATACTGAATGTAAGCAATGGACAGTTGCAATCTGTCGGTCTATGGCATCTACCTAGATACTGAATACGTACAAGGTGTGTTTGAATAAATTCACACTTTATTTATGCCGTTATATTCATTTATTTACGACTGAATGAATTAGGCCAACCAGGTCATAAAGGGTTAACAGTGCGTAGATGCATATATAGCAGCTGTATGCAAATGACCGAGCCGTGTTCAAGATGACGTCACAGCAAGGAAAACGGGAAAAGATTACAAAACGAATGTGTGCGCAGACCGGTATCACGTTAGAGACACATGGATGAAGTCACACATGGCCGGAGAAGGAAGATTAAATGTCTTTTGTTAAAACGTGAGACAGCGAGTCGAATTTCTTTCCTCTTCCTTTCTTATGTTCCTTGCGTTTATGTGTTGGGTCTGTACATACTAACGACTACGTTACACAACTTGCTCAGCATTAACCAAAAAAAAAAACTCGTTGGGATGCTGTCTATTCTCTATCTCCTGGAATCTTTTCAACCCCACTGATTCTTGCCTTTGTTAGTGATTACACCCTTCGACCACCTAGAAATTGCTACTTGAGTTATCCACTGGAGATAATAGTTAGTTTCTATTCATAGAGGCATATCTCAAGATAATCTTGGATGTCCCCGACAAACCCACTTAGCAACAAAATCTCACCAGCTGTATCATCTACAGTTCAATAAGGTACTTACTTTTTCAAATAAAAAAATAAACTATCTCTCGGGTGGTCAGACTCCAGGCTGAGACAGTTTCTGTTCCCTGTGTACCCCTCCCCTTTCTTTGTTTGGCCAAGTATCTATCACCTTCAATATTTGCACCAGGAAAACATGCATTGCAAAACATCAATGTAACAACAGTTATTATGAGAGCAGAGCAGTAGCAACAGTGATTGTTTCCATAGTAACCAGATTAACTGATACTGTATGACCTGTCCTCCCTAGTAATGGCAGATGTTGCAGTATCTCTAGACAGAATGAGAGAATAACAGAATAGGATTTTTTTTTTTTTTTTTTTAAATCTTTTTCACCACAATCAAAGTGTATTGGAAATCCACTTGGACATAAGGGGCTACTATTTGGAAGTATATGTAAAAGGGAAAAAGTGTGGAGTTGAGCAGTGAGATGTCTGTTCATATTACATTTAAAATTCTACATGTCAGTACAGTCAGGGAATCTGGCAACAGGCAGAGAGTTTGAATGAGGAGCTTTCAGATAAGGTGTTGTCATGACAGTTGATGGCTGAGGTTTTTTTTATTTTTATAATCGTTAATGGAAAGAAGCTTAGTCTTAATAGCATTAAATGTTACCATCCCTATACGGCCACTGTCCACTAAAGTCTGAAGATCGTTTTCAAAGTTTTCTGCCATTGCCTTGCATGTGTGTACATATTCGAAGAAAATCACTGGAAGTTTTGAAAGAAAACATACGCCATTTTTATTGTTAAACAATTGCTTATTGAAGAACTGAACAAAGTAAGAGACATGTTAAAGAGTCATAGAAACGACCAATTTAATACATTTTAAATGATTGCTAATCATTATAGCAGTAAGACATTATATAAACATATATGTACGGCACAATCACGATGACACATATGTTCTTTCTTTTTTTATTTTTAATTACATTTCACCCCAAACAAGGCACATTGCCACTTTGATGTAGGGGGCTACTATCAGGGAAATAAGCTACAGGGGTACCAGTTCACATTATACTTGAACTTCTGCATATCAGAATCACTTAAGTTAAGCAATGATGAGCCAGGCCAATACCAGATGGGTAACCATTTGGGAAAGCTAGGCGCTATATATACCGCACTAAGTCGTAAAAATTTCCAGGTTGGTATCTGGAGGCACGCTTAACTCATAAGGGGAGATACATTCCCGAATAAAGATGGAAAGCAATGGGAAACTACAGTCTTTATTTGCCTTCTCGAGATTACCATGGCTCTACAATTTAGAGAGCTGTAGTTGCTGCTGACACTGTTAAAACAATAGGGCCGTTACATGCATGCACATGATATAATATTAAGATGAAGACATGTGAAAAGCAGGGTTGTTCATGGGGTACAGATTTTACGAAAATAGAATTAGATTACAATGTTTACTAAATTCTCACGTTTCGGTCAATGTAACCTCTGACCTTCTTCAGAGATATCTTGTTGAACTCTGAAGTCTTTCTTTCGAACTCAGGACTCTGCATGAAATTTAATCTATGCGGAAATATGCTCTCATTCCATTAACTAAGGAAGCAGGAGACCAGGACGAAATTTTTTTTTTTTTAAACTCTGTCTCAAAGGGTCAGACTAGTGATAGATGAACCAGCCTAGATGTGATAGCAATACTCCATGCATGGACGAATGGTGTTTTTTTTTTTGTTTATTTTTACTTGGGAGTCACCACTTAGCAAGGCCCGAAAGCCACTCGATGATAAGGGTTAATGAGCGTAAGGTGGTGGTACAGTAATCGTCAATTACGTAAATTAGGTAGAATTTGATTATTTATGGAGACGGCTCAACAAGAACTTGTTTACATTGGATTTGAAGGCTACTATGTTGTATTCAATCGGGAAGCAGGTCCTCAGAACAGTGTTCCACAAGCGATCAGTTCTGGGAAAGAAGCTTTGTTCATGGAATCTGCGTTTAGATTTAGCCACAGATAGATAGTGGGGGAAATTGTATATAGTGGTTGTAGCTAGACAAGTGTTTTTGTTGTGAAAGTTTGATGAGGGGAACTATAGATTGCAGTTCAGTTAAGCACTTGTCATGAAAAATAATGATAGAGCAGCTACAAGCTCGCAACATCTCTTCTGTGGGAAAGAGGTTGAAACTAAGAAAAAAGGGCATAGGTTTCGAAGCTGGTTTTGAACTCAATCAAGGCTGGATAGGGTGTACCAAGCAGCTCCTGCCCAGATGTGGCAACAGTACTCCATTTAAGGGCATACCTGGCTCTTATACAGATAGAGGGTTGGATTGGCAGTGAGATACCTTTTGGAGCAGTAGAGTGATCCAACCATTTTCCAGTGATCTTGGCAACAGATTTGATGTATGAGGTGCCTTCAATAAGTCTCCAGACCTTTTTTGTATAGACACTTTTAATGAAAGTTTTTTTATAGGCACTTTTAATGATAGTTTTTTTATAGGCACTTTTAATGATAGTTTTTTTATAGGCACTTTTAATGATAGTTTTTGTATAGACACTTTTAATGAAAGTACACGCATGAAACTCGAGTAATCTTCTCCAGCTGCAATGCACTTGTACCATTCCAACAACTTATGGGCGTGTCAATGACCCTCGTCACAGCCGCTTTCATCTCTTCAATTGTCTTATGACAACCTCTAAAGTTTCCCCTGAGCTTAGGGAATAACCAAAAGTCAAAGGGAGCAAGGTCTGGACTATAGGGAGGGTGAGGAACTTCTTGATTCCCATCTTAGTCAAATAGTCCGTGACAAAATGGTTTTGTGGACCAATGCATTCGGGCAAATCTTCCGTATCTTCAGTTCCTCAAGAATAATTGTGTGTACAGTTCTCATCGACATCAAACTATACACTTATTCTGTCTATAAACACAGGACGGTCCTTATTCATGAAATTCTTTATTTGGTCAATCAACTCTAGTGTCCTGACTTCTTTACTCCTCTCATCATCCCTCACAGAATTCCTTGAAACTCTTATACCACACAAAAACTGATGCTCGATTCATGCAAGATGACTCAAAAGCAGTCTGAAGCATTCCATACGTTTCTGTGACATGTTTTCCAAGTTTAAAACAAAATTTTATTACATATCATTCTTCTAAAGTGTCCTCACGTTCAGATTGCATTTTTGAAATTCACCAGCTGTGACAATAAGGCTTTAGTAGAGTGTATTCCAATTCCTGCTGTAGCTGTTCATTTGAACCTGAAATCATACACATTGGTCAGTCATCTCATAAGGTGTAAAGTAATAACATACTGAATTTTCAAGTGTCTACAACAATTTTAAATGGCTGTACAAAAAAGTTTGAAAACTTCAAGGCATCTTGTATGTGTTTCAGATTAGGAATGAAGGTCAGTCCCAGAAACTTAACACATAGAGTTTTCCTAAGACGAGAGCCATTCATTTCAATTGGGGTATGATGGGGGTCAAAGCGATTATGATGAAAGGAGAGAAACTTGGTTTTTTATATATTAAAATTAACCAGCCACCATTTTCCCCATTGCATCACACTCTCAAGATCAGAAGAGAGAGAGAATCAGAAAGATCTTAGTCATTGCTGGCCTTTACAGTGTTGCCATAGATTGTGGTGTTGTCGGCATAAATGCCTATGAATGATCTAAAGATGTGATTTGTAGTGGGGCAGGTTATCTCAATATTTCATAAGAATCTTTCACTTAGTGATACAAGCACAAAGTGAAATAGTGTTTCAGCAATCTGCTCCACTATTGGGAGATCATTGATGAATTTCACCCAACTAAATAAAGAAAAAAGAAATAGTATGAACTAGGGAATAAGGACTCCGACTGGCTTCACATCGAAAAAAAAAAAGAACACATTTCAGTTGATACCAGTTTCACTTTGATCTTTGCACATACATTGGCTCTGTTAAATATCATGACAAGAAAACACTTTGGATTGCTTTTCTTTAAAAAAAACAAAAAATAATAAAAACAAGTTATATTATTATATCGTGACAATAAATTTTAAAACAAACTTTGGATTATATACTAATTTTTTTGGAATTCTTCGAGATGAGGCCACATAATTTGCGTATATATTCTTTTGCAGACTGTTATCCTCATCTTCATAATTGAGGTTTCATTAGGTTTCAGCCAACTCATCCTCGGGCCTTCTTCAGATGATCAACTGAGAGAGGATTGGAATGCCGAGTCTTGTAATTACTGCCTTCAATAGTTGTTGTTGTCTCACCATATTTTGGTCAACTCATCTTCTGGTCTGCTTGGGTAGGATTGAAACCGCTACCGTGAGGCAATGCTCACCTGGAAGTGTAATGATCCAACACCTATATCCACCGCTTCATGGGTCCTGAAGATCCTACGTAAGCAGGCCAGAGGATTAATTGGCCAAATATGGTGAGACAACAACAACTATGGAAGGCAGTAATTGCTGGGGATACAGTTACAAGATTCAGCACCTCCATCCTGTCGGGGTTACTCATAAACAACAACTATAAAAATTAGGATGACAGCACGCAAAATAATGAATGCATAAACTTTGGATTGTTTTTTATTTTTTTGAATAAAATGACTTACATTATTATATTGCAACCATAAACATTTTTAAACCTAACTTTGGATTGCTTTTCTTTTTAATAATAAAAAAAGCATTATATAATTTACTTGCAACCAAGATTGACCTTTTTTGTAGAGTGCATTTATATATTTACAAAACTTTTTACAAAGCATTTTGTGAGGATTGGTTGGTTGTTTTCGTTTTACGGCATATCAACCCTTTTCGGGTTATTTAATGCCGAATCCAAAGATTTTGAAGAAATTTTTTTCATAGAATATATTTGTTGTTTTCAAATCAGTTTCTATTTAACCCATAGTTGGGACCCTAACAGGTACTACCACTTCAGGTCAGAGTGGACCTGGGAGCAATGGTAATTAAAGGGTGGCTCCACACACCCCAAAGCCCGCAAGCTGGGGCCTCACCACTGGATATAGTTTAAGGTCATATTCAGGACCATATTTTGTGAGGAACAGAATTTTCCCCACATTAAAAACAGACGTAAGAATTGAGAATTTAGAATGCTGACTGGAATCACGATAAATGGTTTATTAAATCAATACTCAGTTGTGTGATACTTGTTTAAATACGTTTCGTTTCTCACATTAAAAACTTACCTTGTATTTAACTTTACCCTTGTGGGGAGACAAGCAAATAGCAAGGTTTTTTTTTTTTTTTTTTTTTATAAAAAATAAAGTTTATAACAACATTTCTAAATAAAATTATGTATGTTGTTATTTTGATAAAATTGCCTTGGTCAAGAAGGATTTCTAATTCATTGACCACTGACAAAAAAGATCAGCGTTCTGATAATTATCAATAATAAAATACATGATTTTATTCAAAAATGTTTTTATAATTTTTTGCTGTTGTGAGGAAATAAACAAATAGAAAAACATTTTTTTTATAAAAAAATAACTTATAAAAGGTTGTGATATTACATTTTATCTTTATAAAAATAAAAAAGTTACTTTTTTATAACATTTTTCAAATCTTGCTTGTTTATACTTGTTGCTTATAATTGTGATTTTATTACGCAAAAAAAATTGTCTCAGTCTAGAAGGATTTCTCCTTAACTGACTACTGATAAGCAATATCCTTAATTCTTAATTCCTACATCGGTTTTTAATGTAGGGAAAATCCTGTTCATCACAAAATGTTTTGTAAAAGGTTATGTAAATATATAAATGTACTCTACAAAAAAAATCAATTTTGGTCACAAGTAAATGATATCTCATTTTTATTATTATTATTTAAAAAAAAAAAAAAAAAAGAAAAAGAAAAAAGAATCCAAAGTTTTTTTTACAAAGTTTTCTCGTGCCAATATTTGTTTAGAGCCAATGTGTGGTAAGGTCAAAGTCAAACCAATGTCATCCAAAATGTGTCCCTTTCTTTCTTTCCTTGCAGTGTAGCAGGTCAGGGTCCTTATTCTCTACTTAGTCCAAAAAATAAATTGATAAGAAAATTAATCTATTTGCTTATTTTTCTTTTCCTTTCTTTCTGGTTGTTTGGTACGGAAACCGATTCCATGAAGTAAAACCGTCTTTTGAGAGTGGGGAGACAGATTTACAGACATGGTCTAATGGCGACCAGTTTTACTTTTGTTTTAAAAAAAAAAAATTCAAAAGTTAAAGCAATATCACCAAAAGTAAAAAAATACAAAATAAAAATCAGCAAAAATGATGAAAAAACAAAAATGCAACATGGGAGAATCTAGTGATTTAAGCAAAAAGTCTTCCTTATTGAGATTTAAAAAAAAAAAAAAAAAAAATTTCACTAAAAAGTGGAGGATTCACGTTCTTGATTATTTATAATTAAAAAGAAATATTCTGTAAATCTAAGGTTTGTGTAAGGAATGGTTAGTTGAGAATGATGAGAGAATATGTCGTTACCAAATGTGTTGCATTGCACTTGATGCATTTTTATTTTCTGTTTGGGTTCCTTGAATGCTGTGTTGAGTTGTTTTGGTTAAATTTGTTCTAAAGCTTAAGAGGCCTCCCAAGTGAAAACCGACTTTTCTGATGACATTGCTGACAAGAAATGAAAATCACTTAAAATTAAATCAGAGCTTGTGAAACCATTTGAAAATGCTTAGATGCATTCCAACTTGCATCTGTAGTAAAAAAAAAAAAAAAAAAAAAAAAAAAAAAGTAAAAGTGAAAATAAGCAGTAGTTCTTTCCTAAAAACAGTCGCTTTCCCCTAGAACCACTAATCACATCTCAATAGTTTCTGTGTCACCAAGTTCACTGCAAATACTTGGGTGATTAGTAAAAACCACATATCATACAACTGATCTTTGGATAATTATCCATCACTTGAGCACTGGAGGAAGAGATTCTGGCATAAAACATTACCAACCATAATTTCAAAGAATTTTTCATCCCATCACAAAGTCAGAATCTTCTAAGCAAAAAGTGTACCATAGGCACTTTCATTTTATTATAAAAAAAAGGCTGCATTCTGTTTGTGGTTCTGTGCCGTGAAACAGCCTACCAGATGTAGTGACAAAATTTATCATATTCAGGTTTGAAGTTGTCTTGTTCAAACATTCAGATGAAATATAGTCATACATATTTCTGTCCTTTTATACAGACTGTTGCACTTTGCTATTTTTTGACACCGAAGTCAATAAGCATAAAACCCAGGAAAATCTTTCAACTGATTGCAAAAATTAAACGATAAAACTACAATGTAAATTTGTAAAAATTAAATAAAAAATAAAAATATGTAAATTTGAATATAAAACAAAGATTTAATTTTTTTTATATATTTTGCTTACATATCTACAAACAGAAACAAAGCAAAACACACACATACAAAAAAAAAAAAGAAGAAAGAAAAAAAAGGGGGGGGGGGACTAAAAATTTCAAGACGTCTCAACTTTTTTACTTTCTTGCTCCAGAATATAATCACTCGGCCTGAAATAAAAATAATTACAATAGAAAATAAAGATTCAAAAAATTATATTAACAGAAGTTTTCAGTTTAAAAAATAAAATGAAATGTTCATAAGTATAGAAAATGTTAAGATAACCAATAAAATTTCATTTCAGTAAATTGTATCCATAAATATTCATCAGGATTAGAAACTATATGAGTGCTCAATGACAAAATAGATTTTTAGATGAATTTCTTAATCTGGGAGGCATGACACTTTCATGAATTTCTAAACCTAGGGTATCAGGGTATTCATAATTGCCTAGAAAAGTAAAATCTCATTTTTGTGGGAAGGCAAAGGTGATTTTTGGTAGAGTCTGAGAGTCCCTTAACACTCCAACATTATTGGAGGAGCTGCATTATTTCATACCCTGTGCCTTAAGCAAAAATAGCCTGGTAACACCCACCCCTTCCAAATGGTCATCCGTTTTGATACTGATCAGGTTAAACATCGCTGATCTAACAGGAATCGATGTGTCACATATATATATATATATATATATACATATATATATGTGTATAGTGTGTCATATATATATATATATATATATGCAGTGACTTAGTCCACAATGCATTGTTGTCTACATTGCACTAAGAAATTAATGTTGATTTTATAAATTTATTTTTTTATATATATAAAGGCTTGCATTAAAGTTTAAAATGCAAAAGTCAAGTATCCTGCTTCAATTGTGCCCTAAGTTAAAACATTCATTTCAAACACACCCCTGTCATATCAAAGAACCTACTGTTGATTTTATAAGCTTGGCCTTACTGCTTGAGCAGTGATAATGGCTCGAGTTCAAGTTTAAATTAAAAAAAATCAAGTATCATGGTGCAATTGTGCTTTAAACAGAAACATTCATTTCCAATGTGCCCCTGTCATACCAACATACTCTTAATTTTATGTTATGCCTTTCGGCTTGTGTGGTAATAAAACTTTTTAACTGCACTTGTGATGTTAGGCTAGGTTAGGTGTTAACGTTTGTCAAAATTGTCTGTTCCAGCTTTTATCGGATTTCTTCAATTATCAATAATTATCCAAGACATTCCAATAGAAAACCTATCTAAGAACACTGCCAGCCACATAAAGTACTTTCTTGTACAATTTCATAAAAATCGCCCCAACCGTTTTCGAGTCCATAGTTCCTTTTATATAATAGTAGATACCTAGACTAATATACAACAGGGTATTAATAATAATTAATAACAAAACTTATTAATTATTAATTAATAAGTTTTGTTGTTTTTTTTGCTTTATTTCATATACTGAATATTCCAATTGATATGTTTTAAAGGAGATATTCATTAATGAAACAAAAGTCTTCTACCTTCTCTACCAAAGAATCAGTAAAAGTATGGTAACTCTACCAAAGAATCAGTAAAAGTATGGTAACTCTACCAAAGAATCAGTAAAAGTATGGTAACTCTACCAAAGAATCAGTAAAAGTACGGTAAAATTAACATTTTCAGAAAAAGAGAGGAAATGGAGGTGAAGTAAGACAAAATATGAGAGAAAGGAAAAAAAAAAGGTAAATCAAGATAAAGGAAAAAAAGAGGAAGAGAAAAACAATTGAGTTAAAAATAGGTAAAAAATAATAGCATAAAACTCTAGCAATTTGATTTTCTTACATAAAAATTATATCAAGAGAAAAAGAAAAGCGTGATTCTGCCTTTTCTGTATTACAAAAACATGATACGACGCTAAAAGGTTGAACTCGCATCCCTAAATTATGGACAATTTTTGTTTTGAAGAACTTTTAAATGGAAAGTTATGCTCTGGCGCCTTTACATTTAAATGTTTGACATGAGATTTACATTTCCTGTTCATAACCTTCATTGTGTTAACAGAAAAAAATTTGTTAATTCTAAAAATATTTCATGGATGTTATAAGGATTGAGGTTTCCTGAACAGGCAATCACAGTGTTGGTATTGTATGTTTATATTCTGTCAAGGTTAATATTTTCTGTCAGTCTTGTAAAAATAGATAACAATAAAATTATAAATAAAATTTTAATGGCCAAACAAATAATGATAAATGGCAGTTATAAAATATATTTTCTTTTTAGAGAAAAAAACATTGAACATGTTTTGCATTCATATAGGAGAGTTGATTGAAATAGTGTGAGAACATTAATATGCATGGAAATTATTGCTCATGATTGTCTTCTAGTATATAAAAGGCAATTATCTATGTGTGTATGTTGAACTAAAAGTCAAAAACTACAAAACAAACGCCCACAAAGTGGTATAAAAATTTCAACAAATTTTAAATTTATGTTCAATTTCAATTAAATTTCTAACTCTGTTGAATATTAACTAAAAAACAATCTTCTCAAGAGACAATTTACTATAAGGGCCATTCTTAAAGTAAAGCCTCTTATTTTCTTTTTTTTTAACTAAAATAGTTTAAGAGCTACAAAGATGGGAGTAGTACGATTAAAACGAGTGACCTCTTGTGCATCCAAATTTATTTTGCTATACAGTCACCACCATTTTCAATATACTTTTGTCAGAAATTTAATGACGCATATCTGCTTCTGACATACATCCATGACAGGGATTACTTTCTTAAGCTACACTTGGTGCCAGCGAAGAACCGCATCCGTCTTTCAGTTCAACAATGAAGTTGAAAACAAAACACCATACCAAGATCAAACAAATTTTCTCATGCATTAGTTTTAAAATCATAATTTTTTAAATATAATCTAATTTCATACCTAGCTTTCACAAATAATAAATACAATACTTATTGTAGCTGGATAGAATTGAACAAGGAAAGATTTAAAATTTGAGGTTCTAAGCCTCACTCATATTTT
The DNA here is from genome assembly GCF_053919585.1 of Euprymna scolopes. Taxonomy (NCBI): domain Eukaryota; kingdom Metazoa; phylum Mollusca; class Cephalopoda; order Sepiida; family Sepiolidae; genus Euprymna; species Euprymna scolopes. Next base: position 71,051,114 of record NC_136498.1, read on the forward strand.
AGTTAGGGAATAGATCCATTGTGTGAGTTAAGTTACGATAAGGTATTTTAAAGATGAAAATGTTATATTTGTATACAAACATTCATTCCAGCTTGCTTGCTTGTTCATTACTGAAATCGAACACAGTATAATGAAAAGGCCTCAGACAAAGACTACACTTTCTCAGACTACTGCAGAGAGAAATTGCCAACCGGCCAGTTACCCAAAGTTCTAGGTATTTTCTCAGCTAAGTGTGAGGAATTTTACAGTTTTGAAACAAATAAATACAAAGTGAATATTTGGAACAAAGAAAAGAATTTACAAACGATAAAAAAAAAAACAAAAAAAAAACAAAACAATAAAGCTTGATTGATCTAAACTGTCAAAGATGACACAACTGGCTATTATTGAAAGAGGTCAAAGTTTAGAGGACAAAAAACCATAGCTGGCTATATAGGTAACAATCAAATCAAATCAAATGAATTAAAAGTCGTGAGAGTGAAGGACAGATGTTCAACATTGACACAGAACAGATGAGAAAGCAATCAATTGTTTGTATCGAGCTTAGTATTGTCGTCTATCTGCATTTGTCTGTTGCCAATTATTAACTTGGCATATGCCTCTGTAGCAGTTGATGACAACTGCTGAATGGTGTGAAATATATATATATCATCATTTGAACCACTAAGATTACTTTCATTTTGCGTCTCCATGTGGATTCTCCTGTTTTTGTGCCATTCTTTGCTTCTATCTCCCATCTTGGAGCAGCAAACAATAGCAAAATGTCCCTTTTTGTTGCATTTCATGCATGATTCTCATTTTACCGGACACTCTTCTTGAGGATGTCCTTTGCCACAATATCCACACTATGTTGGCCTTTTATTGTTCTTAGCTTGAATTGTATGCATACTGCTCTCTTCTGCTGTGGTGCGTAAAGCTTCAACCTGCATGCAACATCATCTTATCTATCTCTTGCTATGGTAAGACGACCTTCCTTAATCAAAGATTTCTGTGCTGACTTCAAATAAATGCAGAATATAAACAGATCGACTATAAGAGTGTCTTCCACCATTTGCTCGTACTCACAGTTTTGCTCTCTAGCAAAGCCATTTCACGAACGAGCGTACTGATTCGTCTGAATTTTGTTTGCAGCAGATTGTTTTGCCACATGAAAATTCGACCCTTGGGTTGGCATATTGTCTAAAGTGTCCAATATATGTTTTAATGTGTTATTTACTGTAAGTAAATATTTGGAACAGAGAAAAGAATTTGCAAACGATAAAAAAAACAAAACAAAAAATAAAACAATAACAAACCTTGATTGATCTAAACTGTCAAAGATGACGCAAGTGGCTATTATTGAAAGAGGTCAAAGTTTAGAGGACAAATAGCCATATAGGTAACAATCACATCAAATCAAATGAATTAAAAGTCGTGAGAGTGAATGACAGATGTTCAACATTGACACAGAACAGATGAGAAAGCAATCAATTGGAAAAAATTTGGTACATCACATACTGGATCACAATAATTATAATAAATCCAAATCCGAGTATGTGGGGTTAATCTCATGGCAGACGAAATGAACAGTAAAAAAAACAGAAGTAGGCAGGGTTTGGAAATTGGAAAGTAATGGTAATAAATGCCTTTCACTAAAACAGAAAAAAAAAACAGTTCCATTTATTTATTTATGTTTGTTCTTTTGTGACTATACCGAATGGCGTGGGGGGGGGGGTTCAAGAGAGGTAACAAACACGGTTCAAGCATAACAACCATGTTGCACAAACCAATGAAAGACTGAAATTATTAAATTTTAGCAAAAGAGAAAAAAGAATGCACATTTTTGGCTGCAAAAAATACTTACCAATCAAATAATTTTGGGAAGTTGTCGATTTCTTCCTTGGAATATTCATCCAAGCGTTTCGGCACTGGATGAAGTTGTCGTAGTTGATCAGTTACGTTCTTTAAAATTTCCTCAGGAACATCCTAAAAAATTTCAGAAGTTAAAAAACATTTTCATTTTAAGAGAATCACAGAACACAACCAACATTTTCATTGTTCAAAACTAAGAAATTTAATCAGATTGGCAACTGACTATTCAGTCGTGCAAGCTATGGAAACTTGTCTACAACTGAATAGTCAGTTCTCAATTATATACATTTGTAGTTTGCGGTTCATAATGCTTTGATCATTGTCCATATTCAGGTATTTATGAAAAAATGGAAATGTGCAACTCCACAAATCATCGACAATAAGACTAGAAAGTTGGGTTCTAATCAAGAATTTTCCTGATTTTAAAAAACCAAAAAGAAAAATTTGTATAATGTATGTATCTGTGACATAATGAAAATATCATATTCTAAAAAATCAATTTTAGAAAAATCTTGAGCAATTATTGTGAATCTTTAAACATTAAATCTCGCAAATCTCGCAAATCTCATGAATCTCGCAAATCTCATGAATCTCGCAAATCTCATGAATCTCGCAAATCTCATGAATCTCGCAAATCTCATGAATCTCGCAAATCTCATGAATCTATCAAATCTCATAAATCTATCAAATCTCATAAATCTATCAAATCTCATAAATCTATCAAATCTCATAAATCTATCAAATCTCATAAATCTATCAAATCTCATAAATCTCGCAAATCTCATAAATCTCGCAAATCTCATAAATCTCGCAAATCTCATAAATCTCGCAAATCTCATAAATCTCGCAAATCTCATAAATCTCGCAAATCTCATAAATCTCGCAAATCTCATAAATCTCGCAAATCTCAAATCTCGCAAATCTCAAATTTTTGTTGATTTTTGAGATTTTTTCAAGATGGCTGATAAGAGTTACTCTTCTGATATTCATAAAATTTAATTTTCTTATTTGAAAATAAAACTACTTGACCAATTAATGTGATTTTTGGAATATGACATTTTCGTTTAGTCATGGATGTAACAGATTGGGGCTCTATGGTGGTGAACAAGTAGGTTAACTAGTTACATGTGTAATTTACTCAGCTGAGCGGGAGGAATTTTAGAATATACAGTTTTGAAACAAATAAATTCAAAGTAAATATTTGGAACTAAGAAACGAATTTACAAACGATAAAAAATAAATACAACAAAAAAACAATAACAAACTTTGGTTGATCTAAACTGTCAAAGATGACACAATTGGCTATTATTGAAAGAGTTCAAATTTTAGAGAACAAAGACTATAGCTGGCCATATAGGTAACAATCAAATTGAATGAATTAAGAGTCGTGAGAGTGTCATGTAATCTACAAATTTGTTCTTGAGAGCAAGAGAACTTGGTGTTGCATTTTGATCACCACGGTGTCATGAAACGGAGATAAAACCGTCGTGTTGATTTGCATGCATTCGATATCAGAAAGCTATTATTACAGCATCTTCAAGTCGAGTGCTAACCGCCAGCTAACTTAGGAACCAGTGTAACACAAGGTATGTCCATTTATCTGTGTATCACTTACACCTGGAGTTATTCTTACCAATTGCGTGTTTGGACTGGAGACCGTAGTCTGTTAGAATTAGCATATTGTAATTAGTGTTGTGCCGATGAATCGGAATCGGGAATCGGTTAAATCGGTAATTTTCGGGGAATCGGAATCGGCATCGGCAAAATTTGTGTATAATTTCCGATTCCAAAATCGATTCTTTGAATATTTTTCAAAAGTTAATTTCCAATTGCTTGTACCGATTATAAATATTTATTTCTTTTAAACTATTAGTAAAACTAAACTCTATAGATCTACGTACTCGTTATAGAATGAAGTTCTCATAACAAAATCACGTAATTTCATTAAATAGTTTTTGTTTTACGCTCCCTTGACTAATTATCGCAGTTTTTTTAGGAAGATTCCGAATTTCCCAAATCGTTTTTACGGCATAAAATAAAAACTATTTGATGAAATTACGTGATTTTTTTATGAGAACTTCATTCCATAACGAGTACGTAGAATATATATATTTTTTTATTTTTCGTTTTTTAACAGTGTAAACTGCACAAGAACCCTTTTTTAATACGTGAAGACAGTTTAGAGCTTCATCCTAGATCTAAAAATAATTTGGTTTTTAGTGGGTTTACAAATATCGTCCAAAAGTAGAATTTCAATGAGGGGGGACTTTTAAATGTAAATATAATTTCTTTTTCAATCTGAAAAATTTCTAAATGTTTTCTCTTTATCTATTTTATCCAGACTTTGATAAATTCATTGAGATATTCATGTATATTTTTAACTTTTCCGAAACCCGAGAAAAATGCGACGGTGTCAGACAATGTGGCTCCAGGAAAATAAAATAAAACTATTCGTTTGAAATCTTTTCATATTAAACTCCTTGAGAAATTTGGCAAGTGGGTGTGAAAAAGTATTGTTGTCGAAACCAACGGCATCGAAGGTGTTAATTACCCCATAATACTTTCAACTCAACTTTTGAGTGAGATTGGTGGGCTTCAGCAAGGCCTCCATGATATATATATATATATATCTCACGGAGGCCTCGGCTTCAGACGGCATTGGCGCCGTCGTAGCAATCCTTAAGTATAAACATAAACAATACCGGCAGAATCAAAGAAAATCACACTGGAAGCATATTTCAAATTAAATCAAAGGCCAAGCCTTTTCACAATTTTGCCCATTCCTTGTTGGTCCCCCCGATTTATCGGAGAGGGACTATAGTTTTCAATGGCGTTCGTCCGTTCGTCCGGATGATTCCCGGATAACCGTCCATTACTTTTTTCTGAAATTTTGCCACAAGTTGTACTCCAATACGTAGATGTGCACAACATCGAGTTTTTTTTAAAGAAAACTCTCGTTGCTCCCCCAGGGGCTGAAAAGGGGTCAAAAATGCCCAAAATGGCAAAAATTACACTTTTGGCCCCATAACTTTTTTCCCGTCCATCAGATTTTACTGAAACTTGTCCAAAATGTGAAGGCAATTGTTGCAAATGTAAATTCAGTATCGCTGACCCTGGCAAAACTCTGGTTTGCGCTCCCCGGGAACTTTTAGGGCTAAAAACCACCCCTTTTTTAGGCTCTTTTTTCATATTTGTCTAAAATGTGATTATGTATCTCTATTTAGTGTTTTTTTTTATGGTGCTGAACTCAAATTTACATGTCTTAAGGCCTGAAACATAGCCGTTTGTCCATTTTTACAAGTAATCAGCTCCCCCATGGGGGCAAAAGAGGTAAAAAAAAATACCTCAAAATGACTCTAAATAGACAAAATTGACATATTTTTCAGAATAACTTTTCATCCATTCATTAGATTTTTCTGAAACTTGGCAAAACCATGGGCATACCTGATATACACCTGATGGAAGTATCACTGACCCTGGGAAAAATCAGAGTCACAAGTCTTGGAGGTTTTAGGGCTAATATTGGGTGTGGAGCAAAAGTTGAACTTAGTCATTTTTCTGAAAACTTTTGAAAATTTTTTTTTCACTCAAAATTGTTTTTTTATCAGTTATGTATCACTTTTTTTATCACTTTATTCGATCCCCCCTCCTCACATAGAGGGGGACCATGCATGCACGGCTTGTTATATTTGTCAATACCGATTGCCGAATGAGGGAGCAGCAAACATACCGACAAAACCCAACACTTTTATATTCTACTTTTCATTTAATTAGCAATAATGTTTGATATTATTTTTCTGGGCAAAATATTTCTTTAATTTTAGACAATTCTTTCGCTACTTTGAAAATAAACTGCATTCTTCTAAAGGTTACCTAGCGAATTTTCGCAAAGTTTCAATTTTTGTTTTGTTTATTTTACGCATATAAAATAAGTTTAGATCTTCTTTAGTTTTACTAATAGTTTAAAAGAAATATTTATAATCGGTACAAACAATTGAAAATGAACTTTTTAAAAATATTAAAAGAATCAATTTGGGAATCGGAAATTAAGCACAAATTTTTCCGATTCCAATACCGATTCCGATACCCCCAAAATTACCGATTTATCCGATTCATCGACACGACACTAAAATAAATGAAAGATAAACAAATACCACGTTATATTCTACTTTGTATTTAATTAGTAATAATTCTTGATATTATTTTTCTTGATAAAATATTTCTTTAATTTAAAACAATTTTTTCGATACTTTGAAAATAAACTGCAAATTTACTTCTAGAATATTCTCGAAATTTCATTAGGGACCTCCATCTTTCACCACAGATTTATCATTCAACTTAAAAAAAAAACAGTTTTCTTTGATGTGCAATAAAAAAACTTATAGGAGTCGGAGTACACGAGGGAAGTCGTATTACGTACTATCACTTAGGAAGAAAGTGTAGTATCTGTGCTGATGCTACATTTCATCTATTTTCTCCCTGTTCAATGAAGGAGAAATCCTACTAAACTCAGGCAATTGTAATTTTTTGTTCTTATCAAAAGTGCCCCTTTTGGGGGAGCTGGATATTCTCCAGATTAAAAAAAACGATCTTGCGTCTAACTTTGCCCTAGCGGGGTACAAGTAAATAGGAACCTTTAGATAAACAACCCTTCTAAACTCAGGCAATTGCAAGTTTTTGTTCCTATCAAAAGTGCCCCTTTTTGGGGAGCTGGATATTCCCCAGATTAAAAACCGACCTATGTCTAACTTTGCTCTAGCGGGGTGTAAGTAAATAGGAACCTTTAGATAAACAAAACTGAGACAATTTTAATTTCTGTAGCGGAGGTTAGCAATCCTGCCTGACAAGAAATAGACGAAAGGTGTGAAAAGGGAATAATTTAGGAAAACTCGTCCCGGGAAAACTCGTCTCCGGAAAACTCGACCCCTTTCGCTAGGTAGGAAAACTGGTCCCGTATTGAATAAATATCGATTGAAAACACATTTTATGATCGTTCTTGAAGGAGATATTGTTTTTTAAAATAGACTATAGTCCCCCATAATATTTTTAAAAAATATTTTTTCTTGTTTAATGTTTTTTTTTTTTTTTTTTTTAATAAAATCGATTTTCTAAGTGTCCGTTTTCTACCTAACTGGTTAAGTTCTTAGTGGTTTCACTTATTTTAAAGTGTTTATTATGTTCATAAACGAGACCGCATATTTTTTTAAAATATTAATATAAAAAAGAATTTACTTATTTACTGTTGTTTAATTGATTTGGAATCGTTTATTCGGTAAAGAAAAAAAAAACACTGAAAACAAACAAAAGTGTTACGTGAGAACAAGAAATAATGTCCGGTATATCAGTGATACACTGATATACTATATCACATCTAGGGGTCTTGATAATCGCTAAAAAATAGAAAATTAAAGAAATTACTAAGGGAGATTTGGTTTTAAAAAGAGAATAATAAATTTTAATATTTTTTAAAATATAATTTTGATGGGGGGGGGGGTAAAAACTATATCTCCCTCCGAAAAACAACCAACAAAAAATGAAATTAAAAAGATTCTTGATAAACGATAGCGAAGTTTTCAATAAAATTGATTAATATATTTATTTAGTGATTACTTTTTCTCTTAATGATTGATTTTAGAATTTTGAAGTAAAAATTAAAAATGAGTTAACGAGAGATTGTTAGCACATGGCATCTCTCGCGCAAAAAAAATATTTCGCTTTTAATTTATTAGTTAATTTTTGCAAAATTTGACAGGACGACAATAACTGTTGATAATTGATAAAATTATAATTTTACATAACGCATGAGTGCATTTGGTATGAGAGAAAACAAAAACACAACAACAACAAAAAAAAACTATCATAATTAAAAAACAAAAACAAAAAAAGTAACGAAGAATCGAATCGCTCCCTGTTTTTTAATTTTTTTGTTTTGTTTTTTATTATTGTTTTTATGACTCCAAAAAACATCGTGAAAATAAGAACAAAAAAATTTGGTATTAACTTTGTATGAACATAATAAACGCTTTAAAATAAGTGAAACCACTAAGAACTTAGCCAGTTAGGTAGAAAATGGACACTTAGAAAATCGATTTTATTTTAAAAAAAAACATTAAACAAGTAAAAATATTTTTTTTTAAATATTATGGGGGGCTATAGTCTATTTTAAAAAACAATATCTCCTTCAAGAACGATCATAAAATGTGTTTTCAATCGATATTTATTCAATACGGGACCAGTTTTCCGGAGACGGGTTTTCCGGAGACAAGTTTTCCCGGGACGAGTTTTCCGAGCACCATGAAAAGGCTTAGCCTTGAATTGAATGTCATGTTTACGTGTGACTTTCTTTCATTCTGCCGGTATCATATACTTAGGGAGGCGCCAGTGCCGTCTACATCCCACCAAGCTCAAAAACCTAGGTCCTAGACCACTAGCAGAAAGAGCATCTTCGATATCGTTTGGCTTCGACAATTTGGCAACATAAAATGTAAGTGTATTTTTAAAGATATTCAAAATGTGTTTCATGATTTGAAAATTAATTACCAGCATATATTTACTTTATTTTTGTTTAATATTTATTTTAATGTAATGCGAAAGTTCTAATTGTTTTTTTTTGTAAAAGTCAAATATATTCTTTTGCTAGGTAGACATATAACTTATCTTGCCTTTGGTAACATTTATTGGGTGGGTTTCTACTAGTATATTGTTTAATTTTTAATTTTTGAGTCATTATTGAGAGTTAAAAGTCGTATGTCGACCTTTTTTTCTTGTTCTCACATGACATCAGATAAACATAGCAACGTTTCTTGGGTGCGTTTCTATCAGTACTTTGATTTCTGAGCTATTATCGAGGCTCGAATATGGCTCAAATATGACCACCATTGTGATTTCGTTTTAACTCCATAGGCTTTACACTACCATCATTTTAAATTAAAAAAAAGGTATTTTTTTCGTTTAGGACCACCTCCACAATTTCCTTTAAAATGACGACATATATAGGTTTTCGACTATGCTGAATACGAAAATCACATTGAAATGTTGCAGAGATGAGTAGTTATCAAGTTATAAAAAACTGCATTATTCACTGTATTGTTTGGCGGCCATTTTGGCGGCCATTTTTAACGCGCATTTTCCTGCTTGAGGCCGCCCCACCAACCACACCCACCCTCCGGATATTTTCCAAAAAAAAAAAATGCCAAATTTAATTTAGTTAGTAATATTTGTTGTTAGTAAAATTGGAGTTTGAAAAAAGTTCCGATCACTGCAAAAAAACGACTGTACAGACAAAGTAGGGGGGGCACCGGCGCAGTTATTCAAATGTTAGGTGAAAGTACACGCCCAAACTATTCTGTACTTTCACCTAACATTTGAATAAAACGTATCATAAAAATCAAATTAAAAAGAATAAATAAAAAGAAACCCCCCCCCTCCCATGGCTTGCTTAGAGCCAAGCTGCAGGGGTTAATACCATGTAAACGGTAAATTTGCGACAGGTTTCATTATCAGATTCGTTGTCAGCGACCCCGAAAACCTGAATAAAACTAAATTTTATTGGTTGGAGCCGTGTTGTAGTACTTGTAAACATTTACCCCAAAAAGTGACAAAATTGAACATAAAGAGTTACAAAATTGATTTACGAAATAAAAGTTTCAAAAAAAATATTTATACCAAAAAAATTATAGTAATAAAAACAATTTATCAAACGGTCATCCGCCGGATTTTAATAAAGATAACTTTCATTTTAATGTTTTTTATTGACTTCCTTTTCTTATCAATTATTATAGTAAATTATGTCCGTTTGATCTTCCATACAATGAAATCTTACGCTAAGTTACGTCTGGTTCGCTATCTGCATAAGTACCTACCTTTTTATACATTTTTAAACTATATCTCAAAAACAAAACAAAAACAAATGATTCAGAAAAGTTAAAAAATAAATTGTTTTTAGAATTTTCTTTTTTACAGTAAGATTAAAGATGTATCAACGTTGTTGTTTTTTAAATTTGACAAACTTCTAGCAGTGTCAAGATTCTGAGAAATCGTCATTAAACATTAGTGATAAAAATTAGACTCTCTAACTTTGAAAGCATATAACTACTTGAAAAATGTAATTTAAACCCTAATTTTCTTCAATAAAACGAGCAAATACCAAAATTTAAAATAATACAAGGTTTAATGGAAAAATATGCAATATTTTTTTTAAAATCGGTTTTCTTTGAAGAAATTCGACGAATTTTAACTTAAACCAAAATTCAAAAATATAGATAAAAAATGTTTGTCTAGAATATTGTATTCGGCTTATTGGAAAGAGCATAACATTTCACATTAAACCTGAGAATATCTTAAAAATTGAACGAATAGAATTTGGCATTATTTTACTTAAGGGCCCGTCTCACGTTCGTATAGAAAAATATATATATTTTTTTGTAGATTTCGGTGTGCTGAAAACGAATATGAAAACCGTTTCCGTCGCAAATTTACCGTTTGCATGGTATGAGAAATTGCTCATGTCAGCTTAAAATAAGTGAAGAAAATATAACATTCATAAAACATTGTTTAAATCTTTATAAAATCTACACATAAATAAAATCAAAATATTATCAACTGGTGTTTATTATTTTCAGACAAAAATTATGGCAAGCAGACCCAGTGCTAAGCAGCAAAGTATAGTTTGGAAATTTTTAAAGATTTCTGATGATAATAAAAATAAATCAATATGCCAATTGTGCAATACGCAAATAACTAGAGGAACACACGCTTCTTCTTTTACCACAACAAACATGTTGAAACACTTACATACACAGCATCGCAAAGAACTTCAAAAAGAAAAAGATGAGAAAAGGAAAGAAGAGATGAAAAGAAGAGATGATTTAACTATGAAACGCGCCAAAATTGTCAGAGATTCCTTTAAGCAACAAACCTTGCACGATATTGTCGCTGAAAATAAAACTTGGGATATAAATGATAGCAGAGCTCAAAGAATTCATAAATATATTGGCGAAATGGTTGCAATTGACTTACAACCTTTTTCTGTTGTAGAAGACCTTGGTTTCAAAAGACTATTGAAGCACATTTGTCCAAATTATATAATACCTTCTAGAAAGTATATCAAAGAAAATATTGTGCATGATATATATAGGAAGGTCAGAAATAAAATACAGGAGGAAATAAACACTGCTAGTTATGTATCTCTTACCAGTGATGGTTGGTCTGTTGGTATAGTGAACTTATCTTTTCTAAGTGTGACATCTCATTGGATCACTGAAAACTTTGAGCAAAAAAGTGCAGTTTTAAGAATAACTCCATTTACAGCATCACACACTGCAGTCAATATTAGTGAAATTATTAAAAACACAGTAGAAGAATTTGATATTTCTTGCAAAATCCATATTATTATACGAGACAATGCAGCTAATATGGCAGCAGCAACTGTTCAAACGAATTATGCAGCTTTACCATGTTTTTTACACACGTTACAGTTGACATTTAATGATGCCATTTTTACACAGAGATTTGTGAAGATCATCATATCTGTTTGTAAACAAATAGTTGGGCACTTTAACCATTCGCCGACAGCTTTTGCAAAGTACCAGGAATACCAGAAAAATTTTAATTTGCCCAACCATCGATTCATTCAGGATGTTAATACAAGATGGAACAGTCAGTATGCTATGCTGTCGAGAGTATTCGAACAAAAGAATACTCTAATTGCATATTGCAGTGAAAATGCAAAACCACATTCTTTGGAATTCAACCAATGGAAGATGTTAGAAAAAATATTAAAAATACTAAAACAATTTAATGAATGCACAAATGTTCTATCTAGCAGAGAAGCAACTGCGTCTTATATTATACCACAAATTAAAGTTATTTATCATTTTTTTAAAAGGGGAGAAGATAGAGGACTGTTTCATGGGTTAGATTCAACACTTTCAGCATGGAAAACGTCTTTTAATGCTAGGTTTAATAATTATTTACAGGATAAAAATCTTATTCTAGCAACATACCTCGATCCCAGATTCAAGTCTGGTTTCCTTGAAAATAACTACATTGGCCTGCCCCATGAGAAGGCTATTACAGAATGGTTAACACAAGATATCTATGCTATAACCAAAGAAAAAATAGACACGTCACCCAATGTATCAAAAGTTATGGAGTCTGATGTGTCTGACGTATCTGTGGAGAAAAGTGATGATGATAATGACTTTAATTTTAGTTTTGAAAAGTGGCTCACTGAATTAAAGAAAAAAGACAAAGAAAAGGTCGAATCAGTAAAGAATGAATTAGACAGTGTAATAAACAAGCAAATATATTCATTAAAGATAGAAATGGAAAAATATCAAAAATTAAAAAATATCAAATGCAATGATTATGTTTTTCAATGGTGGAATTCAAATAAATATGAATTTCTCATCCTGGCATCCTTAACCAGGAAATATTTATCAGCACCCCCATCTTCTGTTGAAAGTGAACGATTATTTAGTATTGGAGGTAATATTTATTCACCAAGTAGAAATCGTCTGAAAGGCGAAACTGGAGAAATGTTAATGTTTTTACATTATAATTTAAGAATTTTAGGACTTAAATATGAGTAACAACGAGATACTTAAGTGTATTACATAACTAAATTATTATCTTGTAATCATTGTAATTAACCAAATTCTTTTTTAATTTTAAGGGTTCTTTAAAACGAAATAAAATCGATTTTTATAATTTATGCTTCGTACTACTGTTCTCATATTGAGTGCTCCTATTTACTTGCCCCCCCCCCCCCCCCGAAAGTAAAGTTAGACACAAAGTCGTTTTTAAATGTGGGGAATATCCAGCTCCCAAAAGGGGCACTTTTGATCGGAACAAGAACCGGGCTCAAATTAATTTTCAATCGATATTTGCCCTTTTTTCCTAGCTGGCGAAAATGGCCCTTTTTCCTAAATTTCTAAATTTAATATAAAATGATCCCCCGTTTCCCAGCCATTCGAATCGTTTTAAAGCAGTCAACTAATTTTTTTACCATTGACTCACAACCCAATCGGCAAAATCATAAAAGCACAAATAATCGCTTTTTTTTTGGTATTATCACGGACTGAAGGTTAGTAGTAGGAAGGGTCCGTGTCTTTTATAAAATGGAGAATCGAACTTTTCTTTTCGCAACAAAAAGTTATAATTGCGATGGGCGAAAAATGAAAACGGAATAAAAACACCGATAATTTCACGAGAATACATTATTTACATCTACGTACCGTTTTACACGTAACTATTTAAAAATGAAATAAAAAGATTGCCTATAAACACTCATGATTATAAAATATATATATATATATATAAAACAATTAGGAATTTAAAATAGACGGTCAGTTTCACAAATAAATATAACGTAACATGAGCTGTAGTGTGTTACCAATTTTAAATTATGTGCGCTTATTGGGGATAGGGTGTCTACTTTTTAAGCGATTACACATGGTTTTACAACGTTGCAAACCGAACTTAATTTAGTGGGAAACACTTTAGTTAATATCCATAAAGAATTAGGATGGCCAGAAATGATGATCATTTTACGTTAAATTTATATTCGAAACTGATCTTACACTCTAAATTCTAAATGATCGCTTTTCTTTCCGCCAATTAAAAAAATGTTCTAACACGTAATCTATAAAAGTAATATTTCATTTTGGAATAGGGATTTAGCTGCGAGAGAAAGCACAGAAAGCTCACGCAATCTCACGTTAAAAATGGTTTTCATAATAGTAATATTATTATTTAGAAATTCGTTCGTAACAATGAGATGTGGCTTTGCTAAGTGGCGTTGTTAAATATATTGTTCTTACATCGTTTTCTTATTTTGCCTACCAATCTTCGAATATTTTCCACTATTCATGTAAGTAGCATGTTATACAGTAAATACGAACTGGTACAATATAGCTTTGTTTTAAAATCAAAATAAATGTTTTGTTGTGTTACAATTTTTAATCAATTACAAGGCAAACATTTGAGATAAAATATACGCGGACATTAACCAGGGGTTTATGTAATAATTTGAAAATTTACGAAAAAACAAACAAAAAAAATCTCTAATTAAATATGTATAAATTTTACAAGAATCGGAATCGGAAATCGGATCAGAATCGGAAATTTTGAACGGAATCGGAATCGGGAAAAATTTTGGCATCGTCCCATCACTAATTGTAATGTTATGACCCTTTAGGCTGTGATCATAGCATAGTATCTGTTAACTGTGGCAAGCGGGGTCGAGGGTCAAAACATTGTTATTATTGTTATTGTATTCTTATTAATTGATTTGAGCGACAGATGGTTGCTGGATCAGTTATTATGATTAGAAGAATAAACAATTAAATTGCGGAAGAAATGATTGACGTGTGAATCGCAAAAGGAATGTGAAAATAGAAAATATATGTAAACATTATTTTGGGGTTTTGAATAAACAAATAACTAGCTGTGGACATTACGTTGGTCTGAGACACGTAATTAGGTGACATAAGAGAACACGTGATGTAGTTAGTTTTGGAGAGAGAGATTCAGAGAGTTGAGGATTGACCACCAGAGCGGACAGACGTCTAGACAGGGGTGGACAGACAGCTAGGGAGCGAGCTGTAAGAATAGAAAATGTAGACAAACTGCAGATCCTGTGAAAACCAATTGAGACAACTGTAATAAATTTATATTATAAAAATATAAAGAGTTGTTTTATGGTTTTCACAAATAAGAACAGATGTCTCAATTGGATGATGCTGATCGTTTCATGTTCGTCACGGAGCAGCGGAAAGATACAGAAGAACTCTTCAAGAAAAAAGGTATGAAGCATATATTATTCTTCTTACATATGAACTGTAAAAATATCCCATGTGATAAGTCTCATACAACATGATTCAGTTTACACATCAATATCATGTCCTCCTAGCTAAACAACATACATATGATTTATACGTTTATTATCTATCTGTTAAAAGAATATCTTACATCCACTAGATAACACGACACGTTTTAATACATCATCTCCTCCAATATAAACCAATATACAACAATATTAAAGAACTGTCATGTCATGTTTATTCAAGCCATTTAAAAGAACTATTGTAAAGGTTTACACCCATACAGATACGCCCAATAGTAACGTGTCATTATTTAAATAGACATGCATTGATATATCAAAGCATAAACCTTTATACATAATTAACATGTATTGATGGGTATATAACAGTAATAATATCATACAGATTTTTCTTTATCTTGAACTCCAACATCAGGGGTCTACGTTCCAACCTTCCAGAGGTTGAAACCCAATTACAGGAGACAAAACCGAGCATATTATTTCTAAGCGAAACTGGAATAGAGCCGACCACTTCCATAGATGAGTTCATAATTAATGGATACTCTAACTTAACAGCTAAATCTGACCCCCAAGATCGCCATGGGCATGGAATATGTGCCTACATTAAAGATGGCTTCCCGTGTGGCAGGGATATCTCTAGAGAAGATCCTAATTTACCCTATATGTGCTTCAGGGTTGCACTTGCTAACACCACTGCATTTATATTTGCCCTCTATCGGCCCCACAACAGCGGAGTTACTATCTTTAAGAGCATATCTGAGAAAATAGACCATATCCTGTCTGCACATCCCTCGGCTAACATCCACATCTGTGGCGACTTCAACGTCCATAACGTGGAATGGCTGACCCATTCAAATAAGACATACGATGAGGGGAGGTTTTGTCATGATTTTGCCATTGCTTATGACCTCACTCAGATTGTTCGCAAACCCACCCGTGTGCCCGATACACCCGGTCAATATGCAAGCCTCCTAGACCTTTTTCTCTCAACTTCCCCTGAGCTATGTTCATGTTCCGTTCATTCTCCTCTAGGATCCTCCGACCACTCCGTCGTATCAGTTAAGATAAAAACGAAATGTAATAAGTCCCCAGACGTACCCCTCCACCGTACTGTATACCGATACTCTATGGCTGACTGGGATAGCTTCCGTACATTCATATCTGATTTACCTCTGCACTCCATGTTTAGTGCCAAGTGTCCTCTATAGTATCAGATCTGACTGAATGGTTAATTGTAGGCATAGACCAATTCATACCATCTAAAAAATTCCAACAAAAACCTTACAGCCAGCCATGATTCTCCCCAGAATGTGCTGCTGCTATCGCGCACAGAAATCACTTTTTCCATAGCTACCAGCGTAATAGATGCACTGAGACTAAAGCTGCTTTCAGGACTGCCAGCAACCACTGTAAAAGAGTAATAAAAAATGCAAGAGAGCTATATGCCCAGTCTGTTAAATCCAAGGTAGCTGATCAGCGGCTTGGTACCCACCATTTTTGGCAAATAACAAATAGGATCCTGAACAGAAGTGTGCGTTCTATCCCAACCATTATCAATGGACCAGAGGTCATCTCGTCAGCGTCAGACAAGGCCAAACTATTTGCAAAGAACTTTGCAGCTAATTCTACCCAATGCGACGAAGGCCATTAACTCCCCATATTTCCTCCTATAACACAGAACACGCTAGTTAACATACAAATATCCGTGCATGTGGTCGCCAAGCTAATCAAGAACCTTGATTCCAGTAAAGCAACTGGCCCTGACGGCATCCCAATTATAGTGTTAAAAAAGCTTCAACCAGAACTTGCTCCCATACATACGAAACTGTTTAAGCACTGCTTTAAGGAGAAGTGCTTTCCGACTCCCTGGAAGACCTCATCAGTATGCCCTGTATTTAAGAATTCAGGTGATAAGTCATCTCCCTCTCAGTACAGACCAATAAGTCTTCCTTTCTAGGGCAATTGCTCTTGACATATCAAAAGCCTTCGACAAGGTATGGCATAAGGGTCTACTTCACAAGATTTTCAGCTACGGTATAACTGGAAATGTTTTCTCAATCATTAAATCATTTCTCTCCGATAGGCTCATAAGAGTAGTGGTAGATGGACAAAAATCAGAGGCCTGCAGTATTAATGCTGGAGTCCCTGAGGGGTCAATCCTAGGCCCAACTCTCTTCCTGATCTACATCAATGACCTCCCTAGACACATACTTAAATCATTCGTTGACATCTATGCTGATGACACGACCATCTACGGCAACACATCAAAGGCTGTAAATGATAAAGTTCTCTCTGATTCTCTCTCCTCTGATCTCGAGCGCGTGGTTCAGTGGGGGAAGACGTGGCTGGTTACCTTTAATGCATCTAAAACCAAGCTCCTATCCTTACATCATCAACTCCTGATCTGAAATGGAACACGTACATCAAGTCTGTTGCCAAGGTCGCGGAAAGATGGTGGGATCCTTCTACCTCTCCAGAAGATATCTCACTACTGATCTAATTCTCTATCTATATAAAAGCCAAGTACGTCCAAGAATGGAATACTGCTGCCATATCTGGGCAGGAGCTGCTAAAAAAAGCCTATCCTGCCTTGACAGAGTACAAAATAGACTTCGTGGCTTAGTGGGGGATGCCCTTTTCTCTACCCTGCAACCTCTCTCCCACAGAAGAGACGTTGCGAGCCTATCCTTGTTTTAGCGTTATTTCCATGGCAGGTGCTCCTCTGAACTCCAATCTCTGGTCCCCCCTCCCCCATCTTTCACGAAAAACACCTGTCTAGCTGAATCCACTGTGAAAAATTTCCCCCACTCTTTATCTGTGCCTAAATCAAAACGTGGATTCCATGAACAAAGCTTGTTTTTTAGAACTGTACGCCTGTGGAACTCTGTTCCATTGGCCTGCTTCCCACCTGACTACAACTTGGATGTCTTCAAGTCCAACGTTAACAAATTCCTAATGAACCGCCCTCTTAAGTAAACACTTCATCAAATCTCCACACTAACGCAATGTACTTGCAATAACCCTTATCCCTGAGTGGCTTCTAGGCCTTGATAAGTGGTGACCACTGTGTAAAAAAAACAAAAAAACCTTGTATTTAAAAAAATTATAGGATAATGGTTATTTTTATAGAAGAATCATTTTTTCCTTAATAGTATTGACCTTAACAACCATTTATTTCAGAAACAATATTATTAATAAAAGACTATATAGAAATCAAGTACGGCACAATCACATTGACACACCGGTTCTTGCAAAATCACCGAAGCAATGTTGAGCCTGGCCAGTACCAGATGGGTGACCATTTGGGAAGGCTAGGGGCTGTATGTACCTTCTGGGAAGGTTGGGCGTGGGGCCAGCACCATCACCCTGTAAAAAGAACCCCTCGCTACAAAAGCATCCACATCAAGAATCAAATCACAAAGAGAATAAATGCTTTTTGTGCTTATGCATTACTAGCCTGGGTGCCTGGTATTGCTCAGGTGTTTGGAGGTGTGTGTTGAGCAAAATAAGTGGTGGTAGACAGGCAGGCTTGAACCTGTACCGCGAAGAAGGAAAAGAATGTGAAAAAAAAAAAATGTCTTACTTTTCAGTTGGCTACAAACTGAACAACAAAATTTGGTAGCTATACAACAGAAAAAAAAGAAAATGTATACACACACACACATATATAACAGACCTGAATGAGAATCTCCCCTTCCCCATATTTTTTTTCAGTTAATGAACCGTGCTGAACTAAAAGCTATTCTTAACATGGAACAAGAGGGGTGGTGGTAATTATTTAGTACATTCAACTAATGATTTAAAAAGTTACTGTAAAATTTCAATTTATCTTGAACAAAATTAGGGGGTGTGATGATTCTTGGTCAGGTCCGTCATATGTATGTATATATATATATATATATATATATATATATATATATATATATATATATATCAATCTATCAAAATGTCAACTCACAGTTTCAGGATAAAGATGTAATCTGCGCATGATAGTGTGCCGTAAAAGATTACCCGGAACATTACTGTAAACACATCTATACATAATCTGAAAGAATATAGACAATATTAAATTAGTCGACCTATATAACAGAGAACTCACTCAAATCTGGTTTGCAAACAATGACTCAAAAAGGAAAAAGAAGCAATCTTAAAAGTTAGTGTTCCCAATGATGTTAAACAGAGCTGAAAGGGAAAAGATAATGAAATACCAAAGTGTTATGTATGACATGAACAGAAACTGGAATCTTAAGATCTTCATCATTCCAGTAATTAAAGAAGCAAGTAGACTCATGAAAAAGAATTTTTAAAAACTACTTGGAAAATATGCCTGGTGAACCAAGTGCAAAAGAGATTCAAACAATTGCACTTAAAAAGGGTGGTCAGAATCTTTAAAAGATCTCTCGGTTGGAATATTTAAGTTAGCAGGTGAATGTTTGGCATCTAGTGAGAAGCTCTAGCTCCAGCTTGAACAAACAGATAAATTAAAAAAGACATTTTTGCTATCCAGTGACCACACGTTTTGATACTTCTGATTCACCAGGTAATATGTAACTGAATAGTTTTTTTTTTATTTCTTAACTAAAACACAAATGATGATCGTTTACTTTTCAAATAAACAAAAATTATAATATCACTTCTTATACGGTACTCAGTCAGTGAAGGATAGGTTATCTAGATTAAAACAATTATTTTTGTTCCAACACTGCGTGCCCCTTTTTGGTTTGTTCCAACACTGAGTGCCCCTTTTTGGTTTGTTTCAACACTGAGTGCCCCTTTTTGGAGGGCTGTATATTCCCCAAATTAAAAAACAAACTTGTATCTGACACTGCCTTTGTGGCAGATGTGCGTAACTCACAATAATGCCACAACGTATCCAAATTTCATAATTTTATTTTTTTACTAAAACTAGCAATACCACATTTTTTCTTTAGATTGAATAGACTCAAATCAAGCATTATTGAAAAGAGCATAAAAATAAAGAAATAATATCTTTAGTTTTTTTAAATCAGCCTATTAGAACTGGAGGTACGACCATTCAAAGTATCAAAAAATGCATGGTTCACTAGACATTTTGCCAGTCCTATTCAAATGCATATAAGCTTGTGACTGAAAATAGTAGGAAATTTGCACAATTTACAGACTAACCCATCTTTAAAAAGTTGTATCTTGAGATCTTTTTAAGATATTATGATGACATTTTGAACATATCATACCATGAAGGTTCAGTTGGCGTTATTTACGACCATCTCACCTGGTAACTTACGGACTAATTAGCATATTTCAGCTTCATTTTAAAATATTTAAGTAGAAACATCATAGAAACAGCTGAGAAAAAGGGTAAATAAGGCTTTATCATTAGCATCATAGGAAGTATTATTCTGGTGCATATTATCATTTGCCATTATAACATCGTGAAAAATCCAAGATGGCGACCGGGAAATCCAAAATGGCCACATGACACGATTAAATTAAAGAAAATTTTGTACGGATCAAAATTGTTTTCAAGTACATTATACTAATAAGCATAATTAAGTCTCATTTTAATGGCTTTAAGTAGAAGCATCATAAAAACAGTTAAACAAAAATGGGAGGTAAGGCTTTTATCATCATGCGAAATATGATTCTGATGGACTTTATTATTTGTCATCATTACACCGTGAAAAATCCAAGGTGGCAACTAGGAAATCCACGATTCAAAGAAATGAACAAAATATGGCTTGTAGCATATCAAATCAAAGGAAATTTTGTACAGATCAGAACTATGTTTTCAAGTACATTAAACTAATTAGGATAATTAAATTTCATTTTAACGGCTTCAAGTTACTGTGACAATCTTCGGGTGAGTTTCTACTACTATTTTGGTATAATCTTACTTTTAAGTCATTGTCATTACTTCAAGCGAGATTGTGACAATTTTTTCTTGTTCTCATGTAACGCTCGACACTACTTGTTTTTATTTTTTTAACAGAATAAACATTTACAACACCAAAAATTTATCGAGGTAGACAGAAGAGTAACTTGCCTTTGGTAACATTTATTTGCTATATAATAGTTTTTTTGACCACTTTTTCATACCTCTGTGGATTGTAAAACAAACCCAATAAAAGTTATTCTTTTACTTAACCGGATAGGTGGTTCATGAGTTTTAACTCATTTAAAAGTGTGTTCATTCTTTTTCAAAGAATTTATTTTTAAAATATTCTTTTCCTTTCCATAATTAAAAATGTATGTTTTCTAAATAATAAAAAAAATGAAATGAAAACTCTATGTTCATAAGTTAGTCGACGAACGATTTGTTAAATTTTTTGTGCACGTCTCGGCACACAAAAATTCTCATGTTTACATGCGGTTGCCACTACTTGTATCTACTCGTGCATAAAAAGTTTTTATCCAATTCTTTTTTAATTTTAGGTTGGTTGTTTTTGTTTTACGGCATATCAACCTTTTTCAGGTTATTTAATGCCGAATCTAGTTATTTTGAGGAACGATTTTTAATGGAGTATATTTTTTTTTTTTTAAGTCAGATTCTATTTAACCCATAGTTGGGACCCTAACAGATACTACCACTCCGGGTCAGAGTGGACCTGGGAGCAATGGCAATTAAAGGGTGGTTCCACACTCCCCAAGGCCCGCAAGGTGGGGCCTCACAATCGGATATAGTTTTAAATATCCAGAACCTTTTTAATTTTAGGACAAAAGAAATTAATATATGAGCTATTAAATAGCGTTTGAACATAATTATTATCTTTATTTTTGTATTACAAAGCATTAACTTTGAGATATTTTATTTGCAACTTGAAAACCAAGAACAATGTTCATTGTCAGTTATTCTTTTTAAAAAAAAAAAAAAATATATATTTTCCTGTCTATAACTAAAAATTGTACTACTACAGTTTATCGCCAAAAATGGAGGCGTCATTTTTTTCGGGCACCTGTCGTCAAAATAAGAGAGAGTAATCAGTATTTTAAACTATGACTGAAGCATGAAATAATAAAAAAAAAAATTAAACTAGATAATGATTACTTGCGGAAAGAACTAATTACTATGTGCGCCAGCATAGTATAAGCAACTCCAACCTCCCCATGTAAAGAATGGCTTTCAGAATAAACACTGCCCAACCTCAAGAGCTGTTCTGAACATGGAGTGGTTGAAGGTATTTATACTATGCTGGGCCACATAGTAATTAGTTCCTTCTGGAAGTAATCATTATCTAGTTTAATTTTTTTGTTATTTATTTCATGCTTCAGTAATAGTTTAAAATACTGATTTCTCCCTCGGATTTTGACAACAGATGCCCCTCCCCCCAAAAAAATATAGCGTCTCCATTTTCGGCGCTAAACTGTTGTAGTACCTAAAAAATTTATGTTTTCTAAATAATAACAAAAATAAAATCAATGCTTTATTTTTGTAAGTTGATGAACGATTTGTTAACAGATTTTTTGTGCATGTCTTGGCTCAAAAACATTTTCATGATTACATGCGGTTGTCACAACTTTTATCGACTTGTGCAAAAAATTTTTTTAGCCAATTCTTTTCAAATTTTAGGACAAAAGAAATTAATATATTCGCTATTAAATAGCGTTTGAACAGTTTCTAGCTTTACTTATCTTTGTATAACAAAGCGTTAACTTGATGTTTTATTTGCGACTCAAAAACTAAGAACAAAAAAAAAAATGTTCAATGTTGGTTGTTCTTTTTCAAAAAAAATATTCTTTTCCTGTCCATAATTAAAAACTTAGGTTTTCTAAATAATAACAAAACAAAAAAAATGAATACTTAACTTTCATAAGTTAGTTGACAAACAATCTGTTTACAGATTTTTTTTGCGCGTGTCACGGCACAAAAAATTCTCACGTTTATATGCAGGTATCACTACTTTTATCTACTCGGGCATAAAACGTTTTTATTTAATTCTTTTCAAATTTTAGGAAAAAAGAAATTAATATTTTTACTATTAAATAGTGTTTGAACAGTTTCTATCTTCATCTTTGTACTACAAAGTGTCAATTTTGAGATATTCTAACTTTTGACTGGAAAGACGTACGTGTTGTGTTCAAATTTCGTAGCAAAGACAATTCTTTTTACTAATTAGCTAAAACAATTAGAAATGTCGTCGATGTGTATAACTCCTGCTTCAAGTATTTATGTGAACACACTCAGATCGCTTATTTGCAAAAAGCCATTTACCGCAAGTGGGCATGCTATGCTGGCATGTTTCGTTGTTAATAATCAGATTTAAATAGTGATTTCTTCAAATATACAAATCACGACAAAAATATTAAAATACCATTTTAAAGTACATTTTATTGTGAATCCAGTTATGTAAGTTTTATTTTGATGGACGTACGAGTAATGTACTTATTACCGATTTAAAGACTGAGTGTCAAATTAAGTAGTAGTGTGCTTTGTCAAGTGCTGAACGTTATGGTGTTTGGTATTGCTACTAAAACTTCAAGCTTAATTTAAGTTCGATTCAGCACATATTTTAGTGAAAATCCATAAACTCCCCATCCCCTGAAAAAAAAAAAAAAAAAAAAAATTTTATGGTATTCATGATGGGAAGAAAATCTCATCCACCATAAATCACATAAATTGATTAAGTAGTGTTATTTTTAAAAAATGAAAAAATTTTATGACTTAACGATGATCAACAATATCTCAACACTATTTTGCAAATATTTTGAAGGACAAGGGAGATGATTCCAAATATTAAAAACTTTTGTAAGATTCTAGAAAGTTATTCTAGACATGGGGAAGAGGGCATAAAAAACTTACATTCGTCACTGGTTAACTCATCCTTAAAACACTCTTCAGAAATAAATTTAAAATAAACCTTGTACATCATTGTAATGCCTATGAATTCCCATAAATCAATTAAGAATGATTTTCTTTATAAAAATGAAACTACTTGATCAATTTACATGATTTTTGGTGTGTGATATTTTATTTCCGTCATATGTATGTACATTGTAAAGATTTTTCTTCATTTTTATTTTTTTCTTGGAGGGGAAGGTGTTATGAACTAGGACTGACTTTTCATTACCCCAGCACTATCCATCGTTAGGGTAATGTCATTACAATAAAAAAAAAAAAATAGAGTAGATCTCAAAAGAGGATAATAATCCTCCAAGATGCTTTAGGATTGCCACAATACACTAGACAATTACATAAAATGTCTAACTTTAAAGACACCATAAATTCAGTACAAATCTGGATAAAATTAAGAATTAAAGAAAATTATGATGGACAGTATTGTGGGGTGTTGGAGTAAGATGTTAGAAAGTTTTAGGGGTAGAGGGGGTAAATGTAGGTAGATAGCAATTGATTGTATTTTCTTGTTCAGTTTTTAAGGATAATCCTAAAATTAAAATGGTGAGAAGTCAGATTGCCGATATTTGGTTTAGTAAATTGATGTATTTGCTGATGTTACAGTAGTGATCATCTCCATTGAATTATGTTCCATCAGAGACTTGCCACATACAGATGAGTTTAATTTAAGCGGAGACTACACATAAGCTATACATGGTCTACAATAACTATTTATATAAAGTATGTGTATATGTTTATATATTTCTATATATAGGATTTTATCTTAAACTAACCAATCATTATGAATTTTGGAACATGGCTGTTATGCATAAGGGTGGGTAAGACGAGTTTAATTTAGTTTTATGCAAAGAAGATAATAAAGAGGGGTCACTTTGTGAAAATTTAGATACTTGTTATTTTGTGAAATTTTAACAATAGCTATTAAATACTAATTAATAAATAATCCTCAAATTTAAATTCATTTGAAACTTTAGTGGGCATAATATGGCCAAAATCTCATTTGAAAATTCAAATATGTATTAAACTAGCAAACCATCTGGTGTTGCCTGGTCACAAAATATGCATAAATATTACATTTTAAATCATGTAAACTTCTGATAGCTTCAACTATTAATCATTATCCGATATATAGTAATGATTGCAAAAGTTAAAAATATCCAGTAGAATCAAAACCAGAACGTTTAGTGCTTTAACCTTAGTCGTTATTTATCTCTTTAGCGTTGTTACTATCTAAGCTATCAACAGATGGATTGAGCCATGAATGCTTGATTTTGCGCATGCACAAAAGTAACAGGAGTAATTTTATTCGACTTACTTTGCCAAGGACAAAGTGTTTTGTTTTCAAACCAAAAGTGTGGTACAGGTTCAGATACCCTATATATCAAATTTTAACTCTGTAGGTAAAATATTCAGAGTGGAGTTTACTAGAGACATTTTGCACTCACAAGGTCACTTGTGTGTTTGTGTGTATGTATATATATATAAATAAATATAGATATATTTTTCTGTGCTAGAATGTTTTCATCTTAAATTCTATGCAATTATGCAGAAACTGTGTAGAAATAAAATTCAGCATAATAGTAAAATATAACCAAGCATCTAATAAGAAACAATAAAAAATGAATTAGTAATTAATTGATGCTTATTTTTTAAAGGAATATGCAAATTAGTTAATCTTTATGTAGTCACTCAGATATCGATAACCGAGTATGATAACAAGTCCATTTTAATTTTTAAATCGAAAAAGTAGGCTTTTAATATCAATGTGAGAGCAAAAAGAAAAAAATTCAGATGTATATATAAATTTGATCCATAATTATTAGATACCAATGAAGCAAGATTCTATTAATTTCAATTTCTTTCCATAACCTTTTTAAGACTTATATCTTAGACATTTTCTACCATTGTATTTCTATTGGACTTTTATTGCCAACTAAGCCTTTTCAATTATTTCAGACATGTTCTCATAGATCTTTTCAACTTGTGCAGATATGCCCAGTCAAAATTTTTCTCAAAGAGAACTGTTAAATCAATAAGAGAAAACCTTTTTCTTTAAATTTTTCTTTAAATTAACAGACAAAATGTCTACATGGCTCCCTGCAGTTTGCCATTTTCTGTTAAGTGAATTTGATTTGAAATAATTAAAAATTAAAGTGTCGTATAATAATTATTAAATCGATATCTTTGAAATAAAAATATCACGATTCAACAAAAAAACAATTATTAAAATACGAAAGATAAAATTTTAAATACACTGACTTTGGTTGGATCCAACTCGTGCAGTCGCCAGGCAGATGTTATTGATTTACCTCTTGGATAACTGAAAAAAAAAAAAAAAATAAATAAATAAAAAAATAAATAAATAAATAAATAAAAAAAATAAATAAAATAAAAATTTTTTTTAAAAGTGTGGGTGGGGAACACAATAAGTAATATTATTAAAAAAAAAAAAGGGGGGGGTGAGGCACAATAAGTAATATTATTTAAATCTAAAAAAACAAAAATGTTTGTAAAGTATAACATTAGTGGTGTTATGATGCTGAAATCATTAAGGGTTTCTAGTCTTTCAAGATCAGATATTTTCATGCTTATATAGCTTAAATTAGAGTAGCAAGCTACAGAATTGTGCAACTTCATAATAGAAAATAAAAATTACTGATAAAAGTTGATATATATATCAAAAATCCCACCCGTCAAGAAATGGTTGCTTGCATAAAGATGATTGATTCTGAATGACAAGAGTTTAGTTTTCACTTGATGATCAGTTGAGTTAAAGCAGTTGATTGGTTGGTTGTTTTCCGGCATATCAACCCTTTTCAGGTTATTTAATGCCGAATCTGGTGATTTTGAAGAACGATTTTTTAATATAGTATATTTGTTTTTTAAGTCGTATTCTATTTAACCCATAGTTGGGACCCTAACATGTGCTACCACTCCGGGTCAGAGTGGACCTGGGAGCAATGGCAATTAAAGGGTGGCTCCACACTCCCTAAGGCCTGCAAGCTGGGGCCTCAGCATCGGATATAGTTTAAGGTCATATCCAGGACCTTAAAGCAGTTGAGCTGAGTTAAATACATTGTTTAAGCATTTAGTCCATAGATTAAAATGTAATTGTATAAAAAGAAATGAATAAAAGGAAGAGACATAGAACAATAAAATGCAAACAGTAAAAGGAAAATGAAGAAAAAATAAAATGAAAAATAAAACAATGAGAAAAGATTGAAAAGATAAGAAACAATAAATTGAATAAAAAAAGAAAACTAATGAAAGTAAAAAGTTGAAAGCAGAAAAGATGGAAAAATGAAAAAAATAAAATTGAAAGAAAAGATGAGAAAAACAATGAAAGGTGAACAGAAAAATAATGAAAGCAAAAGAGACGAAAAATAAAAATAAAGGCGAAAAATAGATGAAGGTGAAAAATAAACATAAAAAATAATTAAAGATGAAAAGATAAAACAAGTCAAAAAGTAAAACAAGCTGAAAAATAAAC
Source organism: Euprymna scolopes (assembly GCF_053919585.1). Lineage (NCBI taxonomy): Eukaryota > Metazoa > Mollusca > Cephalopoda > Sepiida > Sepiolidae > Euprymna > Euprymna scolopes. Next base: position 71,078,129 of record NC_136498.1, read on the forward strand.
GAACAAAAAAAAACAAAAAAACTACAAAGAACAAAATAAAAAAAACAAAGAGGAATATAAAGGAAGATGGAAAATGTGAGGGCTGAAATGCTGCCATTCTTACCCGGTATGATGATGATATTTCCATTTTCTCCATAATTCATCTTTCATTGCTATGTGGTTAGTGTTAATCACTACAACATGGTCGCCAATGTCACCTAAGTAAAAACATACAATTTTACTGATAGGAAAGTAGGGATAGCAGACATTAAACAAATATTTAAGAGGTAGACATTATGATGCAACTTAGAAAAACAAAAGTAAAAGAAAACATTTTATGATGTATGTACCCATCAAGGATTGAAAACATCATATGCCAAAATTGATGTAAGTATTTTTTTTTTAACTAAGAAAATCAAATTTTATAAGTGGTAATGTGTCTTGATCCTCCATATTAAATAAATAATAGGAGACAACTAAATTCAGAACAAGAAGGGAATAAGGACCTCAAATGGTGTGAGCTGAAGCAAGAAATAAAGGGATGGCTTTTGCTTGTCACCAGTTTAACATAGACTTTTACACACATACATAACCTCTGTAGACAAATATAAAGTAACTGACTTGTTCAGATTTTTGTGATTGTTTCACTAATTTTTGCGACCAAGATTTATTTTTTAAATAAAACTATTGAAACCATAAGGAAAAACTTGCTGTTCCAGTCCACAGTGTACAAATTTCGGACTAATGATCTCTGTATACAAATATAAAATAACCGATTTGTTTGGATTTTTGTGATTGTTTCATTGATTTTCATGACCAAAATTTATTTTTATGCTTGTTCCCTTTTTTTTTTTATTTTACTTCAGTCGAAGTTCTCAGAAATCAAGGGGCCCACAACCTGGGGCTAACACTTGAACTCTATATGCGATACATAGATATTCGAATGTTCCATTAAAGTTCTTTATCTCTCAAGCACTGAGTTAGTAAAGAAATTGAGAACATAATTTTCCTCTCCCCAATTAACCATTTTTATACGTTGTAGTATATCTTTCATGTTGGTCTCTTGGTCTTACTGGATTCCAGGACAAGAATTTATCTAGTCTGGTGGAGTATCCAGCTTCGTGCTATTACTTGAGGTAATATCACTTGGAGAAGGTGCATCATTCCTCGGAAAGGCTATGGAGTAGCCATAGTGAGGAGATCTTATTTGGGCTGCGAATACTATGTGATTTTGAATATTTGGTCAGAGTTTACTTCTATGGAAAAAGTATCCTCATGCCAGATTGTTCTGGCAAACCCCTGTACAGAGAGACCTTAGACACTCGAGGACAGTGTCTAGTAGGCATTCAAGTGCATTTTTATATATATTTACAAATCATTTTAATAAAACTATTTCAATCATAAGGAAAAACTCCCCATTCTAATCCACAGTGTTCCATTTTAGGACAAACAAATTCCCCAAAAATAAGGATTTTTTCCATCACTGACCAAAGGGAGAGAAGATGAAAAACTGACAAAAGGATTGAGAATCTAGGATGCTGATCTTTCCTCTCTCTGGTCAGTGAAGTGGAAATTCTTCTAAACCGAGGCAATTTTTATGCATGATAAAATTGTATTAACAAGTGAAATTTGAAAAATACATAATTTTATTTACAAATCTTTTTAAAACTTATTTTTTATATGAAAAAGATTTAGCTAATTTGCTTGCTTTCTCACAAACGGTAACGTTAAATTCGAGGTAAGTTTTTAATATAAGTCAACAAAATACAATTAAATGGATATCATACAGTTTGAAAAAAGTTATTTTCTGAATGCCTTTCATACCACGGGAAGGATATAAGTGAGGTCTTCTACAACTGGGCAGTAATTTAATAAACCATATATAGCAATTCTGATAACTTTTTATTGCCTGTGTATGGACTTGGTTGCTTGGATTTACAAAATAATGTGAATAGTTAATGTTTTAAAGAATAAATAAATAATTGTATTAAAAACGCACACAGAAAATGTTTTCTCAGAATTGTACTTGACACTTTGGCAAGGAACAAAAAGCAGCATATGTTGTGATACTAAATTTTATCTTATAAAAAAAATAAAAGGGTGCTTGTTATGATAAAGTTGACAGATCGATTTTTTTTTAAATATGTGGTTTGAAGCAAAAACAACAATTACTTAATTGTCATGTCGAAAATAGTAATATATCCAAAAAAATAGAAAAATTCATAAAGTAGAAAATTATTTATTGTTTAAAAGTAATTTTTACCAAAACTGGGGGGGGGGGGGATTGCATTTTCCCTATTATACTATGGAGATTGCAAATACAGTGAAATATTTATCTCCCTTTTCACTTTTTTTTATTTTTTTATTTTACTTCAGTAAGTTTTAAGAGGTCAAGGGGCTCCTTCCTGGAGCTAACACTTGATTCCGTTATGATTTAAATTTATATCCGAGGGCTCTTTTAAGAATAGATGCTGTTCCCTTTATGGCTGATATCTGTATTTTGTTACAGCTTGGTCTTCCAGGGATTGCTTCTAAGTATTTATGAAGATTCTTTTTTATTAAGCCAGTTGCTCCTATCACAACTGGTATAATGTTTATATCTTTCAGAGACCATGTCGTTTTTAGATCATTTTTTTAGGTCCTGATATTTTGTTATCTTTTCCCGTTCAGCCCTGTTAAGGCCGAAATCATTGGGGACTGTGACATCGACAATGATGCAGTTCTTTCAGGCTTGTTCCATATAACAATATCTGGTTTGATAGCTTTGTCTTTTATGTATCTGTCTGCCTGTATGTCTTTGTCATAGAACACGGTCACATTTCTGTTTGATGTTATTGGTGGTGGTTCATGTTCCCAAATGTTCGGCGATCTGTCAAGTTGCATCTCTCCACAGATCTTCCAATGGAGGTACTTGCATACTTTGTTGTGACGAGCAGTATAATGGCCATCTGCCAATAAGATTGGGCATGCAGACATTAGATGGCTTGCGCTTTCAATCGCTGAGTGGCAAAACCTACACTGGCCATTTGTTTGTAGGCCAGCCATTTTTTAAAATCCATTTGTAAGTAAGCACTGATCTTGCCCGGCTACAATAAGTCTTTCCTCATCAAATGGAAGTCTCCCACTCTTGAGCCATTGGAGTGAAGCATCTTTGTCTATGTACTGCTGGTTCAGCTCCTCTAGGAACTTCCCTGCTCGCTTATTTTGTTTCCATCCTTCTTTTCTTGTCTCAATCTCTATTTCTGTGTATTTTTTCCTTTTTATTCTTGCAATCTGTATCGGTGGTTTATCGTGTACATCGACAGTTTTCTCCGGTATGACTTCTCCAAAGTTTTCATCAAGCTTTTTGATTGAGGTTTGTTGAGAAAGATGATTATGATGGTCTTTCATCATTTCCATTGTCACGTCCGTTGAACTTTTAATATATTGGCCCATGCTTACTATAGTGGCTCGATATGCATGGTTGAATTCAGTGAGACCTAAGCCCCCTTCTTTTCGTGGTAGGTATATCCTGTCCATGCATTGGTTTCGGTATGTTACCTTATGTAGGGATAGTTGTTTCCTGGTCTTGATATCGAGCCTGTTTATGTTATATTGAGGCCAGTCTATAATACCGAAACCATACGTGATCACAGGTTTTGCAAGCTGGTTTGTAGCCGTAATTTTGTTTTTAGGGGTTAGTTCAGATTTGAGGATCTTTTTCAGACGTACTGTATATTCTTGTTCTGCTCTACGTCTCATTTTTTCGTGTTCCACATTTATGTTTTCCTCAATGCCGAGGTATTTGTATGTGGAATCCTCTTTCAAATCTTCAATGAGGCTGTCATTGATGCGAAGATGTTCGGATGTTGTTTTTTTCCCTTTTTTATTGTGCATTTAGCACATTTGTCAAATCCAAACTCCATGCAGATATCCCTTGAGAACGTTTTCACAATTTCTATCAGGGAGACAAGGTGTTTTTCTGTCTCTGCATAGTTTTAGATTCACCAGTTTAATGGCTGACATACTCTTTTAGTCTTATAGCGATAGACATTTTTACTAAAAGCCAAATAGCAGTTGTTCTACTCAATAAATGTTCGTAAGTTTTGGATATATTACTATTTTTTGACATGACAAGTAAGTACAGTTGTTTTGGCTTAAAACCACATATTTAAAAAAAAAAAATCGATCTGTTGACTATCTTAACAAGCACCAATAGTTGTTACAAGATTTGTAAATAAAATTATCTTTTTAAAATTTTGCTGTATCACATATCTAAACAATTGTAAACATTTAATTGGTAAAAAGTTTGATACTTGTCTAAAATTTCCCCATTAAAAATAAAAGTATGATCTACTGTTACGAAATAAAAATATCATATTCCAAAAATCACAAAATGATGAAGTCATTTTATTTCTATAAAGAAAATCATTCTTAAGTGATTAATAGGAATTACAACAAATCTAATAAATATGGATTATTGTCGAGTTATTTTCTTTTGATTTTGGCATATTTTTCAAAATATCAGGCAAGACAGTAACTCTTCTGTTACACATAAAATTTGATTTTTCTTATTTAATTTGATCAATTTATGATTTTTGGAATATGATATTTTAGTTTTATCACATAGATTTTTCTTTATTTTTGTCTTTTAATATGGCAAAATTCTGGACAAGAACCAAAGGGTTTGTAGATTATTTTGTTTTGTAAATACATATTTTGTAAATGATAGATTCTATTTAATCTATAGATAAGCCCCAACCAATATCAACACCCGAGGTCACAATGAACCTGGAATAATGGCGACTCAGGAATGACTCCAGACTCTCCTAAATTGGAGTCTTAATTAGTGTTGGGGCAATTAATTGAAATGGGAATCAGGAATTGGAAAAAATAAAAAATGAATCAAAATTATTGAAGTATCAGAATTGGTATCATAAAAATTGCGTCAATTTTCCACTGGAAAAAAAAAAAAAAAAAATTTTTTTTGTTTAAATCTTTATTTTCTTTGTTAGGTACCAATGATAAAATGATAAATATTTGATTTTAAATTACCAGTAAAACTAAAATCTATAGATCAACCGGCACAATTGCTTCTTTACATTTGCCAAAAGAGATGCACATATTACGTTGGATTTTACGGTAACCCGGAAATAAAGCAAAATAAAAAAAAAACTCTATAGCAGCCAAATATTAAAAGATCTCTCAGTTCCCTTATTTGATCCTTTAATCCTCACATTCTATGAATGATATTTCTGACAAAGGGGGAAGAATTGCTGTTTTATAAGTGGGGAATCTATCTACCAAACACTTATCAGCAATTTTTTGATGTAGAAGTATTTTGTTTTTTAGATCAAGTGGCTTCATGCCTTGCATGCAGAGATTTTCCATACAAAAAACAATTTGAATCGGTAATTGTATTGGAATTAGGAAAAATATTGGAATCAATCCATCACTAGTCTTATTACAAGATGTTGTTTAAGGTCATATCTTGGATGAAAAAAAAGGAGTGAGAGATGATGAAAACAAGGAGTGAGAAATGATGAAATTGTAGAAAGTAAAGAAAGCCAAGACGAGTGTACTTACTTAAAGGATGATAAATGGGTTTGTGTCTACCTCGGAGAACATACGAGATCATGACGCCTGACTTGAACGGACATTGATAACGGGCATCGTAAATCCACCATGACCGAGCAAAGGTTGCCCATTGCTAAAGAGAATGCAAAAAGAAAATTACCAATATTGCTTGCAAAACGATTTATTTAATGATTTGTTCAACCATACTAGTGGGTAATGTTACGGCTTTACCTTATCATTAGCTACAAATAAAAAAAAAAAAATTCTTCGTTTCTTTTTCTCTCTTAGTTTCCTCTCTCTGTCCTGCTCTAAGTAAATCTGACGACCTAGTCCACAAATTTCAAAATTTCATCATGACAAGTTTCAAGAAAAAATACATGATTAAACCCAGTTCTCCAACTTCCAACGTAGACCCTACTACCATGTCTCCTTCTCCAACATCAGGGGTCTACGTTCTAACCTTCCAGAGGTTGAAACCCAATTACAGGAGACTAAACCAGACCTTTTATTTTTAAGTGAAACTGGCATTGGACAGGCTATTTCCCTAGAAGAGTTTGCAATTAAAGGATACTCTAACTTAACTTCTAAATATGACCCCCAAGATCGCCATGGGCATGGAATATGTGCCTATATTAAAGATAGCTTTCCATGTGGTAGGGACATCTCCAGGGAAGATCCTAACTTACCCTATATGTGCTTCCGGGTTGCTTTAGCTCACACTACGGCATTTTTATTTACTCTCTATCGCTCTCACAACAGCGGAGTTACTATCTTCAAAAGCATATCTGAGAAAATTGACCAAGTCCTATCTGCTTATCCTTCAGCTAACATTCACGTATGTGGAGACTTCAATGTTCACAACGTCGAATGGTTGACCTACTCAAACAAGACCGATGATGAGGGGAGGTTCTGTCATGATTTCTCCATTGCCTATGACCTCACTCAGATTGTTCAGGAACCCACCCGTGTGCCCGACAATGACGGCCAGTATGCGAGCCTACTAGACCTTTTCTCACAACTTGCCCTGAACTATGTTCAGTTTCTGTTCTGTCGCCTCTTGGATCTTCCGACCACTCTGTTGTATCAATTAAGATAAAAATGAAATGTAATAAGTCCCCAGACGTACCTCTCCATCGTACAGTATATCGATACACTAAGACTGACTGAGATAGCTTCCGTACATTTATAACTGATCTACCTCTGCATTCCATATTTAAAAAGGATGTGTCCTCTATAGTATTAGACCTGACGGAATGGTTAATTGTAGGTATTGATTGTTTCATACCCTCGAAAAAGTTTCAGCAAAAACCTAACAGCCAGCCATGGTTCTCTCCAGAATGTGCTGCTGCCATTGCGCACAGAAATCACTTTTTCCACTGTTTCCAACGTAATAGATGTATGGAAACTAAAGCCGCTTTCAGGACTGCCAGCAACCATTGTAAGAAAGTAATAAAGAGCGCAAGATGGTTGTATGCTCAATCTGTTAAGTCCAAAGTAGCTGAGCAGCGGCTTGGTTCCCACCAGTTTTGCCAAATAGCAAACAGAATTCTGAACAGAAGCGTGTGCTCCATCCCAACTATCATCAATGGACCTGAGGTAATCTCGTCAGCATCAGACAAAGCCAAACTCTTTGTCAAGAACTTTGCAGCTAATTCTACCCTTTGCGATCAAGGTCGCCAACCCCCAATATTTCCTCCTGTATCTGAAAACACACTATGTGATATACGTATATCTGTACGTGATGTTGCCAAGCTAATCAAAAACCTTGATTCCAATAAAGCAACTGGCCCTGACGGTATTCCAATTATAGTACTCAAAAAACTTCAACCTGAACTAGCGCCCATACTTACAAAACTATTTAAACGTTGTCTTAAGGAGAATAGTTTCCCATCTCCCTGGAAAATTTCATCAGTATGCCCTGTATTTAAGAATTCAGGTGATCGCTCATCCCCCTCTCAGTACAGGCCAATAAGTCTCCTGTGCGTCATGAGTAAGTTGCTGGAATCTGTGTTAAATACAGAAGTAATTAACCATCTCAACAAAAATAACCTTCTTAGTGACACTCAATATGGTTTCCGTTCTGCTAGATCTACAGCAGATGTGCTTACAGTTATATCTCATAGGATTAGCAAATTTCTCGACGGAGGCAACCTTTCTAGGGCAATTGCTCTTGACATATCTAAGGCCTTTGATAGGGTATGGCATAAAGGTTTACTTCATAAGATCTCTAGCTATGGTATAGCTGGAAATGTCTTCTCAATTATTAAATCATTTCTTTCTGATAGGTTCATAAGAGTAGTAGTTGAGGGGCAAAAATCAGAAGCCCACAGTATTAATGCCGGTGTCCCTCAGGGGTCCATCCTGGGCCCAACTCTTTTCCTGATCTACATTAATGATCTTCCAAATCACATCCTTACATCATTTGTCGACATTTATGCTGACGACACTACCATTTATGGTAGCACATCTAAGACAGTAAACGACCAAGTTCTCTCCAATTCTCTCTCCTCTGATCTTGAGCATGTAGTACAATGGGGAAAGGAGTGGCTGGTTACTTTTAATGCATCTAAAACCAAGCTTCTCTCTTTACATCATCAACATTCTGATCCCCATCTGGCATCAATTGAAATGAATGGCTCTCGTCTTCAGGAGGCCTCAAGTTTTGACAGGCTTCTGGGCTTGACCATTACTCCTGATCTTAAATGGAACACATACATCAAATCTGTTGCCAAGGCCGCTGGAAAAATGGTGGGATCTTTCTATCGATCCAGTAGATATCTCACTGCTGATGCAATTCTCTATTTATATAAGAGCCAGGTACGTCCAAGGATGGAATACTGTTGCCACATCTGGGCAGGAGCTGCTAGAAAGGACTTGTCCTGCCTTGATAGAGTTCAAAATAGACTTCGTAGCCTCGTAGGAGATGTCCTTTTCTCTTCCTTGCAACCTCTATCTCACAGAAGAGATGTTGCGAGTTTGTCTCTGATATATCGTTATTTTCATGGAAAGTCTTCGACTGAGCTTCAATCTATGGTCCCCCCTCGCAAAACTTTCACAAGAAACACTCGTCTAGCTGTAAACACTATCAATAATTCCCCCCACTCTTTATCTGTGCCTAAACCTAAACATAGATTCCATGAACAAAGCTTTTTTATTAGAACTGCACGCCTGTGGAATTGTCTTCCGTTTTCCTGCTTTCCGGCTGACTACAATATGGTTGTCTTCAAGTCTAACGTAAATAAGTTCTTGATGAGCCGTTCCATATAAGTTATCAAATTTAACAAATTTTCATTACTAATGATTATTATATTGTCCAATTTCTACTGTACACTCTTTAACCCTTGTCCTTGAGTGGCCTCTTGGCCTTGATAATGTGTTGATACCTATGAAAAAAAAAAAAAAGAAAAAGTCCAATGTGAACAAGTTCTAATTGAATCGTCCCCCTAAGTAATCCAAGTTACAAAATTCCCACTGTTTACTATGCTAAAATCACAATGACTAATGTATACCTATTAACCCTTATTCTTGAGTGGCCTCTGGGCCTTGATAAGTGGTGACACCCATGTAAAAAAACAAAAAAAAACAAAAAAACTGCCAACTTCCATTTGCAAGTTTATAGACATGCATACAATCTTGCAGAACTCTTTTCCTGCTGACCATTTCTCTCCAACCTATAGCCTTGGCCTTTTCGAGACTAAGGCCAATAAGCATCTCCTGTCTTTCTGTTAATCCTCTCATTTTTGTAAGCTTCTTACATCAAGTGGCTTCACATCTTGTGCGGAAATTGCTCTCAGACAAAAAAAAACAAAAAAAAAAAACAAAGATTATTTTGTTACTGTGCTGAAATGACATTATAACGCCATTCTTAACATAGGGAGGGAAAGGTGTTTTCTAACTATTCTCTACATACAATTTTTAAAAAAAGTGTGGTAATAGTAGTTTAAAACCATTATTTTTTAACCTAACGCATTTACTTATTCGGTTGCCATTGAAACAATTTAAAAGCCCTTTTCAACATTAAACTCCTACGTCTGACATTTTCAGGAACAATGAAGTGGAATAAGTAGATAGAAGATGCAGCCAAGTCTGTTGCAAAGAACACAAATTCTCTTTATTTGGCTAGAAAACTGACAGTATCCTTTATCTCTATAGAGCCACCATTGGCCCAAGCATGGTGTATTGTTGCTACATCTGGGCTGGTGCATCAGTCACTAACCTCTCCATCTTGGATAGGGTGCAAAAACGAATGTTTCACCTAACAGGTCTCACACAGGCAACTTGTTGTATTCCACCAAATTGAATCGCTGTGCTTATTTTACATGTACTTTCCACAATGTGTGCTCAAACAAACTCACTGCACTTTCACTACCTTTAATGTAAAAACTCTACTCCCAAAACTAGTAAGACAATCATATCCCTTCACTATAAAGTCACAGATGTCCAAAGATTTTCTATTCTTAATAGTTTCTTTTCTTGAACTAACCTTTGGAATTCCCTCTCTACTTCCCACTGTACCACCATACAGAAATTTAAAGTAATATGAACAAAGATGTTGATTTGCCTACATGTTGAGCATAGAGCATGGTGTCATCAGCAAATATACCCATCTTGGATGCAATTGCATCAGAGAGGTCGTTTATGAAAATCGAAAATAATAAAGGTCCAAGATTAACTCCTGGGGCACACCTTCATTAATATCATGTTGTTTAGATGTACGGCGATCGAGGATGACCTGGATTTTTCTTTTCTCTAAGAAGGATCTGATAATATTAAGTATTATATATATATATATATATATATATATATATATATATATATATATATGTGTGTTAAGTATAGCATAGGAATTAATTTTCATGAGGAGACCTTCTGTTAGATATTGGTTGGGCAATGCAAATACAATTATTTAAGATGCTTTAATAGAAAAGAATGTTAGAACATAAACAATAATTTAAAAATAGATTGACCTCTAGAGACTGACAGAGCATTACTTAAGATGATGTTGATTGTAAAGTAGATTTTGAAAAAGGCATATCATTTTTAGTTTAGAGTCAGTCGGAGAGAGAGGGACAGAGACAGTCTTCAGATCGTCATGGCTCCCAGTAGAGGGGATCAGAAATCGTGATGTCTAGGAGCTCTCCAAGGATTTGTCTAACAAAACCAAAGATGAGCCAGATAGGTTTCTCCCATTGGCCAATGTAAAACCCCAGAGACTTGTTTGTCTCTTTTTGTTGTAAATGTTACATGTCCGTTGTTAAACTGTATCTTCATATATGAACACGGTCATAAGTGTTATACACGAACAATAGAAAAAAACTAGATTAGAACACATGCATATACACACATTATATAGATAACTGACACATATATACACTCTGTATACACACATTCATTAGAAGAACATTGTACACTTCTAGACAATACACAAATTTAGACATGTATGCATATATAAGAGATATATACATAACATACACTCCTAACAATACAACACTTTATAGCATATCTTATCAAAGGCGTTGGATATGTCAAGTGCTGCCAACCTTGCTCCACCTGCCTTATCCAGTATATGGTATGTGTTCAGAGATGGCCGTTAGGATATTCACAATAGAATAGACTAGTCTAAATCCATACTGTTGATCAGAAAGAAGTTCAACATTCACGAGATGGTGGACTATCGTTAAATTGATTAATGATTCAAAGATTTTAAAGCGGAAATAGATTGAAGAGAAGATAATTTTGTAGGCCAGCTACCAGGCAAACAAGATTTAGCCAGGCATTTGGTATAGAGTTTGGAGAGGACAGAGGCAAGGTCAACAGAGTATTTTTTATTACTATAGCAGGGATCAGATCCAGCTTTTTATGATATGACATGGGGAAAGGTGACAATCAGATCATCAAGTGTGGTTTCTGTCCATAGTGAGAAAATAGAGAGGGAGTGGTTTGTGGAATCTAAGGTGGAGTTTAAGGCAAACCACTGGGAAAACAGTTCAACCTTATTTGTTGTCCTGCAAACATTAGTATGGTTGAATAGTGGGGAAATTGTTGATTACTCGTTATTCACCACACTTCAATAGATTTTCCAGAAATCACAAATTCCTACGACTAAAGGTGTTTTATAGTCATCTAGTTTTAGCAGTGGCTTTTAAAAAGTAAAACGCTATGAATAACAGTCAAGGTTCGTACAGATTTTCATTATCCATTTTTTAAGGACTTTTTCAAGTTTTTCAAAACTTTCTCCAGCCAAAATGAAAAATTTTCAAAAAATTTAGTGTTTGTTTTACAATCCACAGTGATTCGAAAAAGTGGTAAAAAAATAAAATATACAACAAATAAATGTTACCATAGCCAATAAAAGTTACTTTGCAACCTACCTGCATCATTTTTTTTAAAATGTTTTTTAAGTAATATTAAATGCTTTTTATTTCATCTCAAATATTAACTTTCTTTACAGCTTGTAAGTTTCCAACCAAGATGGACATCATCTTGTCCATTTTTTTTTTTTTGGCGCAGTCAGCCTGAATTTCAATTATCACAATTTTTTTTTTTGGGGGGGGGGGGGAGAATTCATCATGTGAGAGTCCTGTCCGTGCAAGGAAAGTATTTTTTTGTTTAGAAAGAGAGGGGTCAATTTTATTTATGGTGGCCGCCACTACTTGTACCCCCTCATGCTACCCACCCAAAAAGAATTAAATTGTAAATGAGATCAAAAATAGAGGGATATATGCCCCCCACCCCCGAAAAAAAAAAAAAAAATTAGAAATTGAAAACTAGGTTGGCTGGGCAAAAATGTTACATCCCTTTATCACGAAACTACCGAGTTATCTGTTTCGATTTAAACAAGATGGCTGCAATTTTTTTACCTGTTAACACGATTAAAGTTTTTTTTTTTTAATAATTCAGGTAATTTCGACTGCATAATTTGGAAGATACCATTGTAATTTATTAGCATTGACAAAAAAAAAAAATAATCAGTAGAAACCATTGTAGGTTTGTATTCGAAAAAGTTGTCAAATAAACAAAAGTTATCCAAGGCAAATTACTTTTTTACCTAACTGGTTAATTTTTTAGTGCTTTTATTTAATGTAAAATATTTATTCAGCTCGAAAAACAGTGTTAACCGATGTATTTGAAAATTACAAGTGGCGCCAGCCGCCAGGCTCTTTGTTGACACGGTAAGTTTGGGGAAAGGAGTTAAAAATAAACAGAACTATACAAAATACTGTTAAAAACCCACTGAATATATGTCAGCTTATGTCACGGTAACATATATTGAGCAAGTTTTTATCAGTATTTTATATATATATATTTTTTTTTATTTTTAACTCCATTTCCCAAACTTACCGTGTTCAGAGTCTGGCACTATTTGTAATTTTCAAATACATCGGTAAACACTATGCATTTCGAGCTGAATAAACATGCTACATTAAATAAAAGGGGTTTGTATTACTGTACACATAGATTCGAAAAAGTTGTCAAAAAACAAATATATAACAAATAAATGTTATCAAAGGCAAGATAAATTACTTTTCTACCAAACTGGATATAATTTTCGTGTTTTTATTCAATTTAACATCTTTATTCAGCTCGAAAAGCATACAGTGTTTACCGATGTATTGGAAAATTTAAAATGGCGACCGACTCTCTCTTTAACACGGTAAGTTCGTAAAAAGGTGTAATAAATAATAAACTAGACAAAATACTGTTAGAAATTTGCTCAATATATGTTACCGTGACATAACTTGACATATATTCGGTGGTTTTTTAATAGTATTTTAATTTTGTCTAGTTTATTATTTATAACACCTTTTCCCGAACTTACCGTGTTAAAAAGAGAGTCGGCCGCCATTTTGAATTTTGCAATACATCGGTAAACACTGTATGCTTTTTGAGCTGAATGAAGATGTTAAATTGAATAAAAACACGAAAATTATATCCAGTTTGGTAGAAAAGTAATTTATCTTGCCTTTGATAACATTTATTTGTTATATATTTGTTTTTTGACAACTTTTTCGAATCTATGTGTACAGTAAATACAAACCCAATAAAAGTACTAAAATTTATCCAGTTAGGTAGAAAAGTAACTTATCTTGCCTTTGATAACATTTGTTTTATATTTCTTTTTTAACAACTTTTTTTTTGAATTTATGTAATACAAACCCACCATTGTTTTTTTTTTTTTTTTTTAATCTGAAAACTCCATTTATCAACTACAAACTGTCGTCCTAATAGTGTAGAAGCGCCGAAAAATTTATAACAGAAGAACAAAAGAAAAAAAAAATTAAAATGTTTTTGTAAAAAGAAAAAGAGGTTTAGATGGGATATTACTTTTTTACTGACAATAATCAGCAGAAAGAAAAACAAGAAAACGTGAAAAGGAATCAATTTTACGGCAGGAGGGATAAGCTCGTTAGGTCCGAAAAAACAAAAAAACTATTTTCCCTAAAGGTCGTTGAATACTTGAAAGTCATATTTAATATTGTCGACTATAGTTTTGACCATTTTGTGAAGGTTATACCTCCTTAAAGTGTTTATTCCAGTTAATATTTTAAAATGAAGTCACAAATGTTTGGTATTCGTTGATAAAAACAATCGAAATTAACAAAAATAATAATTCATCTCTCGCAAAGAGTTACCGTTTACTTGAAACACCGAGGACTAAAAAAAAACGGAGCATAAGTCAACGGGTGTGTGTAGGTCGGTAATATTCCTGCAATTAATTACTCAGACATTTAATAAAAAAAATATTATTAAAACACAAAAACTATAACTTTAATGGTAAACGTAGGTTCTGTATGTTCTTACCAAAACTCGGGCAGTAGAGGATGTCGTCGACGACATGCTTCTTATGTAGTCATTTTAACCAATAAATGGGGAAATCACTCTAAACGTATTTCCGGTTTAGAACTTTTTCTGTTAAAATTAAAATACCTAACTAACTAAATAAATAAAATAATTTTTTTTAAAATAAAATAAAATAAAATAAATAAATAAATAATAATAATAATTATTATTATTTATTTACATATATATTTTATTTATTTATTTTTTTAATTTACCCCCCCCCATCCTCTGCGACTCGAAGTAACATATCTATTTATAAGCAAAATTAAATTTGCACGATTTAGGATATTTAAAGTAAAATAAGCTATAGAGTAAATGTGGTATTTTGGTTACTGCTGAATTGAAAGTGATGGACAAAATAGTGAAAGAATGAAAGTAATTCTATTTGTTAGTGGCAAAGTCTTTTGTTTATCTCCTTTTTTTTTCATTTTTCTTAAACTTTTTCTTCTAGGGGATGGGACATCCAACCAGATGTCTGACATTTACCCCTATTTTAGTGAGTCCATCCAAGAGATCTTTTCAGGATTCTAGCCGTCCCTTTCAGTGCAATCGTTTGTATTTCACTTGCACTTGGTTCACCGGATATGCTTGCTATGTACTTTTTAAAGTTCTTTTTCATAAGCCCAGTTGCTCCTATGATGACTGGTATAATTGTTATAATTGAAACGTCTTTTAATTTCCAATTTCGTTTCATATCATACATAAGTCCTTGATACTTTGTTATCTTTTCCCTCTCAACTCTGTTAAGCCCTGTATCATTGGGTACCCTGACCTCTATTATGGTCGCTTTTTTTTTTTGCTCTGTCCCAAATCACTATATCTGGTTTAACAGCTGCGTTTTCAAGATATGTAGCAGCTCCTACATATCTTGAAAAGTGGCAAAGTCTAGTATCTGCTCTGATATTACAACCCAGTTCCTTGTCCTCAATCAAATTGTATCACTAGCAGATAAATAATTCAAAGCATAGTACCTGTTTTGTCTTCACTCAGAGTTGGAAAAATGATTTCCCTCATTAAAAACTGACCTTGCGTTCAACTCGTGGGGAAACAATTAAACAGGGACTCTACAAAACTCAGCATTCACGATAGATTAAAAGTAAGTTATTGTGCTGTCACACACACACACACACACACACACACACACACACACACACACACACACACAAACACACACACACACGCACTCGCGTGCAAATAAATGAATGTTCATTGATTTTAATTTCCCCGCGCATTTGCACAAAAATAAGTTCTTCTATCAAATACGCGCACGCACATTTCTCACAACAACAAAAGCAAAATGGACATATTTCTGGCGGACGTAGGCGAAGACAATACCATGTGACAATATTGACCAATGAGAAATTTTAGAAAATTGTTTTTTAACGATTTCCCAAACCAAATATCAGCAGCAGCAATCTTGTGCTGGAATCTGATTCAAAAAGTATTTAAATGCAACAAACATTCTTTCTCTCTCTCTTTTCGCTCCAACTTGACATGAGAACACGTCTATTGCATTCATTTTACTTTTGTTGTTGTGAGAAAAGCGTGTGGGCGTATTTGAAATTATGTCGTTGCTGAAAGAACTTATTTTTGTGTAAATGCGGGGGGAAATTATAATTAATAAACGTTCGTTTATTTGCGTGCAGGTGTGTGTGTGTGTGTGTGTGTGTGTGTGTGTGTGTGTGTGTGTGTGTGTGTGTGATTGACAGCACAATTCTGCCAGAGGAGGAGAAATGGTTATCTACTGAAGTAATTTTAATTATTTTCCCAGTGCAGAGGGTTCCTTTTCGCACAGAGAGATATCCCCCTGTAGTGTTATCATAGAACTACTTTCATACGCGTAACAAGGAAATCATGGCGTATGAATATTGATGTAAACCGCCTAATACATATCGTATTCGACAACATGGCGTAGACCTATACACACGTACCTTCAATCTCTCTTCCTATGTAAATATGTAATAAAGTTCTATATCAAATAAAACCACAACTTGGTTATCAATTACTTATAATAACAAACATAAATAAACGACATGGTGGCAGTGAAATGGATACCAAACAGTTATAACAGTTAAAAAAAAAAAAAAAAAAACTTCGGCAACAGATACGAGAGGAAAAATACGTTTACAGAAGACAAAACAAGGCATGTAAACCAATTTTCATTAATTTACCATTAATGTGCATTTTATAAAACTTTGCTGTCATTCTCGTATATGCTATAAACACGTGTGAATTTTTGCACAATAGCAGACATTTTGAATTTTTGCCAACTGTTGTTGTCGTATGTGTTCCCGTAAGCACGTGTGGATTTTCGCACAATAGCAGACATTTTGAATTTTTGTCAACTGTTGTTATCGTATGTGTTCCCGTAAGCACGTGTGGATTTTCGCACAATAGCAGACATTTTGAATTTTTGTCAACTGTTGTTATCGTATGTGTTTCCGTAAACACGTGTGGATTTTCGCACATTGGCAGACATATTGAATTTTCTGTTTATTGAAAAAATACATAGCCGTTAATAATAATGTCTACCAATAATGACATTATTCCGTTTATGGACTGGGAAATGCCAAATCCAGCGGAAACATTTAAACTCTTTAAACAGAGGTTAGAACTATATTTTGCTATAAACAAAATAAAAACCGACCAACAAGTGAATTACATACTGCTAAAGACCGGCAACGAAGGTCTCAAAAAATTTAACACTTGGAAATTAACAGATGAGGAAAAACGTTCTCCCGACACTATTTTTAATAAATTCTTGGAGCATTTAGAACCTAAAGAAAACTTTAGGATTAATAGACTAAAACTAATGTCTTATAAACAAAAACAAGATGAGACATTAGACGACTTCGTCAATAGATGTCGTCAACTTACGTTAAAATGCTCACTAACCGACACTGAACAAGAACAGCGAATTATAGAACTAATTATTGCGAATACCCCAATTGTCGAATTCCAGAAAGAACTATTACGAAAAGATAATACGCTAACACTGGATGAAACCATCCGAATTGGTAAAACGTATGAGGCAACAAACGCACATATTAAACAGCTTAGAGAGATGTTAAACACCAATAACGGGGAGGACAATAGCGCCAATACTGACATACAAGCAATTAAAAAATATAAACAAAATAGAAAGACAAACAACTGCCTTAATTGCGGAAAAAGTCACGAACGTCGACGTGAAGCATGCCCAGCATTTGGTTCCAAATGCAAAACGTGTGGAAAATATAACCACTGGGCAACAGTATGTTTATATAACAGAAGATCAAGGTCAAGATCGCAAAACAGAGACCGTGGAAAACAAAAACCATTAAACATGAACCAAACCAAGAAAAAACACTTCATCCAAACTGATATATTATCCAGGAACAACAGCCAGGAACTAAATAAACAATTCGAAAATTTAACTTTTTCCACCATTAACACACCCTCTCAAACACAGAGAGATGAAGCCTTCGCTTATATAAATATAAACTTACCTAATCGAAATGGGACTCACAGACTACAAATTAAAGTCGATACTGGAGCCCAGGGTAATACATTACCAATTTCTACATTCCGTAGAATGTTTCCTGAGAAATTAACTACTGATGGTTGCCCAAAACTAAAAAAACAAAGTATGGACAAAAAATTAATAGCCTACAATGGAACACCGATAAAGTGCTATGGCAATATCAGTATACCATGCAACTACCAACCCCCTGATTGGCACGAAAGCACCTTCTATATAGTAGATGTAAATGGACCAGCAATTCTAGGATTACCATCACTGGAAATACTGAAAATGGTCACTCTTCACTGCACGGTGAAAGAACAAAATATAGTCAAACCAATCAACAAAATCGAAGACTTGGTACAGATCTATCCAGATCAATTCGACAAAATAGGCTCTATGCCTGGACATGTCAAGTTAACAACGAGCAAAAACGTACAACCTCACATTAACCCACCAAGAAAAACCCCAATTGCCCTAAAGGACAACATAAAACAGGAACTAGACAAAATGGTCAGCAACAAGATCATTAGAAAAGTCACAGAGCCAACAGACTGGGTTTCCAGCCTAGCTTACTCACACAAGAAAGATGGAAGCCTGAGAATCTGTCTAGACCCAAGACGCCTTAACATTGCGCTAAAGAGACCACACCATGCAACCCCTACAGTGGAGGAGCTAACACACCACTTTGCAGGTGCCAAGCTGTTCTCTAAACTTGATGCCAAAGCTGGTTATTGGTCCATACATTTGGATCAGGAATCTCAGCTGCTAACGACATTCCAATCCCCTTTTGGCAGATACTGTTTCCAGAGATTACCATTTGGGTTAAGTGTATCTCAGGACATTTTCCAAATGAAAATGGACCAGATACTCGAACAAGTTGACGGATCAATTGGAATTACAGACGACATTGTTGTCTATAGTAAAACGGACAAAGAGCATGATAATATCTTATACAGGCTCATGCAAGTAGCTGCAAAAAATGGTCTTGTGTTTAATTCAGAAAAATGCAAAATAAAATCAAAAAATATATCTTTCTTTGGAATGATATATAGTGAAAATGATGTTAGCCCAGACCCAGAAAAACTTAAAGACTTACAAGACATGCCATATCCAACATGCAAAAAAGAACTACAAGAATTCTTAGGCCTTGTCACATATTTATCACCATTCATACCAAATTTAGCTGACAAGACACATACATTAAGAGGCTTGTTGAAAAAAGACGTACCTTTTCTCTGGGAAGAGCATCACAAGGTATGCTTTGAGATGCTTAAAACAATAATCACCAAAGACTCCACACTAACATACTTCGACACGAATGAAGTACCAATACTGCAAACTGATGCGAGTTTAAAAGGACTTGGAGCAGCATTAATGCAAAACAAAAAACCTATTGCATATGCGTCAAAATCTTTAACAGACGCCGAGCAACGGTATTCGTGCATAGAAAGGGAACTTCTAGCAATTGTATTTGGTGTGCACAGGTATCATGTCTACCTATATGGGCGGAAGTTCAAGGTACACACCGACCATAAACCCTTGGTCATGATACTACAGAAACCACTGACCAGTGCACCTCCTAGGCTACAACGAATGATGACCAAATTACAGGGATACCAGATACAAATAGAATACATACCAGGCAAAGAAATGACTATAGCTGATACACTAAGTCGTCTCCCCAGTACTCAAAACACTGACATGATCGACTTAGATATTCGAGTTGACTTGGTGAGATTCAGGAGCGAACGCCTGAATGAAATAAAAAAGGAAACAAAGTCTGATCCAATACTCAACCAATTACATGAAACCATAACAACAGGATGGCCAGACTCAATTAAGGAAGTACCACCGACAATTCGGTCATACTGGTCATACAGAGATGAGTTATCTGTCAGTGATGGCATAATCATGAAAGGCTCAAGGATTATTATCCCTGAAAATCAGCAGAAAACTATCCTGGACCAACTACATTACAGCCATCAAGGTATCGAAAAGACACATCTGCAAGCTAGAGATACTGTCTACTGGGAGCGAATTAACACTGATATTGAGAACATGATCAAAAAGTGTTCAATATGCCAGGAAAACCTCCCAGCACAATCAAAAGAAACGTTACAACCACACGACATCCCTAGCAGAGCATGGGAAGTTGTTGGCACTGACTTTTTCCACTGTAACGACCAGGAATACCTCATAATTGCTGATTATTATAGTAAATTCCCAATCATACGGAAAATGAATGGCATGGCCACAAGCAACATGGTCATATCAACAATGAAGCAGATATTTTCAGAACATGGTATTCCCACCAGAGTTATTAGTGACAATGGACCACAGTACTCCAGTGAAGCATTTAAAGAATTTGCTCAACAATGGCAATTCGATCATATCACATCATCTCCAAGGTTTCCTAAATCAAATGGTTTCATTGAACAACAGATTCAAACCATTAAAAGAACAATAGTCAAAGCAAAGCAAGCAGGAAGAGATATTAACCTTGCAATGCTGTGTTTAAGAACAACGCCTATCAGCCACAAACTTCCAAGCCCAGCTGAACTTCTAAACAGTCGCATCATGAAATCGAACCTGATTGCAAAAATCACGAATCACAGATTTCCCAACCGTGACCATATCCACGAAGAACTAAAGCACAGACAGGATATACAAAAAACCTATCACGATAAAACAGCCCATGACTTACCAGCACTTGTCCCTGGACAACACGTACGTATGTGGGATAACCAAACTGGAAAATGGAAACCAGCAACAATTCTCAGCAAATGTACAGAACCTAGATCGTACATCCTCAAATTGCCAGATGGATCGTCAAAAAGACGTAACAGAGTCCATATCAGAGCAGATGGAAAAGCAACCCATAAACATGTTCACTTCAATGACCAAACCCAATCTCAATCTGGACTCCCTAACACAAGCATCTCAAACCAAATAAACACTAAGAAACACGCACCAAATATAACAAGACATGGTCGTGAAATCCATAGGCCAAACAGATTTAAACAATAAACATCTGAACAATGTGTACTACTTTTCTTCCTTCTGGTAAGGGGGGTGTAGTGTTATCATAGAACTACTTTCATACGCGTAACAAGGAAATCATGGCGTATGAATATTGATGTAAACCGCCTAATACATATCGTATTCGACAACATGGCGTAGACCTATACACACGTACCTTCAATCTCTCTTCCTATGTAAATATGTAATAAAGTTCTATATCAAATAAAACCACAACTTGGTTATCAATTACTTATAAGAACAAACATAAATAAACGACACCCCCCTTTAAGGGGATAGGTAAATTAAGACATTTCCAAGTTGAAATAATTTAAAATGTTTGGGTCTCATCAAAGTATAGTATCTGTTTGTACTGATACATTTCATTTTTCTGTTCTCGGTCATTCTAGATTGCCCCTTTTTTTGTTCTCAGTCATTCTAGAGTGCCCCCATCTTTATTTATTTTTTTTTTGGAAGCAGGATTTTCCCCACATAACAAACGACCTTGTATCTAAGTCTGTCCTCGTGAGGAGGCCAATGTGCAAATTCACAGGGGGGGGGGGGCAAAAACAAAGGGACGTTACTCTCAGCATAAGTTATCTCCCTTTGTTTTGTTTTCCTATACATTGTGAACGTCGAAATAGAAATTTAATTAAAAACTTAGCTTTGATTATTTAATTTTTAAAATTTACATAGCTGTCCCGTTTTAATTTCGATTTATCAGATTAATATTATAATTTTATTAGTTTCAAAAAGGTTAAAAGAAAAAGTCCAATGATTTTATTTAGTTCATGAGCGGCCGATGAGAGAGAGAGAGAGAGAGAGAGAGAGAGCGCGCGCGAGCGAGCGAGCGACATCTTTACGTTTACGAAAGATCACGAGATGGCTTCCGAGAAAAAACTTCAAACTGTTATCCAAGGAGAGGCATCTGAATCGGACGATGATGATGATTTGGGTCCAAGTCCTTTAAGATCTTGTGATGTCCTGATTCCTATCCCAAGTTATCAGGTAAGAAATGTGACGACCACCAACAATAAAAAACAAACAAACACTGTTTAGTGTTTACAAAAAGCAGACTGTTTGTTATGATAATGGTCCCCAATATTATATGCATGTTTGCTACGTATATACTTTTCTTTTTTTTATATACAGAAACGTTACCAACAATACGATGCCCCCCCCCAAAAAAGTTACCAGGAAATACAAAATTTATTGTAAAAATGAGTATAGAAACAGAATAGTGGTTAACAGTATTCCCCACCCGGGCCCACCCGGGCCCTGGTCATGCTACGAATAGCATAAAATATTTAAATAATAACTTATTATTTAGACATCCCGTTTTTTTTAACATAAGGGCGTTTACACCCACTTTAAAATTTTTACAAGCAATACGAAACCCTCTTTAGAAAAAAAAACAAAACAAACAAACAAAAAAAAAACGAAGAAAAAACGTTATCAAAAATAATAAGCCCTCTAAAAATCGTTATGAAAAATATGACAGCTCCCCCCCCACTAAAACGCGAAAACGTTACCAGTAGTAATACGAAGTCCCCTAAGATCGTCGTTATCAACAATAAAATCTCCCCTAAATGTTATCAGTCATGCAAGACTTTCTTGAAATGAATAAATAAATAAATGAATAAATAAATAAGCATGGCAGGTGTGTCAGAAATTTCGTGAAAATAGTGAATAATTCCACCCCATCTTTCCAAGCTTATAACTCCTCGAAAAATACAATTCAAGCCCTAATTTTTTTTTTCAATTAAAGGAGCAAGGACCAAGGTTTAATGAAAAAAAAAAAAAAAAAAGAAAAAACGTGTTTTTTTTTTAAAAAGGTTTTAAACTTCGGACTTTACAGGTAAATTTCTAAAAAACAGTATATTTATTTTGTTTTAAATTTGAATATATTATGTATTGATCTTTTCTCTTCAATTTGTGAGTAAATAATTATTTACTTTTCGGTGTCTAAATTAATTATTATTAGACATTTCAAAATGGGAGGCGTGAATTATTCGACCCCCTGTCTTTCCAAGCTTATAACTCCTCGAAAAATGTAATACAAGCCCTAATTTTTTTTTTCAATTAAAGGAGCAAGGACCAAGGTTCCATTAAAAAAAAAAAAAGAAAAAACAAATAACGTGGTTTAAAAAAAAGGTTTTAAACTTCAAACTTTACAGGTAAAATTCTAAAAGAACACTGTTTTTTTTTTTTAAATTTGAATATATTATTTATTGACCTTTTCTCTTCAATTTGTGAGTAAATAATTATTTGGCCCGCGTGAATATTTTTTTTCGAAAAGACGATTATTCCGGTAGCTAAAAAATTGTATAATTTTAAAAGTATTATGACATGCTGAATGTTTGGAATTAAAACCGGTACGTGTACAGTTTATTCAAGACATTAAAAAATGAAAATATCTAAAAAAAAAAAAAAAAAAAAAAGGTTATATTGTACGTATCTGTTTTGGACTGAAAATCTCCGAAAAAAAAAAAAATCATTTAATTTGATCGAGTAGTTTTTTTTTTTTTTTTTTTTTTTTTACAGCGGAAAAACAAAACACGTTCTTATGAGAGCGCATTGAAGTCAGCCAGTGGCTGACTCAGCCACTGTGAAATTTGCTGAACATGCCACGGGGAGATAACTCCATGTAAAGCGCCGATACTCCCTCTCCATCTTTAATTCTAGTTTTTCTTCCTAAAAATCGAACTTTTTGCTCGGTATCATAACAAATTGTTTTTTTGCTGTAAAAAAAACAAAACTACTTGATGAAATTAAGTTAAATTTTTTTCCGGAGACCTTTTCGTTCCATAACGGATACGGGCAATATAACCTTTTTTTCGATATTTTCATTTTTTACTGTCTTGACTAAACTGTACAAGTACCATGGTTTTAAGTAAAAATAACAGTACTTAATTGTCATGACGAAAATAGTAATATATCCAAAAATTGCGAAAATCCAACGGAGTAGAACAACTGCTATTGTGTATTTTAGTAAAAAAAAAAAAGAAAAAAAAAAGTCTATCGCTATCACCTAATAGTACAAAACGTCAGCCATTACAGTGGTGAAAAGGGAGATAAGTATGTTTCTGTAATCGTAATCTTCAAGATGTTCATATCTAGGGAAAATTGTGAGAAATTCCTCTTTCACATGGTTTAAATCCAAGACAGTGGCAAAATAAGACAAAATACAACAAAGGCCTACCTTCAAATTTCAATACAAAATTTTACTAGTTCCTCATTGCAAAAAAGGAGTGCCCGTTTTGCCTCCGAAATGGAGCTGGCATCAACCTGGAAAGGTAATAGCTTTTATGTTTTCAACAGAAACTGGATGCAGATTCATCTGTCTTTGAAGACCTGTGAATATAGCCGTTAGAAGGGGGTTGGTATGATTCTTCCTGATTAAAGGGTTGAAATACAATTACAGGAGACTAAACCTGACCTATTGTCCTCGAGTGAAACTGGCATTAACTCATCTGCTTCCTTAGCTGACTTTTCCATCAAAGGTTAACTTTCATCTAAACCTGACCCTCAAGGTTGACATGGAATATGTGCCTACATTAGGGATAGTTTCACCTGCGGCAGGGACATCTCCAAAGAAGACCCCAAACGTCCATACGTGTGCTTTAGAGTAGCACTTACAACACAGCGTTTATATTTGCTCTCTGTCAACCCTTACAATGATGGAGTAGCAATATTTGAGAGTATTTTTAAGAAGATTGATCATATCCTGTCTACTTATCCCTCAGCCAACATTCATGTAGAGATTTCAATGTTCACAATGTTAAATGACAAGTCCACTCAAGCAAAACTGAGGATGAAAGGAGGTTTTGTCATGATTTCTCACTTGCTTGACCTAACACAGATTTTTAATGAACTCCCCTGAGTACCCGATGCTGACGGACATTTTGCGGGTCTTCCAGATCCTTTTCTACCAACATGCTCTGAACTGTGCTCATCCGCAGATCTGTCTCCATCAGGATTTTCTGATCAGTTGATTGTCTCGATAAAAATAAAAACAAAATATAACAAAACTCGAAATGTCACTTTCCATTGAGTAATGCATCGATACTCGTTGGCTGACTGGGACAGTTACTGAACGTTCATAACTGAACTACCTCTACGCACCCTATCCAGTCTTGATAGAGTTCAAAATTGGATTGAAAACCTTTTGCCTCCAACCTTTTTCTCACAAAAGAAACTTTTCAAGCCTGTCTCTGCTCTGTTGTTATTTTCATAGCAAAATTATTTATTTATTTTTTTACAAGGGAATCACCACTTATCAAGACCCAGAGGCCACTCGAGTATAAGGATTAAAGAGTGTACAGTGGTCAAAAGGACAATATAGTAATCATTAGAAGTGTAAATTTGGTAAATTGGATTACTTAAGGCGAATGGCTCATCAAGAACTTGTTTAAATTAGACTTGAAGACAACCATATTGTAGTCAGCTGGAAAGCAGGCAAACGGATGAGAGTTCCACAGGTGTGCAGTTCTAAGAAAGAAGCTTTGTTCATGGAATCTACGTTTAGGTTTAGGCACAGCTAAAGAGTGAGGGAAATTATTGATAGTATTTTCAGCCAGACGAGTATTTCTCGTGAATGTTTAGTGAGGGGGGACCATAGATTGTAACTCAGACGAGCACTTGCCATGAAAATAACGATAAAACAGAAACAGGCTTGCAACGTATTTTCTGTGAGAAAGAGGTTGCAGGGAAGAGAAAAGGGCATCTCTCACTAAACTACATTCTGAAATCTGTCAAGGTCTTCCTAGCAGCTCCTGTCCAGATGTGACAGCAATACTCCATCCTTGGATGTACCTGGCTTTTATATAGGTACAGAATTGCATCAGGAGTGAGATATTTACTGGATCGATAGAAGGATCTCATCATTTTTCCAGCGACCTTGGCAATGGATTTGATGTACGTGTTCCATTTCAGATCAGGAGTAAAGATCAAGCCCAGAAGCTTGTCAAAACATGGAGCCTCCCCAAGACGAGAGCCATTCATTTTAATTGATGCCAGATGGGGATCAGAACGTTGATGATGTAAAGATAGAAGCTTGATTTTAGATGCATTAAAAGTAACCAGCCACTTTTTCCCCCATTGTACCACATGCTCAAGATCAGAAGAAAGAGAATCAGAGAGAACTTTGTTGTTTACGGCCTTTGATGTGCTACCATAGATAGTAGTGTCATCAGCAAAAATGTCTACAAATAATCTAAGGATGTGATTTGAAAGATCATTAATGTAGATCAGGAAAAGAGTTGGACCCCCGAGGGACTCCAACATTAATACTATGAGCTTCTGATTTCTGCCCATCAACCACTACTCTTATGAACCTATCAGAGAGAAATGATTTAATAATTGAAAAGACAAAAGACGGAAACCATATTGAATGTCACTAAGAATGCTATTTTTGCTGAAGTGGTTGACTTAATGCACAGGAGACTTATTGATCTGTATTGAGAGAGAGAGATGACCGATCACCTAAATACTTTAATACAGGGCATACCGATGAGATTTTCCAGGGTGTTAGGAAGCAATTTTCCTTAAGACAATGCTTAAACAGCTTTGAAAGTATGGGAGCTAGTTCTGGTTGAAGCTTTTTGAGCATTATAATTGGAATACCATCAGGGCTAGTTGCTTTACTGAAATCAAGGTTTTGATTATCTTGGCAACGTCATGCACAGATATTTGTATATTACATAGCGTGTTTTCTGATACAGGAGGAAATACGGGAGGTTGGCAGCCTTGGTCGCAAAGGGTAGAATCAGTTGCAAAGTTCTTGGCAAAGAGTTTGGTTTTGTCTGATGCAGATGAGATTACCTCAGGTCCATTGATGATAGTTGGGGTAGAGCACACGTTTCTGGTCAGGATCCTGTTTGCTATTTGCCAAAACTGGTGGGAACCAAGCTGCTGCCCAGCCACTTTGGATTTGACGGACAAAGCATACAACTCTCCTGCATTCTTTATTACTCTTTTACAGTGGTTTCTGGCAGTCCTGAAAGCGGCTTTAGTCTCAGTACACTTGTTACGTTGGAAGCAATGGTAAAAGTGATTTCTGTGCTGTTACATCCTTGGTCCGGGTTTAAACGCACAGCAGTAATTTAAATTCCAGCTTATGGACTTACTACAGTTACTACGTGCACCCGGCTTAAAGAAGGGTAAGGGGATTTACCTCCAGGGATGGCTATGCAACTGGTCCCCAATCTAGTTGAGTGTAAGCAAATTTCATGGTCTATTAAATTTTTCTGAGTCTAATCGAAACAGTGAGAAGTGAGCATGCGAAAGGCGGCAAAAATAAATTCAATATGAAATAATGAGGAGGTCGGAAGCAGAAATATAGTTTATATGCATTTTTTTCCTTTTATATGGGTTTTATTTATCCTTTTTTTTTCTGTATAAAACAAATGAACAAACAAACAAACAAAAAATAACCTAGGATTGCAATAACATAAAAGTCTTTTTGGTGAGGAAAGAGGAGGAGAAATTCACGAACCTTCATGGCTAACTCAGAGTCAACCGTATAACGTTTTTTCCTTTTTAAGGTATCATACGTTTTTTTTTCGCCTCTCACTCCATGAGCCAAGAAAATGAAAACATTCTCTTCCCTCACAGAAAATGCCAACTCAGACTAATTCTTTTTCTTTCTTTTTTCCTCTTTCTCCTTTTTCTGCTACTGCTAGTGTTCACGATGATCTTGGCATGACCTCATATTGACTCCAAAAAATAACTTAACCCCAACATCATCGCAGTCTTTTCTGCTCTGCCATAGACTTACATCCACTGTGACTTTCATCCACTTTGGGGTCTCTGTTTTGTCCCATGGCCTTTGGACCGTGACAGTGTGCAATAGCAGCCGCACATTCCAGAGAGAACCACAGCTGGCTGTTAGATTTTTGCTGGAATTTTTTGGAAGGTAAATGGTCTATACCTACAATTAACCATTCCATCAGGTCTGACTGAACTCCAATCTATGGTCTTCCCCTTGTCAAACTTTCACAAAAACACTCGACTAGCTACAACCACTATATACAATTTCCCCCCACTCTCTATCTGTGCCTAAATCTAAACGCAGATTCCAT
The DNA here is from genome assembly GCF_053919585.1 of Euprymna scolopes. Lineage (NCBI taxonomy): Eukaryota > Metazoa > Mollusca > Cephalopoda > Sepiida > Sepiolidae > Euprymna > Euprymna scolopes. Next base: position 71,106,110 of record NC_136498.1, read on the forward strand.
GGACAAATCTTCTTTCCAAGAACTGCCTGCCTGTGGAACACTGTTCCGCTGGTCCGCTTCCTGGTTGAATACAACATGTTAGCCTTCAAATCCGATGTAAACAAGTTCTTGCTGAGCTGTCTCCATAAATAATTAAATTCTACCCAATTTATACCATTAACAATTACTACATTACCACCCTTATTAACCTTTATGCTCGAATGGCCTTTGGACCTTCATAAGTGGTGACTCCCAAGTAAAAAAAAAAAAAAAAGAATGAGTCAGCTATAGTATTTGACTTAGCTGATTTGTTACTCGTTGACATAGACATTCTAACAGAAACTGAACCGCTAGCTACACTATACTCCTAGATATGTTGCTGTCATTGCTCAGAGAAACCACCACTTCAGTTGCTTTAAACGTAATAGATACTTTAAAACTAAAATCATTTTTAGGACTATCAGCAATCATTGTAAAATGATTATAAAAGATGCAAGAGTGATATGCTCAGTTCAAGTCCATCCAAAGTAGAGGAACAGAGGCTTTGCTTCCATGAGTTCTGTCAAAGAACAAACATGATCCTAAACAGATGTGCATCATGTGATATCATTTAATGACAGTGTTAAACCTTCGAAAAGTGGCGAATACTTATATCTCGGCAAGGATCAATTCTTCAACCATCTAGTTGATAGTCATCGGCTCTCATTCATCACTGAGCAAGCCACTAAATCACTTTGATGTATTTAAAAAAGTTTTTTCAACTTATTTTGTCATGTCAGCACATAACCAAATGCCTCACGTAGTTCAAATCTAATATATAAAAGGCTGTCTGTCTGTCTTCATATTTTCAAACTCTGTCTCCTCCGAAACTAAAAGTAGCAGAATGGCCTAAATCAAAACGTGGATTTCATGAACAAAGCTTCTTTCTCAGAACTGCGCGCCTGTGGAACTCTGTTCCGTCTGCCTGCTTCCCACCTGACTACAACTTGGATGTCTTCAAGTCCAACGTTAACAAATTCCTAATGAACCACCCCCTTAAGTAAACACTTCATCAAATCTCCACACTAATGTACTGTACTTGCAATAACCCTTATCCCTGAGTGGCTTCCGGGCCTTGATAAGTGGTGACCACTGTGTAAAAAAAAAATAAAAAATTGGCGCTAGGGGCCTCAAATGATTGGATTTTTTATGAACTGTTCTTTTATGGGTCTTTATCCAGTTAAAATAGTTTTTCAGGGGTTAAAAAAGTTAAAAAGGTTCAAAATTGAAAAAAATCGTTATACATTTTGTACATTCATTTTAATTTATTTCTAATCAGTTCATATATGTGTCACGTTGGTAGTGTAGTAACGTCACCAGCTTTGAATGCTACAGTTTTGCTTTTGATTCTAGCTGATGACACCCAAATCCTTTTTTTTTTTTTTACTTTTGAAATCACAACTCTATAATGATATATACGAAATCTGGACAAGTAACATATTTAAGCATATGCTATGACCGGGCAAAGCTGGGCACCCCATCCCCACTAGTACTATCTAAAGTTAATTTCAGTATCTGAGTTTTTGAGATGAGGATTATTTGTATTCTGTATGAAATTTGGTCAGTTTTGCAATAGCCTCAGCATGCATGTCTAAAAACTGAACACATGTCTGACAGAGGGATATTTCCTGAAATATAATTATACGGATACTCCATCTGACCATACTGATGCAAAACTTCTACCCAGTCATGGCTGACAGAATGAGAGCACGCTATCTATGTGGATTAAATGAAGGGTTTCTATTCAGATTTTTGAGTTTGACAAAGAATCCTGAGTTCAACAAGATACACTTGAAGAAGATCAGAGGTTACATTGGCTGAAACATTGTGAGAATAACACTCAGGATGAGAACAGATTGCCTGAAGAATCCAAATAATACTAGTTAATTTCAGATTAAAATTTAGCTAATAACTGTATCAGTTTATTTACTTATCTCCCCTCCTTCATGGTGATCCTGGATATGACCTTAAATTATATCCAGTGGTGAGGCCCCAGCTTGCGGACTTTGGGGAGTGTGAAGCCACCCTTTAATTACCATTGCTCCCAGGTCCATTCTGACCCGGAGTGGTAGTACCTGTTAAGGTCCCAACTATGGGTTAAATAGAAACTGATTTGAAAACAACAAATATATTCTATTAAAAAATTTTTCTTCAAAATCTTTGGATTCGGCATTAAATAACCCCAAAAGGGTTGATATGCCGTAAAACAAAACAACCAACCAACCCTCATATGGTGTTGATATTCTCTCCTTTGTGTGTGTGTTTTTTCTTTATTCAATAGCAAATCACCTTTGGTGTTTCAGGAATTAAAGACACCAGTGTTTAAGGGAATCGTGGTAGTTGGAGAAGCTTCCGAGTCAGATGAGGAAATCAACACAAGCAGTGTGAACACATCCCTACCTCCATTAAAAGGTGAAGTGTTTTTTTTTTCTTAGTATTCTAGTTTAAATGATTGAGCACCACAGTTATACAAGCAGCTGAAAAGGACAAGTTTAGTATTTTTATTTTCTGTATTGGTAATATGTAATGTTATTGTTTTTTATTTTCTGTATTGGTAATATATAATGTTATTGTTTTTTATTTTCTGTATTGGTAATATATAATGTTATTGTTTTTTATTTTCTGTATTGGTAATATATAATGTTATTGTTTTTATTTTCTGTATTGGTAATATATAATGTTATTGTTTTTTATTTTCTGTATTGGTAATATATAATGTTATTGTTTTTTATTTTCTGTATTGGTAATATATAATGTTATTGTTTTTTATTTTCTGTATTGGTAATATATAATGTTATTGTTTTTATTTTCTGTATTGGTAATATATAATGTTATTGTTTTTTATTTTCTGTATTGGTAATATATAATGTTATTGTTTTTTATTTTCTGTATTGGTAATATATAATGTTATTGTTTTTTATTTTCTGTATTGGTAATATATAATGTTATTGTTTTTTATTTTCTGTATTGGTAATATATAATGTTATTGTTTTTTATTTTCTGTATTGGTAATATATAATGTTATTGTTTTTTATTTTCTGTATTGGTAATATATAATGTTATTGTTTTTTATTTTCTGTATTGGTAATATATAATGTTATTGTTTTTATTTTCTGTATTGGTAATATATAATGTTATTGTTTTTTATTTTCTGTATTGGTAATATGTAATGTTATTGTTTTTTTTTTTTTTAATTGTATATTGTTGGTCCTCTAACAAAAGGAGGGTGGACCTGTAAATTCACCTTTGTCCGTTCGTCTGTCCGCACTTTTCTCAATAATTGCGCCTTGGAATTTTTTGAAATTATGCACACCATTAAACATGATATGAGTAAAAACGTAACAGAACAGATTTTCCAGGAAAACTCCAGTTGCTCCCCTAGGGATGCCTTTTGGGTTAAAATGGCTAAAATTGCCACTTTTGTGCTTATCAAAAAAAATTGATTCCTTTGATTTTTATAAAACTTTTTGAAAAGTTGTAACTAACTGATTTCTATATAATTTTGGGTGTCTATACTTTGTGATAACTCTTGGGTATGCCCCAGGGGCTCTTTTAGGGCTAATAAAAACACTCCATTTTTGGAACTATTTTACCATATTTGTCCAAAATTTTCTGTGTATGTCTATTTAGCAGTTTTGCATGGTGCTGAACTCAAATTTAAATATGTTAAGGCCTTGGGGACTTTGGAGGCTAAATGGGGGTGGAGGGACAAATGATGGAATAAGTCATTTCTTTTTTTGCATGGTGCAGAACTCAAATTTACATATGTTAAATCCTAAAACTGCACCGTTTGTTCATTTTCACCACGATTTGACGTCCCCTGGGGACTTTTGGAACTAAATAGGGGAGGGAGGGGGGCAAATGCTGAACTTTGTCATTTTTTTTATGCGTCGTTTACTGTGTACTCACGGGGGACCATGCGTGCTTCACTTGTATTTAATTTTATCATGAGTCATCATTTATCAAGGAGAAAAGTCACTCAAGGATAAATATCAATGAAATGAATAGATTGTCAGTTTTATGATGAATATTATGAACATGAAATTCTTTAGCATATTTGTATATATATATGTATATATAACAGCTTTTGACTACCTGTTTCTCTATATCTTTGGATAATCTACAGCATGAATATGTATATAATCTTCCTCTGAGTAAACAACAATGTCTTGTAACAAGTATAATCTCATGACTTTCCGAATGGTATATGGTGTTGAAATAAGATATTGATGGGATTAATCCACCACAGCTTTTTAAATATCGGTGAAACTATGACTGCAGAGAAGCAAGGCTTTACGTTGCGAATGAAACAGTTGCATTTGTGAGCAATTTTTTTTTTTTTTTTTCAAGTGACAAATAGAAATAATAAAAAACTTATCATTTGGCAATTGTTTCTTTTTTTTTTTTTTTTTTTTTTACTGACAATCTTTCAAAGCTTATTGCTGATGTCTTTTCAACCTTTTTTTTGTTTAAATAAAACAAGCAAAGTCAAATTATTCTAACAATAACAGTTTACTAGAATATGACATTTCTGAATTTTTAAAAGGAATGGTTATTAGTATTATTTGGATTCATCAAATTACTATTCTCATCTGGAGTCTAATTTTCACAATGTTTTTGTCGATGTAACCTCCGACCTTCTTCAGGTGTATCTTGTCAAACTCGGGGATGTTTCTGTCGAACTCACAAGGACCCATAACGCAAGCAGAGTACTTGGAAAAATCAATTGTAAAAAGTGATATTCTCCTGAGGGTTCAATCCTCAGTGTGGGCGACTGAAAAATACAATGCCAAATTACTTAGGACCTTTATCCAGTCATGGCTGACAGAACAAAAGCATGCTACCCCCATGAAGTAAATAAAGGGTTCGTTTGAAATTCCATTCAAATTCCCGAGTTCAACAGAAACATTCCATTCTCGCATTTGACAAGATACACCTGAAGAAGGTCGGAGGTTACATTGACTGAAATGTTGTAAAAACTCACACTCAAGATGAGAACAGTAGTTCGATGAATCCAAATAATATGAATTTACGAGAATAATATACATTTTTTTTCTTCTCTTTTTTTTCTTTTTTAAACAAAGGCTGTCCAAAAATCGTCTAATTAAAATTTTTATACTTTCAAATTTCAACATAAAATTCAGTGTTTATTTAGAATTACACGGTTTTCCAAATAAAAAATTCAGAAAAATCTTTATAATGTACATGGAACAAAAATATCATATTCCAAAAATCATGCGAGTTTGGCTAGTAACTTTTCTATTTGGCTAGTAAACAAAAATATTTAGTTGTCAAAGGTTAACTCAAGATAAATTTGTCAATCGTGCCCTGAGAAGTATAGTCAGAAACTGGTAAGCGTTACATTCCAATGACCAAAGGATAGAATCGGTCTACGATCATATTTTTTGTATATTTTTTAGACTTTTAATTGCTTTATTTATTTTTATATAGGTGTATGATTATATTTTTCAGTTATTGTCTTACATGTGTTTCGCTATCATGATGAAAAATATAGTATCTATGCTATCATGCAGCTCATCAGAGACGAACAGATATCATTAAATATTGCCACAAAGCTCAAGAGATAAAATTAAAAGAAGGATACCTAAGATGAGGAAGATGAAAATTCAAATACTTGAAACACAAGTAATACTGTTGCCATATCTGGGCAGGAGCTGCTAAAAACAGCCTATCCTGCCTTGACAGAGTACAAAATAGACTTCGTGGCTTAGTGGGGGATGCCCTTTTCTCTACCCTGCAACCTCTCTCCCACAGAAGAGACGTTGCAAGCCTATCCTTGTTTTATCGTTATTTCCATGGCAGGTGCTCGTCTGAACTCCAATCTCTGGTCCCCCCTCGCCAATCTTTCACAAAAAACACCCGTCTAGCTGAATCCACTGTGAAAAATTTCTCCCACTCTATATCTGTGCCTAAATCAAAACGCGGATTCCATCAACAAAGCTTCTTTCTTAGAACTGCACACCTGTGGAACTCTGTTCCGTCTGCCTGCTTCCCACCGGACTACAACTTGGATGTCTTCAAGTCCAATGTTAACAAATTCCTAATGAACCACCCCCTTAAGTAAACACTTCATCAAATCTCCACACTAACGCAATGTACTTGCAATAATCCTTATCCCTGAGTGGCTTCCGGGCCTTGATAAGTGGTGACCACTGTGTAAAAAAACAAAACAAAAAAAAAAAAAAACATTTATTCTCCAGAGAACATCACCAGGAGAGACATCTAATCGAACAATGGAAAGTTCTTAAAATGCCATGTTGGATTGTGTCGAGCAAAGCTAGGAGTGTAGATTCATGATTTGAAGTCAGACAATTCCAGTAAAGTTTGAAAGAGTCTATTTATAAAATATTTATAAGATATTTATAAGAAAATTTTACCTAAAAGAACCCTACATAATAATGTCTATATGCTGCTAGAAAACATTGAATAGTTAAATACGGAACAATCATTAGTTAACTTAGTAATTATACACACACACATGCACCATAAAATGTATACACTCTTTAAATTATCTCAACTTGCTACATGATTACGCTATACCACATTCTGAAGAGATGTTTAGGAATAAAAAATGGCACTTCCAGCAGAATGGAGCACTTCCCGAGTATAATCCTGATGTAAGAGCATATCATATTAGTCGTGTGCGAAACATGTAGAAGGAAGAGGAAGTATCGAGTACTGTCCACGTTCACCGGATTTGCCCTCTCCTCGAATGGATATTTCTCTTTTTTGGGGTGGTGGGTCGGAGTATATTAAACACAGGGTTCACACCACAAAATGAGCTACAATGAATGAGTTGAAAGCAACCATTCAAAGAAGATGTGTCAGAATACCGATTAAACTATTAGGAACGTTTTCGATTCAATCAGTGAGCGTTGTTAGCTGTTCATGGAGCATAATGGCCAACAATTTGAATTTTTAGTAAATTTTTAGTTTTAATAATTTGAACACTTGCGATAATTAGCTGTTTCTATCTTTGTTCACAGTATTTTGATGTATGAAACTTTTCTTTCTTATAATAAATGTTGGTTTTATGGTCATTTAAAGAGTGCATACATTTTGTTGGGGCACACTGTGTATATATATATATATATATATATATATATATATATATAAAGTTGGTTATTTTGATTAGTTGATAGTCTTGACTATTTATTTACAACTAAGATTTTCTAGGTCTGTGCCACTTGGAAAATTCACCATCCTATTTCACAGCACACAAGGTAAGATCACTTTATCTGATGAAGACAATCCTCAATTTCAACACACAAATGACACTGAACCTGGTTGCTGCTATTTGCCAACCAAGTACTACATCTGGTAGGACACCAACATTTAACCCTTATTCTTGAGCGGCCTCTTGGCCTTGATAAGTGGTGATGCCTATGTAAAAAAAAAATCCCTGTAAAAAAACTAACATTGTCATTTCCCCTGACTAAGATATCGTCGTGTGACTGGGGACTGTTTGTGAATTTAATATTTCCTAGAAACTTCCTACTATGGTTGAAGCGCAATCTGCTCAGGTTGGATGCTGCATCAGGTACAAGTCTGAATCAGAGCCATTGGAGATGGTTATTGAGTGATTCATTTCCATTAGAACTTGATAAAATTGTTTCAAACGTTAATTTTATTGCATATTTAAGTTATGATCTTTATAATAATAGAGCTTTGTTTTCTTTCTAGTTGATAAAGCTGTCTACGGTGATGACAGTAGTGTGAATAATTCCCTCACAGCTTCTCCGTTGTCGCGGCAACGGTACCAAGACGTGGACCAACACCCAAAATATGATACGTAAGCAATTCTTTTCCTTCTCTTACAACATTTAAAAACAAAAAATTGGCACTTCTACACTATTGAGACAGAAGTTCAGAAATCATAAAATTGAATTTCACATGAAAACAATAGTATCTACATATTCCTCATATTTTTCAAACAATTATATCCCAAAATTATGAAAATCGACAAGGTAGAAAATTATTTATTAAAAAAAAATGAAAAATAGAATTTGATCAAAACGATCGGAAGATGCAGGAGCGTTCAAAAGGGAGGTAATTTTCCATTTTGATTTAGACAAGATGGTAGCAATTTTTCACCTGCTAACATGATTAAAGTTGTTTTGTTTAATAATTCAGTAATACTCATGTAATTTTGACTGCATAATTTGGAAGCGAACATTGTAACTTATTAGGATTGACGAAAAAAAATTAGTTGAAACCATTGTTTTTTATTGAAAACTCCATTTATTGACTAAAAAATCTTGTCCTAATTCTGAAGAAGCGCCAAAAAATTCTGAAGGCCATGTTTTTTTGTTTTTGTACGTCACCTTTATAATAATCCGTAAAAATTGGTTAACTCGTTGGATCAATATGGAACGTTAACATATTTATTCCAATCTCAGGAGTATCAAAAGTACCAAAAGTAACTATAACAGCATGCAACTGAGGTTGGTTGAGCCGGCTTCAAATGAGCTCACTGCATTCCACGCCATGGCATATAGGAGTATGTATAATGGTAGCACCTTAAATGACTCCTTTGTTGTATCTTGAGAGTATCAAGATAGGTTGCCATGTCTGGTCCTTGTGCATTTTCCAAATCTTTGTTGCTCCAAGTGCCATACATAAATCATCTCAGTTGGTGAGCTAAACTTGATGAATATATCTGCTGCCTTGTAAGATTTGTCTGTGGAATAGCAAAGGCCCATCACTTGTAGCATGATCATTTGCCAGAGAGTGTAACTTTGTGTCTTTACGTTGTGGCGACATTTCTGGAAGGTTTGTTATGTCCTGGCATGACACGACTAGCTCCCAAGTTATAAATAATGTGTTAATCCCGTCTGTTGATTGATGGATCTGTGGTCTGATTTCCGGCATCATTCTCTGAAATGTAATGCTTGTATATGATGTGTTTTTTTTTTTTTTTAGAGGTGGCAAACTTTAAATTGACAACTCTATTTTCTTTAATCCGAGGAAAACATTTGATGAATGTATAATTTCCTGAAATGGACCTGTTAACCTTGTTTGTTTGGTTTAACCCCATTAGATTATTTACATTGGGAATATGTAAAGATCCCTGTCTATGCTGATAAATTAGACACAATAGACAACTTAGAAGACAACATTCGACGTGTTATTGCCGAAATACAGTTAATGTGTGGAGTTTGTGAAAATTGAACCTCTAAATTATGCAATGTATGTGTGAGCAATGGGGCCCTATGTTTGAAATTTTATTTAAACTGTCCTGGGTGTCCGGTGTTGCCCGGGTTTTTGGAGGTGTGTATTGAGCAAAAAAAAAAAGTGGTAGTAGGCAGGCAGGCTCAAATCTATACCTCGAAGGAGAAGAACATTAAAAAAAAAGTGACATCTTTGCTGTTGTGTCCATCGCTAAACCAGAAGTGTCGAAAGTTTAAATTAAGGCTAATCAGTCGAAAAAAAGAGGGGATGATTTTTTGAAAATATCGGTAAAAAAAGCGACCCTTCCCTGAAAAAAAGTGCCCAGTTGAGAGTGAAGGAATTAATGCTTTTAGCCAATTTTTCGATATTTGTCTTCTGAAGGGTTGAGCTTTAAAACGATACCGATTTCATGAAAATCAGTTGCCTCTGTTGAAAGTTTTAGGCAGACATACATACGTACATACATTTAAACAGACAGGTGAGATTTATTATTATAAATGTCAAAAATTATTCTTGGGAATAAAGTACATATTTTTTAATTTAAAAAAAATTTTTTAAATTTTTTTACAAGATGATCAAGGCCCAGAAGCCACTCAGGGATAAGGGTTAATGCATGTACAGTACGTTAGTGTGGGGATTTAATAAAAGTGTCTACTTAAGGGGGCGGTTCATCAGGAATTTGTTTATGTTGGACTTGAAGACATCCAGGTTGTAGTCAGGTGGGAAGCAGGCAAACTGAACAGAGTTCCACAGGCGTACAGTTCTAAGAAAGAAGCTTTGTTCATGGAATCTACGTTTTGATTTAGGCACAGATAAAAAGTGGGTAAAATTTTTGACAGTAGTTTCAGCCAGACGGGTGTTTTTCGTGAAAGATTGGCGAGAGGAGACTAGAGATTGGAGCTCAGACGAACACCTGCTATGGAAATAATGATAAAACAAAGATAGGCTCACAACGTCTTTTGTGTGGGAGAGAGGTTGCCGGGAAGAGAAAAGGGCACCCCCCACTAAGCCACGAAGTCTATTTTGTACTCTGTCAAGGCAGGATAGGCTGTTTTTAGCAGCTCCTACCCAGATATGGTAACAGTATTCCATCCTTGGGCATACTTGATCGGGAGTTTGAAAAAAGTACTTTCAGGTAATGTATCTTTAGCCATAGTTATTGGTGGTTGAGAAGGTTTCTTGTAATTATTGAAGGAAACAAGCTTAGTTTTGGCAGCATTGAATGTGACCATCCATTTTTGTCTCCATTCAACCACAGATTGGAAATCTTCTAGTGTTCCTGCCATTTCCTTAGATATGTGTTCATTCGTTTTCGCCTCGTGCATGTTATAGAGTGTGGTGTCATCAGCAAATATACCCACCTCGGAGACAATTTGGAACTCTTCATTTTATCTATAGGAGTAGCATGCTTTTATTCTGACAGTCATGACTGAAGAGGGTCAAAGGTTACATCAACTGAAATGTTGTGAGAATAAAACTCCAGATGAGAACAGCAGTCGAAATGAATCCAAACAATCCAAATTATCAATCCTTATCTCAAAAATTTAGAAACATACTTTATCTAGTTTCAAATTTTAATTTTTCTTAATGAGAAGGGAGTTAATATTCTCTTACACAAATCAAGTACTCTTTTTTTATACTCTCTTAGAGATTTGGAAGAATTTTACAGTCAACTATTAGGTTTTTTCATAAATAATGACATTTTCAAATACATTTTTTTTAAATATTTAAAAATTAAAAACAAAAACAAAAAAAAAAACAATACATTTATCCATTTAGCTTAAAGAAATATAACATTTATTATTTTAATGGATACCCTGGTATCCAAAGATAATGAAAACAAATTTTCCTAAATGATTTTAGAAATTTCTTTTATATAAAAAATAAATAGATTAACAATTATTTTGTGTTTATCATTCCGTTCTCTATTCAAACATCTTAATATCGTTTTATATATTCACAGGTTGCTGCATACAAAACTTCGTAAGTATCACTGCTGTAAAAATAATTATCATTGTTGTTCTCCTGTCATCCAAATCTGATATTTTATTTTACTGATCTTTTTGTAATGGAGATTTTGTGTCTGTAACCCAAAATGTGTCACAGTTCTCTCAGTTATTAGACCATATTTTCATGATTGTATTTAAAATCTCTTAAACACACACACACATATATTTTCATATTGTCGACTTCTTTTTGTGTGAATGTATGTATATATACAGATCATGTCATATGCTACTGGTACAATGTAACCCAGTACTACCTGCCTCATGGTCGGGTCACCGGCGACTAAACTGGTTCCCCCACCAGACTTGTTTGGTGAGGAGGGCGGCTAGTATCCCTGAAGGATTAAAAACAAGACCTTCCAAAGGGCGAATGAACTCTTTTTCTGAGTCAACGGCCAACTAGCACCGTGTATATTTGTGTGTGTATATGTGTATTGGGGTGGAGAGGGCTCCCGTAAGCCGTGGTGAAGGCAACCTTTCTAGGAGAAGCAAATCTCTGATTTAAAAAACAAAGCGGGAGAACAGTACCCGCATTAAGCTGGTCTGCAGTTTAATTTGTTGCTGGCTATCTTGCTCTTGCTTGTTGCTGGATCTCAACATTTTGAACCGAGAGAGAGAGACTTAGCTGTTGTACAAAGCTAAGACTCTGTAACATCATCTTTGTATAGATACTCCCTCAGGTATTTGGGCTCATGGATTTTAAATGTCTGAGGGAGTGGCACTCGTCTGACAAGACGTTGCAATCATCATATATATACACACATACACACAAAAGGAAAAATCGACAATACAAATATACATACTAGTGCATATTAATTTAAGCATCAATTTAATAAGGAAATTACATTCAATAGGAGTAAGGGATATAAATACTTTTTATAACTAGGTATTTCAAAGACTAATGCTTTTCATTAGAAAAGGGGAGGAGGTGATAGGGAGTATGTATTTTTGTGTTTGTCCATTTTTCTTTTTTCCTTCCTTTTGTATCTAAGCTTCACCTTACATGTTGAGTTTATTATCCCAATAAGTCTCCATTAAAAGAATCTTTTAATTCTTCTTGGAGCCCCTCATGCATATATATATATATATATATATATATATATGGGTGTGTGTTTTCAATAATTTTTTTATGATGGATATTTGATGTCTGTAATCTAAATTATGTATCAATTTTACTTAATTATTATACTATAATTACATTACTCATGATTTTATTTAAAACTCCACAGATAAAAAATTTATTATCTTGTACAGGGTGACTTAAGTCTATGCCTCACTTGCCCACCAAGTTTCAGCCATCAGTGTCTAACAGTTTTTGTTTTATCATTGGTCAATGATAAGTGCACCTAGATACGATTTTCCAAATTGTCAATACCTGTGACACACTCTCCTCTCTTGACACTGCTCTGATTTTGGCTCTGATGACTCTCTTCCGGTTTAGGGATTGTCTAGGGATTGTTTTGAGAAACACTATCTTTGAAACACCTATACAGATAAACATTTAGGGAGTGTGAAGCCCATTCAATATCATACTTCATACTGATGAAACGATTACCAAAGTGTCCCTCTTTATAAATGAATTGCAATAAAAAAGATTGCTAGATATTTATGAGTGATTATTTTGATAAGGTAGGCATAGACTGACTGTTAATTGTACCAAATATGTTTGTATTGCAGAAAGGATTGTAAATTTTATTAATGATTCCATGAAAAAGAATGAGGCTTTATATATATATAAATTACAATTAAATTTACCAAAATGATTCAAGATGGTAAAACTAAAGTATATTATAAATATTAAAGAATTAATTAAGTACTTCCTTTAATTTGATGTGCTGCAAGCCATATTTTGTTTATAACTTCTTTGAATCATGTTGTGGTGGCCATCTTGGATTTCCTGGTCGCCATCTTTGATTTTTATCAAATTACAATGTCCATCTTCATGATGATAAAGCCTTATTTACTATTTTTCTTAGCTGTTTTTATGATGTTTCATTTAAAGCTGTTAAAATTAAACCGAAATATGCTAATTAGTATGCAAGTTACCAAGTGAAATGATCATAAATAGTCATCTGAACCTCATTGTGTTATGATAACATCTTCAAAATGTCATCATAATATCTTAAAAATTAATAATATCTTAAAAATTAATATCTTAAAAAGATCTGAATTTACAGCTTTTTAAAGATGGGTTAGTCTGCAAAATTTTGCAAATTTCCTATCATTTTCAGTCACAAGCTTATATGCCTTTAAATAGGACTAACTTAAGACAGAATGTCCAGTGAACAATGCATTGTTTTTGATACTTTGAATAATCATAACTCCAGTTCTAATGGACCAATTTTAAAAAAGAAACCAAAGATATTATTTCTTTGCTTTATATATTCTTTTCAATAATGCTTGATTTGAGTTTATTCGATGTAAAGAAAAAAATGATGTGGTATAGATACAATGTATTGTTATTATATATTAGTTTGTGATAATCACTAGTCACATGATTTGCATAGAGTATGATAGAATTCCTAAATAGCTAATTTTTTTTGAATAAAATTTTATTTCTTCAATTTCACATTTGAAATACATTTGCACATTTCTTACATTCCCCAAAAGTCCTTTTCTCATTATTTCTCATTAGTTTCCAGTCCCTTCATCCATCCCACCACTTAAACATTCCTGTTGCATTTTTAAGAATATCTTTATACCACCCCACATGCCACACACTACCTTAACCCAACCATAACATTCTGCCTTACTTCTTCCCCCACTTTCTAATACACTATTTTATTACATAACTATTCTCTACCAAAATACTGCCACACAAAATTTCTCGTCCTACTTTCTACTATATTTCCTCCAACTCTAAATTATCCCTACTTTACCAACCCTGCCATTACCTTTTCATTCTTCCACCACTACTAGAACTTTATGTATATCTACTTGACTCTGTTTAATAAAGTGTTTTCTTGACAAAGTTTCTTACACAAAACTAAATATTGAAGTCAAAACCAACATGAACTCGTCTTAATTATTTTGTTTTATGTAGTTTGTCTTTGCATCCTTTGTTCCTTTTTTATGCATTGGATCTTTGTTTACAGATAAAAAAAAACTTGGGATAAATGTTCATGTTATTTGTGTTATTTATTTGAATAGGCGATCGGAATGTTGCTTTTGCACGTCATATGAGAGACGTCGTGAAACATGTTTACATTTCTGCAACGAAAGACCTCACCTCCAATTCACAGAATTTGTTTAAAACGCAGGCAGCCATTCAGGTGAGGGTGAAAGGAACTTTATCTCAAATTTGGTTCTTCTTTAAGGCAAACAAAAAAGTTTTAATGATTTTTTTTTTTTTTGTCTTAAACCAATTTTCCCAATTTTGGAACTGTGGATAACAAACCACTCCCCCATTATTAATCACTCTTACAATTCATTTTCAGTCAAAAATTTAATACACACATTTATGCTTTATATATTATTTTATTAAAAAAAAATTTTTTTTTAAAATCTTTTGAGATGAAGCTTCAAAATTTGTGTATTTTTCTTTGCGGACTGTTATCCTCATCTTCATCGTTGTTGTTTCACCACATTTCAACCAGCTCATCTTCTGGCCTTCTTCAGGTGGTTAATCACGACAGGATAGGAATCCTGAGTGTTGTAACTGTATCCTCAGTAATTACTGCCTTCCATAGTTGCTGTTGTCGCACCAGGTTTTTGGCCAACTAATTCTCTGGCCTGCTTTGGGTAGAATTGAAACCGCTATCTTCAGACAATGCTCACGTGGAATCATAGAAACTCGATGCATCTATCCACTGCACCATAGATCCTGAAGAAGGCCAGAAGATGAGCTGGCCAAAGCGTGGTAAAACAACAACAAATATCTATCTATCTATCTATATATATATATATATATATATATATATATATATATATATATATATATATATAATCTTGGAAGTTTCTTTAAAATCTTAAAAAAAAAATTTGTCCTTCATTGGAACATTATTTTGTCAGTAAGTCAATTAATTTCCCAGATCGTTGAATAGTTTTACTTACATGAACAAACAATAGTACCAATATTCTTAAAGGAATCAATTAGTTATTTACCATGAAACACTGTTTTGAGGATTTAAAAAATTCATATATATGTATGTATATATGTCATAAATTCACGCATAAGCTAAATAGCTCATTAGTTAATAATGACCTGTCTATCCAAAAATAAACAAGAAACAAAATGATATTAATAAATAAAAATCGATTACAAGAAATAATTTTCATATGACTATTTTTTAACACCCAGACTTTTACCAGACTTTTATTTTTCTGTTGAGGAAATTACCAGACTTTTATTTTTCTGTTGAGGAAATTAAAACAAAGCAAAGTCTTGCCTATATATTACTGTACTAAATCCGAGTTTATCAACGTTTGTTTCTATTAAGCTTTCTTCCTATACAAAATTCATATTAAAATATTCTTTAATTCTGAGGTTGAATTATATTCATAAAGCATTCAAATTCATTAGTAAAATGTTTTAAGAGTAAACCTGAATTATGTCCCTTCGGCCAATTTTATTTTTTATACATGTTTGAATATACAATTTATGGGGAAAAACATATGCTTTGATCCAACCTTTGTACTACTGTTCTCATCTTACATAACATATCCAGATATTCTTGGATGTGAATTTTGTTATCAGTCAGTCATATAGTTTCAAGGAAGTGGGTGAGATCGTTTGAGATTTTGGTCTGTAATTGATGTTTCTTCTGCTGATTGTTGTGGATTTTATCTGGGACAAGCTCATGCCCTGCATATCTTGTGATCCTCTTAGAATTGACTGGTAGTTTCAAGGTTAATCCTAGCTTTAATGGTCTACAGCATCTGTATAGGCACGTGTTGTAGTTGATCATTCTTGTCAGTGGTTTGATATAGTTTTCTTTTTTTTTTTTTTTTTTTTTTTTTTTTTTTAGTCCTTTCTATTTTTGTAGCGATTCAATATTATGTTTCTGAAATTTTGAGATAAGGATTAATAATTTTTTGTCACTTGAATTTTTCAGACTACTTTTTTCATCTCTGTAATCCAAATAATCTAAATAATTAATCCTTATCTTAAAAACACATAACCCTAATTCTATTCTAACTTCTAATGGATTTTTCTGAGCCCTCCTTATTCTAGCTTTATGTGGAAAATTCTGTTTTTAAGCTTATTTTAATGCTCCTGCATCTAATCTTGTTGCAAATATATATCTAATCACTAGCAAAATGTCAAGTCAATTTAAAAATTCATGTTTTTAATTTGGAAAAGTATGGTGTTAGAAGCATGTTAAGTGTGGTGCCATGTTAAATCCATTCCTTTCAACTGCAATCATGCTTCCATACACATGCACTTTATAGTGTACCTGTGCATTATCATCTTTCGCACACATTTAACATGATAAGATCGTCCGATTAGTAAAGATGGTGACTATTGATTAATCTGATGTTGCCAAAATAAAACATTCTGACTGCATCCATTTTAAAATGAATTATTCTCAAATCAAATTATGTTGTTGCATCAACTAAAATAGTTCTGCGTATATGAAATTTCATGCAAATGTGGAAAACTGTACAAAGGTGAAACCGGTCGATCCCCTAAAAGGTAAGGCTAGAAGAACACAGGGAGAGATCGAAAAGTCCGGACTAGCTGATTGATTACATATGGAAAGTAAAAGGAACGCACTTCCGTTTGTGGAACGAGGTAAAAATAATTAGCAGAGATGCAAGGTGGAGGGTCAGGCAGCTCAAGGAGGCAGCATATATGCTAAGAAAAGAAAAAAAATTATCAAGCATACTAAGTCTAGAAATTAGTAACATTTGGGAACCTCTAATTGTAGAAAAAACATATTGTATACCATTAAAATTTTGGCGATGAAAGGGAAATAATCCCGTGTCGATCTTTATTAGAGTTGCATCCACTTTACCATAGAACAAACTAACTCACAGAATACAAAAAATATCTACAGAGTCGGTTTTCTCTTTACTTTTCCAAACAACAACCAACATGCCTGGGAACAGTCAAAGACTAATTCTACCATAACGTTGTACAAATAACACTCAAGATGAGAACAATAGTCCAATCAATACGTGCAATATAAAATAGTACAATATATCTATAAAAGTGAAAATGTCTGTCTGTGTGTTTGTCCCTACCAAACTACTCTGTCAATTTTTAGTCTACAGACATGCGATTTGACATAAGGGGTATTGAGAATTGGGAAAGTCTTTTTAATCGGTTTTCAGACAAAAATTTGGCTGTCAGGGGGTCAAAGTTCAACGATTTGATCTTTGAAAACTCTATCAAACTCCTCTGCCAATTTTGGGTATAAACACTTGAAATTTTAGATGTAGGTTACTTGGATATGGATCTAGCTTTTTAATTTGATTTGAGCCCAAAACAATAAATGTTAAGGGGTCAAAATTGGGATCAAAGTTAAAAAATAATTAACCTCTGCGGTCTCTACCAAATTATTCAGTCAATTTTTGGTCTGAACATTTGAAATTTTACATAGTGTATTCAGATATAGAGCAAGCTTTTTAATCGGTTTTTGGCCAAAAATTTGGTTGCCAAGGGGTCAAAGTTCAAAAGATTTGACCTTTGCAGTCTAGAAAACTATTCAGCCAATTTTAGGTCTAAACATTTGAAATTTTACATAAAAGGTATTCAGACATGCAGCAAGTTTTTAAAACAGTTTGTGGGCGAAAATATGGCTGCCAAAAGGTCAAAGTTGAAAGAGTTGACCTTTGCAGACTCTAATAAACTCCTCCGCCAATTTTGGGTCTAAACACTTGAAATTTTAGATGTAGGTTACCAGGACATGAGTCAAACTTTTTAATATATATATATATATGCACATAAAGTTATGAACAGTACATAGGGCCTGAGCAAAGTAGGGCTGAACTGGTAGTTTTAAATAAATATATTGAGTTGGCCAAGAATTTTCAAAATGGGAATACAAAATGATCTTTAGTAGGTTAGAAAGATAACATTAAAAAATGAACAAATTTTTTGGCCAATTGAATGTTTTAGAATGTGATATTCCTCTTAATGACCGACAGAATATTTAACTGATCATTATTTTTATGGCAATGAACCGATGGTTGTTCAATGTCAAGTTAAGACCCTGCATATCGTATATTGACGAGGCTGATTATACCAAAACTTGATAAACTCCTGACAATTGGTCAGGTACGTTGGTTAGCCCATGTTATAGGAGCGACTTTTGGATAAAAAGATGTAGAGACCATGAGGTAGAGGGTTAGAGCAAAGTTGGACGATCCAAGAAACTTGGATGCAAACCATCAACAAGATGAATCCATATTAAATAAAGAAGTAGTCAACCACTTCAGCAGAAATAACCTTCTTAGTGACATGCAATATGGTTTCCGTTCTGCTAGATCTACAGCAAATGTGCTAACGGTTATATCTCATAGGATTAGTGGATCTCTTGACAAAGGCTTCCTTTCTAGGGGAATTACTCTTGATATATCAAAGGTCTTCAATAAGGTATGGCATAAAGGTTTACTTCACAAGATTTCCAGCTACGGTATAACAGGAAATGTTTTCTCAATTATTAAATCATTTCTCTCTGATAGGCTCATAAGAGTAGTGGTTGATTGGCAGAAATCAGAAGCCCACAGTATTAATGCTGGTGTCCATCAAGGATGCATCCTGGGCCCAACTCTCTTCCTGATCTACATCAATGATCTCCCAAAACATGTACTTAAATAATTTGTTGACATCTATGCTGATGACACGACCATCTATGGCAACACATCAAACGCCGTAAATGACAAAGTTCTCTCTAATTCTCTCTCCTCTGATCTTGAGCGTGTGGTACAATGGGGGAAGAGGTGGCTGGTTACTTTTAATTCATCTAAAACCAAGCTTCTATTTTTACATCATCAACACTCTGATCTCCATCTGGCATCAATTGAAATGGATGGCTCTTGTCTTGGCGAGGCTCCATGTTTTGACAAGCTTCTGGGTTTGACCTTTACTCCTGATCTGAAATGGAACACTTACATCAAATCTGTTACCAAGGTCGCTGGAAAAATGGTGGAATCTTTCTACCATTCCAGTAGATATCTCACTGCTGATGCAATTCTCTATCTATATAAAAGCCAAATACGTCCAAGGATGGAGTACTGTTGCTATATCTGGGCAGGAGCTGCTAAAAACAGCCTGTCCTGCCTTGACAGAGTACAAAATAGACTTCGTAGCCTAGTGGGGGATGCCCTTTTCTCTTCCCTGCAACCTCTCTCCCACAGAAGGGATGCTGCGAGCCTGTCGTTGTTTTATTGTTATTTCCATGGAAAGTGCTCGTCTGAGCTCCAATCTCTGGTCTCCCCTCGCCAATCTTTCACGATAAACACTCGCCTAGCTGAAACCACTGTCAGTAATTTTCCCCACTCTTTATCTTTGCCTAAATCAAAATGTAGATTCCATGAACAAAGCTTCTTTCTTAGAACTGCATGACTGTGGAACTCTGTTCCATTTGCCCACCTGACTACAACTTGGATGTCTTCAAGTCCAACATAAACAAGCCCCGTATAAACCACCCCCTTAAGTAAGACACTTTATCAGATCTCCATTACTAATGATTACTACAATATTATCCCATTGATTACAGTACACACAATAACTCTTATCCCCGAGTGGCTTCCGGGCCTTGATAAGTAAAAAAAAAAAAATTGTAATGAAATTTTTATTAAATGGATCTTCAAGACTTGGAGATTACAGGCTGTCAAAAAATGTTAGACATTTGACTAAGATGATAAAATGGATGATGAAGATGATGACAAAAAATATTGTTGTAGAAAGAATTAATATGCAATGATTTGTGATGCTGACATCGGGAAGAAAGTTGGCGAAAGTAATGCACACCGTGACTTACACAAGCGATGGTGCCTCTATCTATCCTGTTGTATGATGGAAATAAGGAAGGAAAAATAATGCCAACCTTTCATTTATAGATGACTTATTAATATGCATATGGTGACAATGATACATTTGAAAAGGATGAATGAGAAAGCACAGATGAGTTTTGATAGATGAGAGAGAGAGATATCGACAGAGTGGATGGTAAAGATTACAATAGAAGTCAGGAGTTAGCAAGAAGGAGCTCAAACACGTATTTATGTTTTAGGTACTTGTACAGTTTAGTCAAGGCATTAAAAAATGAAAATATCAAAAAAAGGTTATATTTTACGCATCCATTATGAAACAAAGTTCTCCGAAAAAAAAATTTCACTTAATTTCATCAAGTATTTTTTTTTTTTTTTTTACAGCGAAAAAACAATTTGTTATGATACCGAGCAAAAGGTTCGATTTTTAGGAAGAAAAGCTAGAATTAAAGATGGGGAGGGAGTGTCGGCACTTTATATTGAGTTATCTCCCCGTGGCGTGTAGTTCAGTTTCAGCAAATTTCACAATGGCTAACTTCAACACGCTCTTATAAGAACGTGTTTTTCCGCTGTAAAAAAAAGTACTCAATCAAATTAAATGAAATTATTTTTGGAGATCTTCAGTCCAAAACGGATACATACAATATAACCTTTTTTTCGATATTTTCATTTTTTAATGTCTTTATTAAACTGTACAAATGATATGGTTTATTTTTATTTCATTTTCACTCAATATATTATATTTAACCAGGATTCCTTCATTTAAACAGACGCAAAATGTCACAGAATATAGCCTTTTTATTCTTTTGTACTTTTCTGTTATTTTTGTGGATGAAATAAAAATAGCTACTGAGTCTTTTTAATGTACAGGAGTAATCTTGATGATTGCATAATTATCTGCAGGTGACTAATATAGAAGAATAAAATGCTCCAGAAAAAAATGTATAACAATGAGATTTTAAACAGAAGTTGTGGATTGTTTTGAAAATTACATTTATAAAATAATATATTACATATTATTTATAGATTTATCCATGAGTACACATTTTGCAGTATATATGGCCCTTAATGTGTGCTGACTTACCAAGATTCGAAACCACAACAACAGTTACTGGTGAAGTTTGCATATACCTTCGAGTTTTTATCTTACTTTCTTTGTTACCCAATTATTACTTTAGTTTTTCTTTAAAGAATATTTTACTGAAAATGACAATTCTTACGGAAAAAGAACATTTTTTTACTTAATAGTATTAATCTTGAAAAACATTTATTATTTCCAAAATAATATTATTATAAAAAGTAAATTACATAGGTTGCTGTAGAAAATCTTATGGAATTTAAATGGAGTTTCATTAATTTAATAATATTACGAGGTAAAATATTCTGACATTTCCCATTTTAAAATGAATTGTTCTCAAATCATGTTGTCGTATCAACTAAAATAGTATAATTTTATATAAATATTAATCTATTACAATCTATACTTAATCTCAGTTTTTAGCACTATGTTTAAATCATTGATCTTTTAAATTTTTATCAATTTTTGTGTTTTTTCTTTGATTTTTTTTTTTTTTTTTTTTTTTTATAAACTTTTCTTCATTCCCAACAAGTATATTGCCATCAAGATGTGAGAAGCTGTGGTGAGGGGAAACTTGACGGGGGGACATCCTAAATGGGGAGCTATGCTGTAAGATATTTGTTCTAAATTTCTTCATAGGTGGGGAAACAGGGGTCAGGATAGGAATTCCACAGGCAAGCAGAAAAAAATTATCGGAATAGGGTTTGTTTTTATGGTCATTATCAAGAATGATGTTATTCATTTTATTTCTTTGCTTATTTTTTGTTTTCTCTCGTCTTTGCTTTCAGGATGTTTCTCATAATATGCGCCTGCTAACCAACGACTTGTTTCATATTCAAGACAAGATTGATATCATTACAACATGCAACCTGCTGCCTACAATGAAGGTTGAGTTACCACTCAAGATGAACTAATCCAAGAAAAAAATCATCTAGTATTTTGGAGAAGGGGTGGGGAGGGTCATGTTCTGTAATGATTATGAATGCAGACTGATTCCAGAAAATTGAGTGCAATGTCGACTGAATCTGTTTTTGTCCAATTGTATACCTTCTAACTATTAGCAGAAAAAAATGTGTGAACGTACAACACCTTCTCTCACCTTTATGGATACGATGGCAATTTGACTTTGAATAGCTTACAATAAACCGTTTACAGTATTTGCATGCATTAAGCAAAGGGTTGATATGTCATAAAAGGTACTTGGCCATAAGCTACTAGTTATAGCCAACATATTATCTTAATGTAAGTTTGGAAAAATTACAAAAAACAAATATTCAGAAGTCTGGTTCTTCTTTTTTGGTACTTATGTAGTTTTGGTGCAGTGCTAAAATAATAATGTTATTATTTTGAAAGCCATTCTTAAGCTGGGGAGGGGAGGGAGTTTTGTAAGTATTCTGTGCTTCCACCTAACAATTTAATAAAAAAAAAAAAAAAAAAAAGAAGATATCGTGAAACTTGAATTTAACCTGAAAAAACTATTTAAAAATATTGCGGGACCAAAAATACATAATGACCTCTTTTTCCTCAGTTTTTTTAAAGGTCACATTCTTCATTCATTGCCTCCACAATTTTCTGTTGTCTGTTGATTCATGAATTACAATGTCTTCAGCCACCAATTGTTTCAAAGTTCTTCAATGTCTTCTTGTTTTTTGTATACAACACAAACTCTATTAAAACTAATTTCCTTGAATTTCTTGAAGACATACCTCAATCTTCATCAGATAACTTACGTCCCCAACTTTTCCATTGATGAATTTGTTCTCGCGATCTTTATTAATTTCACTAGGCTCATTCTAGAAATGCGACCATTAGAAAAATGCATTGATTCATGCAAAGCAAAAACTTTATTATGTTTCTTAATTATTTAGATGACGATTGATAATTTGTTTTATTTTTATTATTTGAACTACTGTTCTTATTTTGAGATTAAATAAAAGATAATGGAATAGATTTAAACCTGAAATGAAACCTAGCATCTAATTTCCATGAGAAAATCAACATTGTAAATGTTTGGTTGTTTTTGTAATTTCTCTTAAGATACTTGAGTTGACCATAAATACAGGGTGTCCAAAAAGTCACTGAAGGGTTTTGAACTTAAATAGATTCTTTATTTTTGATATCTTTCTGTAATTTTAACACAATCTAAGACATTGCGAAATTAAAAATAATCCTTCAACCCTTCAGCGACTTTTTGGACACCCTGTAGTAATATATTAGTCAATCTACAGACACTGTTTCGCTGTATCTTTATTCATGAAAAATAATGTCTTTTAAACGTTGCCCATTTTCAGAATATTGTGTAGTGAGCTGTGACATATTGACAATTGTGTGGAACGTCATTGAATCAATGTTTTAGGATGCTGCTCCACGCTCTTACACTCTTTCCCTATTTTCATTTGTGATGATGTTTCAAGGTCTGCCAGCTTGTGGAAGATCAAATACAGCTCCTTGGTCTTCAAATCGATGCACAAAGTTTTAAATTGTGTTGTGACTTAAGCTGTCTCTTACATCAAAATGCCATAGATAAGCTCTTCAAGTCAAAACAATTGATCCCTGATTTTGGTAAAACAATTTCACAACTTGTGTACATTTTTTAACGCTAAAATTATCTATGATTAATTTCGAAAATAGTATCTTTAAAACATCTGAAATGGAGAAAAAATTAATCATTAATGGTTAAATGACAAAGATTTTCAACCCTTCAGCGACTTTTTGGACACCCTGTAGTAATATATTAGTCATCCACAGACACTGTTTCGCTGTATCACAGCTCTTCGGTATGACTAGATTAGCACTGATCTAGAGTCTGGGATTGAACTTACAACCATTTAGCTGATAGTCAAAAGCTCTGATCCCCAGTCTATGGGATCGGTGCTCACAAATGGTCTCCTCAAATATTTATTTAGATAAACATTTGACCGCTGTTTTTACAGTGCTCGATTTGTTTGTTTATTTACGTTTGCTATATATATGTATATGTACTTTGTACTGAAACTCATCTAATTACATTCCACCTGCTAAACTTTTTATTTTTATTTCCAACTAATGTAAAAAATAAAAAAAGAATTGCGAATACAATTTCTGATGAGTAATATACAATTGTTTTTATTCAATTCTGATATTTCTATTTCATTTTGAACATTTTTTTTCTTATTGCTTGTAGGTGAAATTCAAAATAAATTAACAGAAAAACTTTTTGCTATACTTAAATATTAGGCAAAAATAGTTATCTGCACCAAAAGATATGGAAAATTATTGAGTAAAATTTTAATCTATCTTATATGTCTACGTGTGTGTGTGGGTGTGTGTGTGTGTGTGTGTGTGTGTGAGAGAGAGAGAGGACACTTCTCAATCTATATACTCAACAGATTTTTTATCTACAGGCTTGAAATTTGGTATATAGGATATTCAGACATGTGGAAAACTTTTTAATGTTTTCATCCGGACAAAAAGGGCTGCTAAGAGGTCAAAAATTAAAAAATTGGTATGTAGGAAGCCGCTTGATTTTTATCTGTTTTCAACTGTTTCATGACTGCACATGCGTGATCATGAAATATGATGGCTTCCTTATGTTGATATGAGATGGTTTGAAAACACTCTTTAAAAGTCATGTCAAACTGGTGTAATTGTTATTGTACTTGACTTGCTGTCTTTGGGTTTTGGTTTCGATCTCAGCTCGATTATTTTTTTTTTTTTACTTACAAAAAGTGAATTGTTTAGAAAACAATACTCGGATGCATATGTCTCAGTTTCTTTCCGTTTTTTTTTTTTTTACTTCGTTTTTTTTAAAGAAATTTAATACTATGTTTAATACTTACTGTATTTTTATTTATAATAAATACGAATACTGAATTAATTAAAATATATTTTTGTATTTTATGACGGAACTATGCCAGGCAGCCTGCTAGTTAAAAATAAAAATCAATTTTATCATATATTTCCCCTTATGTCCCATGCTCTCCCTTTTAAAGACATAAATGTGATTGTACGAATAAAGAATCAGAAATCTATGATAAAAGTAATCCATATTTTTAATTAAAATTCTCAATCATTTTCCAAATTTTTGGTATAGATACTGATAATTACACAAACTTTTCCTGTGAATTTCTTTTAACTATTATATTTCACCTATATATGCCTACCTACAAACTGTTTACTTTCTTGGATACTTTTTTATCATCTTAGTAGCTTTATCTGAACTCCATGTGTGGATCACCATCTTTAATTTCATATTGTAATTGGAATCTGATGATCACAGATGAAATAGTTTTAGAGAATATTAATTATTAATCTGCACCATAATTGGCTTTGTAAGTTCTCTATATCTTACCCAACTGATTATCTATTTTGCTAATCCTAACCCTAACCCCGCAATGCCATTTGTGTGATAATTTTAGTGTTTAATTACTCAAATGCATAACATCCAAATTTAAAAAGGTTTATTACTGTAAATAGTGGGAAAACTGGCTTGTAATGTATACGAGGAATGGCCTGGTTGTACTTGTCTTTTCATTATTGATAGGTTATTCAGAATAGTTTATTATATTTAAGGAGAGTATCATACTTTCTCTACAATACTTTGCATCTCACTATCTCATTTAAGCGAGTATTTCACAATTCTGTTAGTCTAAGCTGTCACATGATCACTTTAGCCAATCACAGCTTTGAATCTTTCAGACTTTTTTTTGTTATTATCTAATGCGTAGAAGAGCTTTGAAGTATAAAAAAAAATATTTATCTGTCTTAATATGATTTCTCCCCCCCCCCCTCCCTCAACTTTGGGTTAAAATAATAACTTATGCTGAATGAACCATTTACAATATATATATATATATATTTTTTTTATATTGGAAACAAATAATCAAAAAAGGGTTGATATACTGTAAAAGAAATGTGGAATAATGGCTGAAACAATCATTCAAACTCCGTATTATGGAAATACATTAATATTTTTATTCGTATTTGATTTTAAAAAATGCCACTGAATAATAAAAAAAAAAAACATGAAAAAAGTGTCTTGGAAATTTTTTATTTATTTAATTTTTGTTAAGTCACTCACGGATAACAGTTATGTCAGCAGTGCTTCCATTCATATTGAATTTCTCCTTGCCACAGGATTTAAGCAATACCAGTTCAGGAGTCATTTGGTTTGTTATTGTGCAAGCTTTGCTTCACTATGGAATTCTCATATCGCAAGAACGCTTCAAGAAGTATCTTATTGTCTCTAGAAGGAGATCTGTCAGTCCAGCTAACCAATGTAAGAGTTAATGCTGAAATGATTAGCTGTGATAGGAATAGGGAATTTTTAAAACTTACAACTTTTTTGGGGTACCAGAATCAGAAAGGTTTTAGTCTCATTTCTGATTCTGAAAACAATTCTTTCTTTCGTTCTTTCTTTCTTTTTTGTTTAATACTTAATTTTCTATAGCTGGTTATTAATGATGAAATTTATAAATATTTATTGTTTTTAAAATGCCAGTAAAACTAAAATTTATAGATCCAAATAAAGAATTTAGTTAAAAATGGTGTGGGTGAAAATGGCATGAGTGGATTAATAGAAAAAAAAAAATGGCACAAGTGAAAAATAGAGATGAAAAATTCATGATGAGTTTATCAAAATCTTAGTGAATGCATAAAACAAAAATATCAAGTTTCTCGAATAAAAAAAATAAAAAAATTATCTACATTTTAAAAGTTCATAATTCTTTGCTACCTACTCCAAAAATAATATTTTACTTTTTAGGCGATTTTAGAATCAGATTCAGGAATTTAGAACAGAATTGGTAATTGTATTAGAATTAGAAAAAATCTTGGAATAGTCCCATCACTTGTAAGAAGATCAAAATAGATAGTGTTGTGTAATAACTGCTTTATTTCTCTAAGAACTTTTTCATCATGTTGATCAATATGGGAAATACATTGTCTCCTGCAAAAAGCAGACAATATCCAGCAAAGAAGATTATCAATGTCAATTATGCTGATCTTGCTTTGTTAGCTGATGACAATGCTAATGCACAAAAGTTACTACATATCCTGGAAGAGTCAACTAAAACAAAATATATGTCCTTCCACTAAATTGAAACACTCGACAGAACACCATTCAAACAAGTAGATGACTTTGAATCCACCGAAAAAGATGTCCACGTCAGAATAGTCAAAACTTGGAGTGCACTTTATTATCTGAAAGTTATATGGAAATCTGCCCTCTCAGAACAGATCAAGAAAAACATTTTTAGAGCTGTAGTGGAGATGGTGCTGCTTTGTGGTTCATCAGCATGGAATGTCAGTAAAAAAAAAAAAGACTTGAAAATAAGTTAGATGGAACTTATGCTAGAATGTTCTGGGTAGTGTTAAACTAAAACTGGAAAACACACCCAACCCTTAACCGTCTGTATGATATCTTCAGTAAGAAGAACACAATATGTTGGACATTACTATAGAAGAAAAGATGAAGTCATCAGTGATGTGGTACTGTTAGATCCTAAAAAAAAAGAAAACGCTAAAGTAGGAAGACTTGTCAAGACATACACAAAATTATTGACAGAAGACACTAGCTTACAAATTGGAGATCTTCTTAAGGCCATGGAAGATAGACCTATGAAGGGAAAAAGTCAATTTGGTTTGGGAAACTTACCCGATACAATGATGACTTTCATAAATTAGGGACAGTACAACTGGATGCAAATTGATACAGTTTTTAAAAAAATTTTTTTTTAAGGTTGTCAAGGATACTTCTCAACCTATATACTCAACAAATGTTTGATCTACAGACTGGAAATTTGGTATATAGGATATTCAGACATGTGGAAAACTTTTTAATCCGGAAAAAATGGCTGCTAAGGGGTCAAAATTAAAAAATGGGAGTCATCTTCAAAATGCATCGTTGGATTGCCACGAATAACAGGGTGATGAAAAGAAAGTTTTTTGCCACGGTTATGGTCTTTGGTATATATTTTCAAGTGAGGGCCACATCATACCCCCTCACATCTTCGAAGTTGGCTTGAAAGTCAACACCAAAGTGTACCTCGATGTGCTGAAGAATATGGTTATCCCTTGGTGCAATCGGGTGACCACTGGCGGACACTGGATATGGCAGCAGGACTCGGTGCCAATATTTACCAAGCTCCTGCCAGCTCTTGTAGAAAAAGCATATTCTCAGTTCCTGACTCTTATCGAAGCAGTGATTGAGGCTGAAGGTGGCTACATTGAATAGATGTAATCTCTAATACATAATCAAGTTACCTGAACTGATCTTTTCAATAAAAATTTAAAAATAAAGCTGTAATGTTGTTTTCTTTAGGCGACACTTTTATCGTTCCACCCTGTAAGAGTATAAGAGTTAATGAGATGGATAGATTGACAGTTAATGATGAAGAATGTTATGAGGGAATTGAAAATAAAGAATGAAATGAATAAAATTTTATGACTTACAAGGGCGATTTATAAAAATGTGTTTATTAAAATTGGACTTGAAGATGGACATGTTGTAACCCCCAGGAAAGCAATCTTGTGGCAACATGTTCCAATTAATTTCTTTGAATATTATCATCATGCATGAAACATGTTGAATAATGGCTACTCACATTAATTAACCCTGCTTATATGTGGTAGTCTTCTTTACCTTATGTGTTAATTCCAAGCTATGTTGTTACCAGCTAACATGGTCATAGGCTTCATGTGGATGAAGGCTGGTTTGTGTAGGATGTCTGCTCATCTTATTATCTTACTCCTCTGTCACTTTTTGACGACCTTTAGTGCAAAAGCGAGTTTTGTGATGCTCTTGTTGTTGTTCCTTAACACGTGTTCAAATGATTTGAGTTGCCATTCCCTCATTTTGTCCTCGATCAGTGCAATGTTGCAGCGCTTTTAGATATCTTTATTGCAGATGTAGTTAAACAGTATAAATTATGGATTTCCAGCGGAGCATTTTGGTTTTCATAACAGCAAATCTTCATTCTACCTTCCTTATTGTTAGTAAACTGAAGGTGGCTACATTGAATAGATATAATCTCTAATACATAATCAAGTTACCTGAATTGTTTTTTTTCAATAAAAATTTTAAAATAAAGCTGTAGTGTTATTTTCTTTAGGCGACACTTTTATCGTTCCACCAATTTTTAATAGTTATACATATATTACTAGTCTGAGTGCCTGGTGTTGCCCGAGTTTTGGAAGCATGTGTTGAGAAAAAAAAAAGCGGCAGTAGGCAGACGTCTTAGCCGTTCATCGCCAAACCGGAAGTGGTGAAGGTTTAAATTAAGCCTAGTCAATTGAAAAGAAGGGATAACTTTCAAACATATTGGCGAAAAAAGCGACCCCTCCTTGTAGAAAAGTGCCCAGTTGCAAGAGAAGAAATTAATGTTTTTAACCAATTTTTCAATGTTTGTCATCCGAAGGGTCGTGCTTCAAAACGATACCAATTTCGTGAAAATCTGTCGCCTCTGTCGAAAGTTTTAGGCATACATACATACATACGTACATACATTTAAACAGACATGTGAGATTTATATAATAGATAGAAATTGCTCAAGACAATGTGTGAAGCCACTTGATGTTAGAAACAAACAAGAACGAAATATGATTGTGCCTATTGGCTTTGGTCTAAATCAGAGAATATGCAAGAACACCTGCCATAATAGCATTTATAAGAAAGACTGCAACTGGCAACATCATGTCTGTTAGAGATAGGATGCAAAAAAGAAGAAAGGGTCGTGTCAATCAAATTACAGATTGCACCTTATGAAGAGGCTTGAGGGACAGAGATTCACTTAATCTGATAGTAAATTTGTTAAGATAGAAAATAGTTTTACGTGTGAGAAATATAAAGAGTGACACACAGAACGACTTTATTAGATGTAGAAAGAGCAATGAGTTGAAGATAAAGATGATTTGATGGAGGGTGGAGGGGAGGCAAAAAAAGTTTCAGAGTCGATTTCACCTCAAGAGTCGAACCGTCCATGAGAATCTCAGAAAGAAAAGAGACGCGCCTATGATTGAAAGACACAAGCTGAGTCTTAACAAGAGTAAAGGAAAGCAGCCATTTTGTATGCCAATCGACAACTAAACTCAGGTCAACTTCGTGATCAGCTGCATATTTCAATAAAAATATAAAATAAAAAGTGGTATCATCAACAATGATTTCCTTTTTTTTTTCTTTTTTTTCAGAATAATTTAGTGTTCATCATTTTTAATCTCCATATTTGTAAAAAAGATAATCTAATATATAAACGGCTATATGTCTGTCTGTCTGCTTTCGAAACTGTACTGACATGCAAAAGTTCAAGTGTAATGTGAACAGACATCTTGCTACTCATCTCCCTTCATAATACCCCTGCAACTTATATCCCCGATAGTAGCCGCCTACTTCAAAATGGCACTGTGCCTTGTTTGAGGTGAAAATTGAAAAAAACAAAAAAAGCTTCCAGATTGATACTACATGCATGAAACACTAGTCCTCTTTCGAAGTAATCTCTAACAAGAACCATTCCGGCAACTTTTGGAAGGCCCCATGAAAGTCCTTTTGCATGTACGTGTCGATGAACCTCGTCACAGCCTCTTTCATCTCAATTACCTCATAATGATAGCCTCAAAGGTTTTCCTTGAGCTACAAGAATAAGCAAATGTCATAGGGAGCAAGGTCTGGACAGTAGGAAGGTTGAGAAACCGTCTTGACACTCAACTTGGTCAAGTAATCTTTGACAAAGATGGAGTTGTGGACTGGTGCATTGTCCTGGTAAAAATGTCACTGACGCAATTTGAAGACTGCTTGCCTCTCTCAAAAGAATCTCTTTCTGAATTCTCTTAAAACCTCAACATAGTATTCTTTGTTGACTGTCTGTCCAGTGGAAACCCATTGCATATAGATCATGCCCATGCTGTCAAAAAAAAAAGAAAAGGATCATCATAAGTTTCTAGGTGGATTTGCTCTGTCTAGCCTTGTTGGGTCTGAGAGAGCCAGCATGCTTCTAGAAACTCTGTCTCTTGGTCTTTAGGTCATAGCAGTATATCGAGCTTTCATTGCAGGCCACAAGAGCATTAAGAACTGCAAGATCTGAATTGATCAGCTTGAGCATCTCCCTGCTGTCATGACAACGTCTTTTTTCTGATCTTTTTGGGATAAACTTCACATAAGTCTTCCACATCTTCAGTTCCCCGTAAATAATTGTGTGTACAGTTCCCACGCTGACATCAAACTGTGCACTTTTTGCCTCTATAAACACACAACGTTCCTTATCCATGAAATTCTTTATTTGGCAAATACTCTCTTGTGTTCTGACATCCTTAATCCTTCCACAACTCTCATCATCCCTAACAGACTCCCTGCCTTCCTTGAATCTTTTATGCCACTTATCGTTCTCCTAAAGTGTCCTCATGTCCAGATTGCATTTTTGAAATTCACCAGCTGTGACAAGCAAGCCTGCTGTAGAAATTCATTTGAACCCAAAATCATAATAATTGGCCAATCATCTCATAGGATGTATAGCAATAATATACATAATTTTCAAGAGTCTACGGCAATTTTAAATGCTTGAACGAAAAAGTCTGTAAACTTATTTAAGACACCTTGTATATTCAGATTGCCTATGGTGATCATTCCTGCTAGCCACTACTTCCACATCTTCACATTTCTTCTGTTCATATCTTCAAATAGGAATGTCATTAAGTCTCAGAAGATTTTCTCTTTGCTTTCTAAAGAGATAGTTACAAGGACTCAATATAAGTGGTTTCTGGAATCTTGAAATGAAAAAGAAAATTTGACTTAGAATGGAAAATAAATCAACACACATATTTTGAACATACAGACAAATGGTACAAGCATAAACCCACAACAGCACTCGAAAACGAGAACCACAAAATTCTATGGGACATAGACATACAGACGGACAAACCCATCCAAACAAGAAGACCAGATGTCGTAATAATTAACAAGAAAGAAAAATCCTGCTAAATCGTAGACTTTGCTGTCTCAGCTGACCACAGGGTGAGTATGAAAGAAAAGGAGAAACGAAGCAAATGCACAGAGCTAATAATATATATATAAATATATTACTTTTCCCTCTGAAATCCTTTTCTTTCTCTCTCTCTCTCGCCCTGTCTATCTGTCTGTCGTTCTCTCTGTCTCTCTCTCTCTTTCTCCATATCTTTCTTTAATTCTCTTTCCCCTTCTCTCTCTCCTTATTGAGGTCTTTTTATCTCTTTCTTTCTTTTAACAGTAATTCGATTATCTACCTTTTTGGGTGATCTTTTCACTTGATATGCGCCTATGGTTCTTTTGTTTTTAAATTTATTCAACAGATGGCTTTCATGCTTACACAATCATCAGCATAGGAAGTAATAAATACTGCCTGTTAAATAATTCAAATTAATTGCATTCCATATCTATGTGGTCGACTCCTTATTGTCTCTCCGCCATGTTGTTTCGTTCATGCATTTGAACTTGTTTTATGGAAAGACAAGCTAGAATAAAAATTCACATCAATCATGACATTTTAAATTAAGATTATTATTATTATTAATTTTATTATTATTATTATTATTATTATTATTATTATTATTATTATTTAATGTAACTAGCTTCTTGCCTCATTCCATAGCTAAGCACAAGGGACATTCCTAAAGTAATGCCTACCATATTCTATTTTACCCAAATAGATCAGAAGTTGCGTTATTACGATAACTGTCCTTATGCATTCATGACCTGAAAGTTTCATTTCTCTGTTGCAGATGTTGACGGTGTGGATGTGTGTCAGAAGCAGAGGTGCATCATCGTATTCCTTCATGCAGAAAAAATCTGCAGAACAGATCAACATTCATTAGTGTCTATTTAATGTTTATGAAGACGATGCAGTTGATATCAGCACAGTTAGGAGATTGGTTAGGCGATTTCAGAGTGGCGACAGAAATGTGAGTGACAACGCACAACCCAGATACCCTTGCACAGCCACCACCCCAACGCTGGCAAAAGTGCATTGGGAATGGTGGTTATTATATAGAAAAATTAATTCTGGGGCACAAAAGGTTGCTTGTTTTAATGAAACCACTCTCATCTTCATAGCTCTTCAACCTTTTTTTTTTAGTTAAAATATAGAATGTATTGCTTTTATTTTGAATGTAGGAAAAATCTAGTTCCCTAAAAACAAAATGGAGACCCTGGATTGCGACAAAAATTAAACTTGTCTCAATTGATAAAAAGTTCTCCTTCACTAGCGGAGGATAGAACAAACGAAGTGTAGTATCAGAAGATATACTACACTTTGATCTAAGAAGACAAGAAAAGGCAAGCCTATTGAAAGAGAAAAATGTTCATGTGTCACAAAAGATTAGAGATAATGCTGTAGGATGAGAAAGAGACTTTGTGTGTGTACCGCAATGCATGTGGGGATAGCCATGTTGATTTTTTTGCATTTAAATCTTAGTTAAACCCTGAGCCCAAAGACGGGGTGAGTTCTATTCAGTGCCAAGAGAAAAGTTGGGAGTGGACAGGTCCGTTCTAC
This sequence comes from Euprymna scolopes, assembly GCF_053919585.1. NCBI lineage: Eukaryota > Metazoa > Mollusca > Cephalopoda > Sepiida > Sepiolidae > Euprymna > Euprymna scolopes. Next base: position 71,139,838 of record NC_136498.1, read on the forward strand.
GTGGAGTTGTTGTTCGTCTAAGATCCAGGAAGAAAGAGAGAGAGAGAGAGAGAGAGAGAGAGAGAGAGAGAGAGAGAGAGAGAGTGTGTGTGTGTGTGTTGCCGGTTTAATCTTTTATAAACTCAGCCACGTGAGTGAAGGCTGGCTTCTGATTGGACAAGCCAGGAAGGAAGTGTATTCAAAATCAAAATCTCCAAACCATGAGAGTTCACTTCTGCTTGTGTTCATTGAAATTTCGTCTGCTACATCTTTTATCTCCTTACCATAGTGGGATGATGTGACACAAGGGTTGAAAATGTGAGATTTGAAGAGCCAGCACTCTAGAGGAAGAGAGCTCTGGCCAGCAAAAATGCCTGGACAGCCCCTTTGGAATTTTGTGGTAGGGGCATTTTAGGCGATTTGCAATAAACTAACCCCTTCTCAAAGGGAGAAGGTAAAGCCAGGGAGTGTGGACCTCCTAGAATTGCATAGAATTAAAAAGATACCTCAGTCAACAGGGAACAAGCTGTACCAACAATGGCTGAAACTGTTGCCTTTGAAGACACCCGGTCATCCCAACAATAGCCAAGACTCTGTTGGTTTTGAAAATTCCTGGCAAGACTGAGTCTTTATCAAAAGCTCTTGATTGACAAGTCATTTTACTGCAGTCAAATTTCCCAGTTTAGTCTCGTTCGCATGTCTCCAGTTGAGCCTGTCAAGAACCCACGAGCCTAAAAGTCCCAGACAAGCTTATGCCATGCATACATGCGTTGGATCTAGAAGAAAAACAGAATAAAAAGGTAAAAATAAATGTTGAGCTTTTATATTACACACAAATAATCTGGAGTGAATATTTATTGTGGCTTAAAAAAAACTGCTGTTAATCAATCAGGAGTCGAAACATTAAAACAACATTTGCTAACTCCTGCTGCTGCTTTGAATGGTGGACGTCTTAACAAGATGAATTGTAGAAGCAATAAAAGAGAACAGTGTTAGGAATGCATTAAGTCCACAAGTATGGACGAAGATGAAAAGGTTAAGAACTCTAAGTGCTGTTAAATGAATGTAGTAAGGAAAAGGAAAGTGTTCTTGTCTGAAGAAAGAATGAATGTCCAGTTTAAGTAAAAGGAAAACTTCATTTATGAAGAAGGGTTGAAGTCATTTGCCATGTATGTTTTTAGTTTCATTTTACTTCAGCCGATATCGAAACCAAGGAATCTCTTCCTGGGGCTAACACTTGATCGCTTTATAAAATACAAAGATATTCGAATAGTCCATTCAAGTACTCTTTTCTCTCTCAAATATTGAGGTAGTAAAGAAGTTCGCAACATAATTTTCCTCTCCCCAATTGACGTATTCAAATGTTATCGTATATCTTTCTTTTCAGTCTCTTATTCTTACTGAATCCAGGACAAGAATTCATCTAGTCTGGTGGAGTATCCAGCTTCGTGCTGTTACTTGAAGTAACATAACTTGGAGAAGCTGCACCATTCCTTGTAAAAACCAGTGGTGGTTAGTTACACTGATGAGATCTTTTTTAAGCAACAAATACTATGTGATTTTGAATATATTTAGTCATGGCTTACTTGTAGCAAAAAGTATCCTCACGCCAGGGTGTCTTGCAACCTTTTGTAAAGAGAAGCCTTAAACACTCGAGGATAATGTATACTAGTCATTCAAGTTCTCTTCAGTAGGCATTCAAGTTCTCATTCAAGTTTACTTTTGACAAGTAATATGACTTCTCAAAGTTTATAAGTTAATTATTTTCACAACTTTTCTCTCCGATTGGCCAATTCTAAAACAGCCAATTCCAACAAATCACAAAACAGATACACTTATCAAACATCTATTGTTTTCGGGTGTGTCTGTTGGTGACCTCATGAATAACGTGAATAATGGAACCGAATATTCAAATGACATCAGATCTACTACACACTAATAAGGTTGAGAAATCTACAAACTCAAAACTCAAAATCTAGGCGGGTCGCTGATTGTCTAGAATTTTCTGATAAATATGTAACACTATCACCCGTCGGGTGGTACAGAAAGTAATAACGAAAATAATATCAATAATAATAATAATAATAATACGGAAAATAGTCATGAATGGTCAAGGAAGACGGAAAGACCGAGGGGGGAGAGCACTAGCAAGACCTTCACTAGAAGAGTGCAAAGACTACTGGGACCTTGGTGATGCTTATTGCAAGACAAATCCCAGAGAAGACCAATCATTGTAGCCAGGAAGGAATCAATGGTAAACGGCAGTTGCGATTGTGCAAAATCATTTGCAATGGTTGAAGAAAGTGAACAGCACTGGAAATTTGAAGAAATTTTCTGTCACTCAGATTTCATGGAACAGCACCGGTTATTGTAGTGGACAATCACTGATGATGCCCTGTGCAAGTACTCCTAATGTGATGAATGACTGGAAAAATACAACGAACAACAATAATGAAAACAGCTGAAATATTAAGGAAAACCCTTGAATGTGGAGACTAACACAAATGAACCACAATCGCAGGCCAGACAAACTCCTGCAGAAACAAAACATGAAGGGGCACATGTCAGAGCATCCACCATTAAAATACTTGTAAAGCAGGCAGAGGGATGCAACATTTCGTCGGTGGGACAGGGGCTGAAGTTTAGATGATAATTTAGGATTTATTAGGTTAGCAACTCTCTTTCAGACCCTGTCAACGAGTGAGAGACTAGTAGCAGATGCACCCGCCCAAATGTGGCAGCAGTACTCCATACATGGGCGAATGGTGGCTTTTTAGAGGTACAGGATACTTTCAGGCGTAAGTAACTTCCTAGCACTCATCTATATATTAATAGGATAGAGTGTGTGTTATTTATTTTGTGTGTCATGATTACCCCCGAATGACTGTTGTTTAATTGTATGGACTTCCATTTCTTGTAATAAATAATTTTACCTAGAATTCTTCATAAGTTTTGGTTTCGGTTTCGATTATATCTGGTTGCACTTAAGTCATCTATTTTTTTTTAATAAATAATTTTACCAAGTATTTTTCATAAGTTTTGGCTTCGGCTTGGATCATAGCTGAAGGAACTCAAGTTATATATATATATATATATATATATATATATATATATATATATATATATATATATATATATAACTTGAGTTCTATCAGCTATAATCAAAACCAAAACCAAAACCAAAACTTATGAAGAATTCTTGGTAAAATTATTTATTACAAGAAATGGAAATAATGCAAGCGTGACACACAAAATATCACACACGCTATCGTATTATTTGAATTCTTCGGACTACTGTTCTCATATTGAGTGTGATATTCACAACGTTTCGGTCCGTGGTTACATCGACCGAAACATTGTGAAAATGGCACTCAAGATGAGAACAATAGTCCGAAGAATCCAAATAATACGACTAACCAATACTCGTCTAAACAAAATTCAAAAACGACACACGCTATTGTATTAATATATAGATACATACATTAAAAACATGAGATTCGTCTCATTCTTTAAAGAATACTTATCTGATAATTATTTTTATAGTAAGAAAGTATTTCAAACAAGGATTTCAATTATTACAATAAATACATTAATTATTTTTGTTAAGGCGTTAATGTGTGATATTATCGACGTTCCCCTTCAACTATTACGAAAAAAAGGGGTAACAGTATAATAAAAAACAAAAAGGAAATAAGTTTATTTGATGATGATGTGCCCAGTTGAGGGTGAAGAAATTAATGTTTTTAGCCAATTTTTCGGTATTTGTCGTCTGAAGGGTCGAGCTTCAAAACGATACTGATCTTGTGAAAATCCGTCGCCTAAGTCGAAAATTTTAAGCAGACATGCAAACATACATACATACATTTATATATTTGATTGAGATTGTCGGACTGACTTCCTCATCTTGGTTGTTATTGTCACAACGTTTCGGCCGTTTTGCCCTCCGGCCTTCGTCAGGTGAACGGTTTGTTAGGAGTCTCGAACCCAACCCTTTATTATTATTACGGGGGTACCGTGTTCGGACTCCAGCTAGGCTTTGGGACATAGTTGCTGATTCTCTGTTTAGATGTAGAGACTTAAAACTCATACCAGCAGGGTTGACATTAAAAACAGCAGTGGATTCCAGGAAGGCACGTAGAGTCGCGGAAAGGGCAGGGCATGCCCTCGTTCGAGAAAGGATCCAACACACCCGCTGGAATAAACAAAAACTAAGGAACGAAATCTCCAACACCTTAACATCGTTCCTTGTCAAAGTGACCCAAGAGGAAGACAGGGTGAGAATCCAATCAGATCTGGATAAATCGTACAGACAAGAATATGAGAAGGTCAAAGGACGCCAAATCAAGAAGCTCACAAAGCTCAAAGACCAGAGGATTGTAACATCAAAACACCGCTCACCTGTGAAAGCGGTCATCAACCTCAGCAGCCGCCAACTGAGTCACTCAGAGGAAGCAGTACTAAATAAAGGTCTCAACTTCGCAACAACAACCAAACGCGTTCCATTCTTAGATATAATAACACACATGGAAGATATAGCCCTGAGAATCCCATCAACCCAGGGTGATGAAATAAGATGGAAAGTGAGACAAGTACTCGAGAAAGCCAAGCCTCCTAAATCAAACATCTCGCGGGAAGATAGGCTGGCTATAAGAAACCTACAGTGTGACAGCAGTATAATAATTCTGCCAGCAGACAAAGGCAATGCTACTGTGGTGATGGACATGTCGGAATACTCTGAAAAAATGGCAGGCCTAATCGCAGATGGTAGCTATGGTAAAATAAAGAAGGACCCAACTTTGAAAACCGAAAGAAAGCTGTTACAAATCCTTACGAAAAACAAGGAACACATCGCTCCGATGAGATATAGACAGCTGGTCCAGCATTACAATAAGCTACCACATATGTACGGTCTCCCTAAGATACACAAAGACGGTATTCCCCTCAGACCCATAGTGAGCTGCCGAGGCTCAGCATGCCACCCACTGAGCAGGTACCTTGTGGATATAATAAATCCATTAGCAGGCAAGTCAGCAACACATGTAAAGAATTCTGCCCACTTCACGGAACTGATCAAGGGAGCACCCATCAGTACAAACCAAATGGTAAGCCTAGATGTGGTTAGCCTGTTCACTAAAGTCCCAACTAGTGAGGCACTAGCAGTAATTCAAGACAAACTAGCTGCGGACCTCTCCATAGAAGAGCGCACATGTGTACCATTGCCAAACTTAATGGAAATGCTGACATTCTGCATAGAAACAACCTACTTCAGAATGGGTACTGACCTATATCGACAAGAGGAGGGACTAGCTATGGGCTCGCCATTATCACCAGTGATGGCGAACATATACATGGAATACTTTGAAGACATGGCCTTAGGTTCAGCTCCCTTAAAGCCCACCATGTGGCTAAGATACGTTGATGACACCTTCATACTCTGGCCCCATCAGGAAGACATCCAGGCTCTCCTAGATCATGTGAACTCAATAAGACCATCGATACAGTTCACAATGGAGAAAGAAAAAGATAACCAACTGGCCTTCCTTGATATACTCATATCACGCACAGAGCATGGGTTTAAGACATCCGTATATCGCAAGCCTACCTTCACCGGACAATACCTAAACTTCAACTCCCATCACCCATACAGTATCAAACATGGAATCGCACGCTGCTTACAACATCGAGCAGAGACAATAAGTAGCGACACCATTACATACCACCAAGAAATGGTCAGGTTGAAGAATACCCTCCGTCGTAACAACTACCCCGATAGCATACTATCCACCAGACGTGTTAATAGTATAAGAGAGGAGAATGAAACCCAAAAACCTCCAACGGTCTGCCTACCATACATACGAGGCATCTCCGAAAAGATTCAGAGAATATGTGCCCCCTACAACATCAGGACGGTATTCAAAAGCGAGTCAACACTCAGACGACACCTGGTACGAGTGAAGCCCCGCATGGATGAGAACATGACCAAAAACTGCATATACTCCATCCCATGCAGTTGCAGAAAGGTTTACAAGGGTGAAACATGCCGCCCCCTTAAAGTACGGGTGGAAGAACACCGAAAAGCGGTAACTAAAGGGGAGACGGAAAAATCGGGTATAGCCAACCATGTCTGGATGGAGAGGGGGGATCATCGCCCCCTATGGGATGAAGTAAAAATAATAAACAGAGAGACCCACTGGAAAGTGAGAAAACTTAAAGAAACAGCTCACATGCTCGGACATAACAACCTACTGAGCAAACCAAGCATAGAGCTGAATGCAAATTGGACACCTCTGATAGAGAGAGAAAACCTTGAATAACAACATAGGTTTAACATTAACAAAAACCAACTAAGAACTGTCCTAGTGACATATGGCCGAGTGGTCCTAGACGTTGTATCAAAGTTTACAGTTACCCAAAAAAAGGTGCTGAGTTCAATCCTGAACGAAGGCAGTGAAAAAAGTAACATTGAAAAACAGAGAATCAGCAACTAGCTGGAGTCCGAACACGGTACCCCCGTAATAATAATAAAGGGTTGGGTTCGAGACTCCTAACAAACCATTCACCTGACGAAGGCCGGAGGGCAAAACGGCCGAAACGTTGTGACAATAACAACCAAGATGAGGAAGTCAGTCCGACAATCTCAATCAATGAAAACAACTCATCTCAAAAATACAGACAATTACTATTTATATATTTGTAGCTCAAATTTTCGACCCAAACCAATTAAAAAGCTTGCCCTATCTCTGAATCCCCTTTATGTAAAATTTCAAATGTTTAGACCAGAAATTTTCTTTAGTAATTTGGTAGAGACCGCAGAGGTCAGATTTATTTTAACTTTGACCCCTATTATGACCCCTTTAACATTTATTGATTTGGGCTCAAATCAAGTTATTAAGTTAGATCCATGTCCAAGAAACCTATATTTAAAATTTCAAGTGTTTATATCCAAAATTGGCGGAGGAGTTTGGTATTCCTAAAGGTCAAATCGTTGAAGTTTTACCCCTTAATAGACAAATTTCCCAAATCTCAGTCTGTAGACTGAAAGTTGTCAGAGTTATTGTGTAGGGAAATGTACACAGACAGGCAGGCAGACAGACAGACGCTTCCACTTTTATAGATATACTAGCATTTCAGCCCGGCGTTGCCAGGGTGTTTGGAGGTATATGCTGAGCAAAAAAAAAAAAAAAAAATGGGGGTTAATTTATTTAACTTAAACCCCTATTATGACCCATTTAACATTGATTGTTTTGGGCTCAAATCAAGTTATTAAGTTGGATCCATGTCCAAGGAACCGAATTTCTAGCCGAAAACCGATCACATCGATTTTCCCAAATCTCAGTACCCTGTATATACAAATTTCGAGTCTGTAGACTAAAAATTGACAGAGTTATTGCGTATGGAAATGTGCACAGACACACACATACAGACAGACTTTCACTTTTATAGATTGACTGGCAATGGGTGGCCGGCGTTGCCCGGGTGTTTGGAAGTGTATGCTGAGCAAAAAAAAAAAAAAAACGGTAATTTTTTAAAACTTTGACCCCTATTATGACTCCTTAAAATTTATTGTTTTGGGCTCAAATCAAGTTATTAAGTTAGATCCATGTCAAGGAACCTATATCTAAAATTTCAAGTGCGTAGACCCAAAATTGTCGGAGGAGTTTGATAGAGTTCTCAAAGGTCAAATCGTTAAACTTTGAACCTTTAATCGCCAAATTTCTGACCAAAAACAGATCACATCGATTTTCCCAAATCTCAGTACCCTGTATATCAAACTTCGAGTCTGTAGACTTAGAATTGACAGAGTCATTCCATAGGGAAATGTACACAAACACATACACACACGGACACACACACACACACATAGACGCGTTCACTTTTATAGATATACTAGCATTTCAGCCCGACGTTGCCCAGGTGTTTGGATGTGTATCAAATCGTTGAACTTTGACCCGTTAACAGCAACATTTCTGTTCGAAAACCGATCACATCGATTTTCCCAAATCTCAGTACCCTGTATATACAAATTTCGAGTCTGCAGACTAAAAATTGACTGAGTTATTCCGTAGGGAAATGTACACAGACAGACAGACACACAGACACACAGACGCGTTCACTTTTATAGATATATAGATAGATATAGATAAATTTAAAAAAAAAACATTTTGCTGATAAGTATTTTTACGGTAAAGAAAAAGAGAAGCCGGTGGATAAGCAGCCGTGGATTTTTCACTCGTCTCAAAATAAAAGTGATAAAGTGAAATGCAAGTGCGATTAATCGAGAGTGCAAGAAAAATCGGATAATTAGATTTTATGAGTTTCCCGTTCGCATCAAAGACGCGACGGTTGATATTTAGCCGAGTGCTTCACGAGATGAAATAGAAATTAACTGCAGTCATCCAATTGCAGTTAGAAAAACAGCCATTCAAGAAGGAAGCCGATAAACGATCTCAAACCTCATAAACGAGAGATGAATGCAGTTTTACACCGATATTTCATAAACGAGACGATAGAAGACAATTAACTCTATTCAATTAAGTGTTGATGGTGATAACATCTGAAACATAACGTTATCGCAATATCGATCATGAATCGCAATTACGGGCTGAACTTTTATTTAATACTAGCAGGCAGCAAAGTTTTATAATTATATAGATAAAGCATATCTTATAAAATCGGCTAGCTGAAAAGTTCAACGTGTCTTCACCTAATGGCTACCGTCTCAGACTATGGAATCTGATATCAGATCTAGCTTCTTTCTTAGAACTGCACGCCTGTGGAATTCTGTTCCGTCTGCCTGCTTCCCTCCTGACTACAACTTGGATGTCTTCAAGTCCAACGTAAACAAATTCCTGATGAACCGCCCCCTTAAGTAGACACTTTAAATATCCACAGTAACGTACTGTACTTACAATAACCCTTATCCCTGAGTGGCTTCCAGGCCTTGATAAGTGGTGATCACCTTGTAAAAAAAAGAAAGAAAAAAAAGCAGAATTAAAAGTTGTCGAAGGCGACCTGAAGACTCCCATATCATTACCTTCTGCACTAAGGTTTAAAGGAGGGTGCCATTCATTTCTCATGATTACTCCGCTTACCCTTGATCATTCCCTCCCCTAGAGTACAGAGTGTTTAGCAAGAGGTTATCAAATGCTATTTTTACAGTCAGTATGATTCAACCGAGGATTTAACACTTGTCTCATGATCCTTTAAGTACCGACACCCACCTTTAAGGGAGGTGACGGTGGCTAAGTGATTAACGGCACGGACTGACAGCCTAAGTGTTTGCAAACCCGTTTTGATATCTGCCGCTTGCCTGTTTCCTACCTGACTACAACTTGGATGTCTTCAAGTCCAACATAAACAAACTTCTGACAAACCGCCCCCTTAAGTAAGACACTCTATCAAACCTCCAATACTAATGATTACTATAATACTATCTCATTGATTACTGTACACGCAATAATCCTTATCCCTGAGTGGCCTTCGGGCCTTGATAAGTGGTGACCCCCATGTAAAAAAAAAGAAAAGAGTTTTCCTTCTCCTAAATGGATGACCTGACAAGATCTACGGATTCACCACACCGAAAGGGGTAACCGTGCGCCTGTTTCTACACCAAGTATTTTTACGCGCCCTCATGGATGAAAATATTAAGTGTCTTACTTTAAAGTTTTGCTCTATTCTAAATAAATGAACGAAAGATTGGAATAGATTCCCCTCTAACATTAAGAAGAAATTGTGTATCTATTATTATGAGAAGTTCGAATCCAGTTCGTTCTACAGAAACATCTTCACTTAGGGATGTTGGCAACCTTCACGTGGTTCCCTCCTATAAGTATCTGATATCATTCTAGAAAGAATTCTTAAGAGGAAAGTTTCGGGGAAACAGATGCCAACAAAATCATCAGGAATGATGAACAACAACAACAACAACAACAACAACAACAATAACGACGACGACGACGACGACGACGACGACGGCGACTCCCACTAGACACTTTTATTATTACGTGAAGTGGGCCAATCTATTGTCTAATCACTTATGTGCGACGTTATCTTCCACTTTAGCAATATTATCACGTGGTTCTCTTAGAAACGGATTTTTATGCTTATTTCCTGAAAAAAAAAACACTCGTCCCTCTGAAACCACTATCAATAATTCTCCCCACTCTTTATCTGTGCCTAAACCTAAACGTAAATTCCATGAACAAAGTTTCTTTCTTAGAACTGCACGCCTGTGGAACTCTCTTCTGTTTCCATACTTTCCAGCTAACTACAATATAATGTACTTCAAGTCCAACGTAAACAAGTTCTTGATGAGCTGCCCCCCCCCTTAAGTAATTACCAAATCTTCACTACTAATGATTACTGCGATATTGTCCCATTGACTGCCATATACACATTAACCATTATCCTCGAGTGGCCTCCGGGCCTTGATAAGTAGTGACTCCTTTGTAAAAAAACAAACAAAAAAAACAAATAAATAAAGTTATAAAGTTAAAGTTATAAAATTAAGCTAACGTTTTGGGAAATGACGTAATGACAGGACGTAATAAGTATAAATAAGTAGTTACTCTGCACATCTTAAACAAGAAGAGCTTTAAGCCTCCTACAATTTTCAGTAGAATTTCCCACAAAGGATATAAGTGCTGTAATAATCAGTTCTAAGTTACAATCTCATAGAGGGTAAAGATGTAATCCTCAAAAACAGACAGTACTAAGATACAATTACAAAATACTTAAGACCTTTGAACGTTGATGGGTGACGGAATGAAATCAGTAGATTTTATTAAGAATTCCCTACAATTTCCGTATTGATTCTCGAGTTCACCATAAACATGCTCGAGTTTGATAAGAAGTATCTTAAGAAGGACAGAGATTATGTTGGCAGTTACATTTTGAGAAAACCACCAGAAAGTCTATAAAGTCTTTCTCATGGGCGTTGGATATCTTACCGTATGGACGTCTTTTTAGGAATTCTCACCTCCTCCCATACGGAGATAGCCGAAAAGATTAATACCCTGTAATCCTTTTAGTGAACTTGCTACGTGATACGAACCAATATACAGAGATGAAATAAGTACATAGACACCTCACATAATAATTAATGTATCTACGATGCTTTTGTTAAGCTATACATTTATTATGTTTTTTACTAGAATATCTTGTCTTTTTCTTTTCCAGTTTTAACAACTACTAGTCCTTTTACTTTTCCATGTTTAATCTTAACCATATTACTTTACATGCTCGCATTTTCCTACGTAATTTATTGATGTGTTTCGGATATCGACATAGCTATTATATATCACTATTTAAGAATAACACGAACCAAAGAAGCATTAGAAATTTCAGAGCAGAGACATAATAGGTTAGCATGAAGGTGGATTTAATCAGCGTCAAATCGTCGTAATTCCGCTTTCCAATTCATCGGCGAGGGAAAATAATCAATATGATCTTAGGTTAATCAGGACAATATGAGATCAGTCTTCAATTTTAATGATAGTAAAACTATTTACTACTTTCACACCTGTGTGTGTGTTTTTTTAAAAAACTTTTACTATTGTTAGAAATCGATCCAGACCACACATGAAGCCACTTATTGTAAAGAGCTAAAATAAATAAATAAATAAATAAATAAATAAATATACTACTTCAATCTCAAAAATCCAGTCAACGATAGATCTCGACCAAGAAAACAGCAATTCGTTCCCCTTTTTAAGAAATGTCGCTTATGTAGTGTAGTTAAAGAAGAAAAAGAAATCACTAAAAAAAAAAAAAGATGGAAATGTTAGGGTTAAATTAACATGTTTTAATTGCAGTAATTATGGGAGTTAAGAAGGAACAAACATGACTGCTTTTTACACTGTAGACAATACTTTGGACGAGAAAGAGAGGGAAAGAGAGATAGAGAGAGATGGAAAGAGAGATAGATAGATAGATAGATAGATAGATAGATAGAGAGAGAGAGAGAGAGAGAGAGAGAGAGAGAGAGAGAGAGAGAGAGAGAGAGAGAGAGCATCTCCACTGCCACTACTATATAAAATAGGAGACCTTATAACTGATCGAACTGAACACACCTGTTGTTAATTGCTTACGTGTATAAGAAAAGATTTGTATAATTAAGATTAGTCGGACTATTGTTTTCCTTTTGAGTGTTATTATCACAGCGTTGCGGCCGATCTAATTTCCAATCTTCTTCAGGTGTATCTTGTCCGACTCGGAAATCTTTCTGTTGTACTCGGAAATCTGTATAGAACTTCGAGCGAAACCCTTTTATTTAATCCATGAGGGTGTCATGCTCTTGTTCTGTCAGCCATATCAGGGTAGAAGTCGTAAGTAATTCGCAATTATATTCTTAGTATCGCTCTCACTAAGGATTGGATTTTAATCACCAGAAAAAAGTTTCACTTAGAACTGGATTTTATCTAGTATTTTTCCCCATACATCACGGCGGCTTCGTGCGGATTCCCGAATTTGACAGAAACATTCCCGAGTTACAATACACCTGAAGAAGTTTGGTGGTTATATCGACCGGAAGGTTGTGAAAATAACATTCCAGATGAGAACAGTAGTTCGAAGAATCAAAATAATACGAATAACCAATCCTCATTTCAAAAAGCTAGAAACAGAATCACAAAAGATTTGTAGTAACGCTGCACTCCATCTCTCTCTCTCTCTCTCTCTCTCTCTCTCTCTCTCTATTCGGCCTTCATTTGAAAACATCTAATGACGAAATCATTAATTACTAGGGCTATGACAACAGCATATTCTTTTCATTGTTTTGACCCCGAGTATATACCCAACACAGTAAGGCACAATTAATCAACCAAGAACCTCATACTATATATAAAAGCATATAAGATATCAACGGATATACACTCGAGAGTCAAAACAATAAAAAGAATATGCTGTTGTCCTCGCCCTATTAATAACATATATTAGATAATTTTACGCATAATATAGTGAATAAGGAAATGTTTTATTTTTGTATAAAGTTAGGTTGTGTGTATAATTATTCACCAGACTACTGTTCTCATCTGAAATTTTTCACAGCGTTTCGGTCGATATAACCTGCGACCTTCTTCAGGTGTATCTTGTTGAATGTTTCTGTCGAACTCGGAAATTTGGGCGGAATTCCGAGCGGAACCCTTTATTTACTACACTGAGGTAGCGTGCTCTTGTTCTGTTAGCCATGACTGGATAGAGGTCCTAAGTAATTCACAAATGTATTTTTCAGTCGTCCAGAGTGAGGATTGAACCTTCAACCTTCAGGAGAATATCACTTTTACAATTGATTTGTCCCAGTAGTCTAACCACTGCGCCACGGTTATTTCTGTTGTGAAAATCACACTCAAGATGAGAACAGTAGTCCGATGACGAATCCTCATCTCAAAAATTCAGAAATGTCAAAGTTATGCCGTGTTCGTTAATTCACTACCGGCATGCTGAATATCAAGCATAACAAGTACTCAACAGAGGTCGTTTGATATATTGTTTTGTGATCCATATATACGGCATAATCATGTTTACACACCGGTTCTCGCAAGGTCACCGAAGTTAAGCAACGTTGAGCCTGGCTAGTACCAGATGGGTGACCATTTGGGAATTCTAGGCTCTGTATGTACTCTCCGCTCACCTCGGCATTGTTTTCAGTTGTCCTGTCCCTCAACTTGTCACTGGTATGCAACAATGTTAACTCAGGGGAGGCGTGGTTGGAGACTGCGCGACTCTTGCAACACAAATTTCATGCGCAGGCACCCTTACAGTGGGTATCCATAGTCTGTCAAGATTGAAGGAAGCCACGATCCATATATAGCATTTAAGAAAAGAGCTACTAGATGTAAAGGGTGATAATGTGGGCTATATTTAGTTTGCTGTAAAGTGAGTAAAAGGGAATGTACTATTACCATGTGAAATTCGATACATCTCCGATTTTTCGAAAGTTCAACAAAAGATATTAGACATCAATCGATAAATTTATGCTAAATTAAAATTTTTTGAGTATTTAAAAAAAAAAATGGGGATCATACTATGGGCACCCTCATATTTGAAAATTAAAATATTTAAAATTTGCATTGGATCCATAGTCTTTAGACACAAATGAAATAAGATTACATGAATTAACTTTTTAAAAACCCATTAAGCTTAAGTCTTACATTTTTTTTAATATTTTCTAGAAAAAAAAAACGATATAATAGACTTTTTTTTATCAAAATAAGAATAAAGATTCTAAACATAAGGCTAAGAAGCATTGCCTTCTGATTTTAATCTTTTAAAAGCATATAAGTTTAATGCAAAACTGTTCTTTTTATTATTATTCAATTTTTACCCCAAACCAAGGCACAATGCCACTTTGAAGCAGAGGGCTACCATCAGGGACTTAATTTGTAGGGGCATTATGAAGGGAGATGAGTAGAAAGATGTTTGTTCACATTACACTTGAACTTCTGCATATCAGTACAGTTGGGAAAGCAGAATCCCGGAAGGGAGTTCCAAAGACCTGCAGTTCTGGGGAAGAAAATATTGGAGCAAAAAGCTTTCTTGCACCTAGGGATCTCTAATGATGAGACTTAGTTGCTTGTCGGGTTTGTCGGGGGTAATTACGTCGAGGAGGTACAAGTGTTTGCAGTTCGTCAGAGCATTCACCATTAAAGTATTTGTAGAACAGGCAGAGGGATGCAACATCTCGTCGATGGGACAGAGGCTGAAGCCTAGATGACAGTTCAGGACCTATTTTGTTTGGGGAATTACTTTTACATGTCATCGGACGTGTATTCTAGTAAAATATATAATTTTTGGAATACTAGCAGGCTGCCCGGAGTTGTTCGGTCGTAAAATATTATATTTTAATAAATGAAGATATTTATTATAAAACAATACCGTATGTATTAAACGTAACGTTAAATTCTTAAAAAAAAAATGAAGTAAAGTAAACGGAAAGAAACTAAATGTGCATACGAGTATTATGTTTTTTTTCTAAACAGTTCACTTCTTGTAAGTAAAAAAACAAATACTAGAGCTGAGATCGAAGCCAAAACCTAATGAAAGTGAGTTAAGTACGATGATCATGAGACCAGTGTCATGATCTTTAAAAAGAGTTTTCAAACCCAATTATTCTTAACATAAATAAGCTGTCGTGAACCAGTTGACAAACAGACACAAATCCGATTACTCCCAAGTACCAATTTTTAAACTTTTGACTCCTTGGCAGCCTTTTCTCCGGATGAAAACAGATTACAAAGTTTCCCACATGTCTGAATACCCTATATACCAAATTTCATGTCTGTAGATACAGAATTTGTTGAGTATTTAGGTTGAAAAGTGTTCTCACACATGCACGCATTCTCTATTTTATAGATATATAGATTTACCATGCCTTAGGCTTTATTTTATGCCACTCTGCAAACTTGAAATGTTGCTAAAATCTATAAAATATCAAAAATAAAAGAATATGCAAAAACAACAGTAACAAAAATTAAAATGTTAACGTACAAATACGTTCATCTGATCAAAACTTCAAATTTTTCGAAATCCCAAGATTAGAAAAAAACATTATAAAAACTTGTATTACAGATAACTTTTATTGAATAAGTGATTCAGATTTCATTAAAACTGAATAATGTGTTATGCCTTTTTTGTAATTAATACAAGTAACGCATTGATTTGTTTATAAACATTGGTTTACTAGTGGTGTGTATCGTTGATTTTGAGGTTATGAACGCCTAGTGCCACTACTGTATTTAGAAACATATAGCAACATATGCTGGTGGTGTGTATCATTTATTTTGAGGTTATAAACGCCTAGTGCCACAACTGTATTCAGAAACATATAGCAACATATGCTGGTGGTGTGTATCATTGATTTTGAGGTTATGAACGCCTAGTGCCACCATTGTATTCAGAAACATATAGCAACATATGCTGGTGGTGTGTATCATTGATTTTGAGGTTATGAACGCCTAGTGCCACCATTTTATTCAGAAACATATAGCAACATATGCTGGTGGTGTGTATCATTAGTTTTGAGGTTATGAACGCCTTGTGCCACCATTGTATTCAGAAACATATAGCAACATATGCTGGTGGTGTGTATCATTGATTTTGAGGTTATGAACGCCTAGTGCCACCATTGTATTCAGAAACATATAGCAACATATGCTGGTGGTGTGTATCATTGATTTTGAGGTTATGAACGCCTAGTGCCACCATTGTATTCAGAAACATATAGCAACATATGCTGGTGGTGTGTATCATTGATTTTGAGGTTATGAACGCCTAGTGCCACCATTTTATTCAGAAACATATAGCAACATATGCTGGTGGTGTGTATCATTAATTTTGAGGTTATGAACGCCTAGTGCCACCATTTTATTCAGAAACATATAGCAACATATGCTGGTGGTGTGTATCATTGATTTTGAGGTTATGAACGCCTAGTGCCACCATTGTATTCAGAAACATATAGCAACATATGCTGGTGGTGTGTATCATTGATTTTGAGGTTATGAACGCCTAGTGCCACCATTGTATTAAGAAACATATAGCAACATATGCTGGTGGTGTGTATCATTGATTTTGAGGTTATGAACGCCTAGTGCCACCATTGTATTCAGAAACATATAGCAACATATGCTGGTGGTGTGTATCATTGATTTTGAGGTTATGAACGCCTAGTGCCACCATTGTATTCAGAAACATATAGCAACATATGCTGGTGGTGTGTATCATTGATTTTGCGGTTATGAACGCCTAGTGCCACCATTGTATTCAGAAACATATAGCAACAATGAATTGATCATGGATAATGTGGCCAAGACAACTAACGTTAAAGATAACAATTTGAAGGAAATTCATACAAGTCAATGTTTATTTGTTTTCAGTGTATAAAGTTTTGTGCGAAAAGGGCACTATAAGTTTATACGTGTTTTCGATCAGCAAACGCCATTGTAAATGTGAAATAGTTAATGTGTTGTGTAGGCGTTAGTGTTTTTTTTTAATTTTCTTCCTTTGAAGATAATAACGCTGGGTATGGGGCAGCCAAACCAGCTTCCAACATTTCCCTACTTTTTATTGAAACCAACCGAGAGCTCTTTTTAGTATCCTCGTTGTTCCCTTAAGTGCAATTGTCTGGAACTCTTTTGCACTTGGTTCACCAGGAATATTAGTTAAGTAGGACTTCAGGTTCTTCTTCAGAAGCCTTGTAGCACCTATAATAACTAGTGTGATTGATATCTCCCTAAGATTCCAGTTTCTTTTCATATCATACATGAGACCTTGATATTTAGTCTGTTTCTCCCTTTCAGCTCTGTTCAGACCTCCATCATTAGAAACATTCGCTTCAACCAAGGTTGCAACTCTCTCTGACTTTTTCCATATAACTATGTCAGGTTTCACAGCAGCATTTTCAAGGTAGGTGTCTGTAGGGATTATATGGTCGTAATGTATGGTATATAAGTCATTTCCAACTGTTCTTTCAGGTTGATGTTCTCATGATTTGCTACTACATTGGATGTTTAATTGTTTACAGATGGTCCAGTGGATGTACTTACATACTCCATCATGTCTCGTTGTGTAGTTGTCATCCCCCAAAAGAACATTGCATTGCGTATGCATATGACTAAGGCTATGACAAGAGAATATTATTTTCATTATTTTGACTCTCGAGTATATATCAGTTAATATCTTATATGTTTTTAGATAAAATGATGTGCTCCTCGATTGATTAACTGTGTCTGTGTCAGATATATACTCGAGAGTCAAAAGAATGATAAGAATATCCTCTTGTCATAGCCTACTTAGGACTATGTGTGCGTGAACTGAGAAATGCAGTATTAATTTCCCCAACGCCCGACAGAGGGTCGAGGGAAGCTATCGTAAAGCATATATGTTAGCGCTGTCGTGGACGTTGGCTCAAACTGTCCATTGATGGAAAAAAATTATCATTTTATACATTCAAAACAGCAAATTCGATAAATTCAGAGAAATGCACTTACTTAGCTTAAAATGATTTAATTTGTTGTTTTTTATTAATTCAGGTGGGTGTATGCGACAAGCTATACGCGCAGAAACGGTTTTATGCATTTTTTATATTGGGCACCAAAAAGTAAATTTCACCGCTACAACACGACACCAGATTAGTCACTTATGACTCACATCCTGAGAAGGTGGCATTCGGAGATAGCGACAATGGTGGAGGCCCGACCAAGGCTGGCAGTTCTTGTCTCCTAATATGTTTAAGACATCATACAGAGTCTTAAGGAATTCACTTGTGCTTACTTTATCCATCCACTGATTGACTCTATCGCGACAGACGTCCAGATCTGTCGTGTCTCTTTCGTCAGTCGAATCTGCACGTGTTGTCCGGCGAGCGGAATCAATTGATCTCGAATGAAGCTGTTGAGCGGCTGCACACAGACTGTCGTTCATTGGGTCGTAGACGCGATGTTGAAACGTAAAAATGGATGCAGATTTTCTAAGCGAATCAACAAAATATTTGGGATCCGTGGGTGTCACCTGCGGGGACAGTGGGTCCGTTTCATCATTTTCCTCAGTGCCGGAATTCTTCAAGCAAATCAGATATTCCATTAAGTATCGAAATCCTTCAGATTTGTAGTTATTGTCTTTCGGTTCATTTAGCGTGTCTTTATTTTCGATTCTAAAGTCGAAATCGGAAGAATCATTTTTTTTATAATTTCCAATTGCGTTATTTGATTCGGGATATTTATATTCTTTTCCACTGCTGAGTGTATTCTTAACGTTTTCAACGTTGCTTGCTCCAGAGTCAGTGTGAGTAGGTTCAACAAAGGCCAGGTTGACCTTTGATTTCTTGTTTAATAAAATCGCATTTTGATCGGAGCTTTTACAAGTATTTAAAACAGAAACAGTTCCGTTTGAAGTAGGGTTTCGGAGTTTTCTACTCATTTCGTTTCCATTAATGGCTTCAATCGACGAGCTTCTATTTGGATTGCGATCATAAAAGATCTTGGAAGAAATATCGCCAGAACGAGGAAAATCGGTTTCGTTTGATGATCTACGATCATGTCTTCTTTCTTTCTTGGCAGTTTCTTCAAAGTTTCGAATCGCTATCGCATGGCAATCAAAGAAGCCTAATCGGGGTAGCGGGTTCCTAAGTTCTCGCTCTGTAACTATGGACATATTAAAATTACGAGGCGAAGGATTCAATGCAAATGCCATTTTCTCAAGCTTCGGAAGCGGCATTTTTTTATTTTCAGTGACCGAATCTCTATCTTTACTATTATATAAAAGCAACTACAACAGCAACAGTCTGTGTGTGTGTGCGCACGCGCGTGATTTTCCTCCCTATGGACTCCTAAACCACTAAGCCGATATTTTAAAAATTTCACAGAAATTGTGCCTGGTAGCGTTTTCAGATAGGTTTTGTATCGGAATGTCTTCGATAAGTATCGATAATCGAAAAATTCGATGAAAGAAGAAACAGACGATTTTGACTAAAGTTAACACCTTATACAGTCTAACATCACAAGTGCGCTTGAAAAGTTTATTACCACAAAAGCGGAAAGGCCCAGCATATAAAAGTAGGCTCTTTGATATGACAGAGGCGCGTTCGAAATGAATATTTCTGCTTAGAGCACAATTGAACCATGATACTTGATATTTGCATTTAAGACTTTAATTCGAGCTATTATATAAAAATAATTTATACAATTAATAGTAGGTTCTCTACAGTGTAATGCCAACTACAATGTATTGTGGACTAAGTAACAGCGGGAAGGATTGAAAAAAAAATGGTCGATTTTACTGATTTCGATGACAATAAAATATAAGGGTGAAACATTCGTTAATCCTTATTTATTTCCGTTACTAGAAACATTTTAAAATTCGAATTTCATATCATTAGGATTTAAGGCCATTTGGTATATTGTGACCAATAGTGAACTGTGTAACAAAAAGTTGTCTAGCTTAAAATTGAATCGACATTCGACAAGAAATTACCTAAGATCTATTAAAAAAAAATTACAGGTAAAAGAGCGTAAATAAAAGATCAGTTTTAAATATAAGCTTTAATATATCTTTTATAAAATAAGTTTGCCCGTCCGCCACTTAACTAATTAGCGCGACAGAAGAACCACCAATACGCAAGTGTAAACTTAAAGGGGTATAATTTATTTCAAACTGAAGCAGTAGAAATATTAATACAGTTTTATTTAGAAGGAGACGACAACTGATTTTCCTCCAAGTTACTTACGTTAATCACAAAATTTTAAGCTAAGAAAGTCATTAACCAAAAGTAACGGAAGAAAAGTATGTAAAAGCAACAATCGAACGTAAAATTTGCAAAGTGAAAATGTATCGATATTGAACTGGATGTGTGCACAAAACGGCACTTTCCACATAAAACTAAATTAAGAAGAAGAAACTGAATATTAGAAGTCAAATATTTCAGTTAGGGATACGTGTCAGGATATGACGTCACAAAAACTAAGTTAAAAATAGGACGTGGGAATGAGCTTCTTCTTTGGTTGTGAGTTGGTAGGATTCGCTCGTCTCTTTTTCTTTTAAATTATGTATTCGTTCACTCCTTTAAGGAGAGGACGATGAAAATACACAATTTTACACTGTTCTAATCAAATATAAGAAAAGCTTGTATCTATCGGCTAAAACCTGTTGTTAGCTTTTTTTCTTCCTTTTTATGTGTATGACAAGAATGAAAAAAAAGGGAATCTATGAAAAACTGCTGTTGCTATTTCTTTACGGCGACTCGGGCTACAACTTAATGACGAGGACAGTAAAAGAGTAGAAACGAGTGCAACGTCACTATCTAATGAACCAACTACTTACGACAAAATTACGGGTTACCTGGTGCAATCGAAACTTTTTCACAAATTAAATGATGCAAATGGCTTACTAGTGCCAATTGACGTTACAAAGATATAAAATAAGATGTCGGTCACATTTTTAATGTTTGACTTTAACATTTAAGCTAACAAGCTAAAATTTGATTCAGACTAGCAAAATCTATTTGTTACTGTTGTTTTATGCTATTTACAATAAAATAATGTAGTTCGTTAAATTTATTTCAAAAATGCATTAGTGAATATGGAGAGATTTTTTAAATAAACATCTAAAAAGAAAAATAAGCTAAAGTGCATGTGCTTTATTCTATAGTAATAATACTGTTCGTAATTTGCTTTTTCTACGTAAGTACTAAAAGGCGTCGTATATTTACAATAAATAAATAAATAAATAAATAAATAAATAAATAAATAAAATCAAACTTTTGTTATTGTTATTGTAGTACCATGCTATTGGTAGTAAATGTACGTACTTTGCTTAAATTTATTTAAAACACACTGATTCTAATTCAGTAGTTTCTTAACACCCAGACATTGTTAAATAAACACCTAAAAAGAAAAATAAGCGAAGATATTTATCTTTAAGTAAGAGTTAGTGATTCTTATTTGCTATTTTATCTTAGTTATAGTACCTAACAAAAACCGTGCCGGTTATTGAACGAAGAAATATTAAAAAAAAAGTAAATTTAACGCAATGGATTTCGGCCAACGCTGGGTAATTGCAGGTTGTATGTAATCAAATAAAACTACCCTAATTGGGATTTGCTCAGTTAATTTCCTTATTTACGAACTATTCACGGGGGAAAGTAAGATATCTTTGTTTATCTGTCGCTCAAGTTGTTATAATTATCAAATCAGTGAACGTGAAATAATTGATTTACTTGTCAATTGTATCGATCTTGAATAATCAGGTGTTTCTGATTGACAACCTTTGTAAATCGGTAATCAAGTCTCGTTGAGACATTGTTTTTTTTTGTGTGTGTGTATCGTCTCACTGAAGTTAAGGAACGCTGAATGAGGCCAGTACTTAGATGGGTGGCTATTTGAAAATATCGTGTGTCGTAATGTTTGGAAGTGGAAGTTAATATTTTTTATACTATTTTTTCACCCTAAACAAGGAAGTAAAGGGCTATTATTTGTAATCGCGCCTAACAACGGATTGTGGGGAGTTGATATATGAAGTGTCTGTACACATTATATCTTAACTTCAGCAGATTAGCACAGCTAAGGAAGCAAGAAACGGGAATTCCAAAGTGTAGCGCCCCGAGAAAAGAAACTCTTAGCGCAGAAGGCTTTCCGGCATCTAGGGACCTCAGTAGTGAAGAGGCGGGTTTTTGCTGCTTGTTGAGTTAGTCAAGGAGGTACAAGTGCTATGAATCCACTAGAACACATTCCATTAAAGTACTTGCAAAACAGGCATAGGGATATAACATTGCAGCTATAGGACGAGATCAGATTAAAACTTATTGGTAGCAACAGCAGAAAAATGTGTAATCTTATGTGAAAAAGAGCAAGTTTTGGACAGAAAAACATTTATGTACATCTTCAAAACAGGTGTCAAGTGATTTCTTTAACGCGCTTGTAATGAACAGTTAGACTGCATCTTCAAAAAGCTTGTTTGATGGAGCAGTGATGTGGACAGAATAAATGGCTTTCGGCTGTAAAAACGCAT
Source organism: Euprymna scolopes (assembly GCF_053919585.1). Taxonomy (NCBI): domain Eukaryota; kingdom Metazoa; phylum Mollusca; class Cephalopoda; order Sepiida; family Sepiolidae; genus Euprymna; species Euprymna scolopes. Next base: position 71,162,317 of record NC_136498.1, read on the forward strand.
CTTATACCATTATTTAGAGTACAAATTCATAACCGCACTTTCGTGTGGAGAATAGTACTAGAGACTTGATTAACAAGCTTTAGTTTTGGCAACTAGTCTCGGCGAAGAAAATCTCCGCAAATAAAACAGCAACCCTTCTCCGCTCATCGCAGATCTCTTCCAGGATATCGTGAATCTCGCATTTCAACTGGTGTTACTTAACGTCGCATCAAGAGAAAAGCGTTAGAGATTGCGCAATTGTTACTTCACCGTAATCTCCTCATCAGGCGTACACAGTTTCTGAGAGTACTAATTATCCAATCCAATAATCTGTAAATAAAATACACAAAAATTGAAATGAGTAAAAAATGAAGGAAAAATGCAATATAATTTATTTATGTTCATATAAACTAGCGAATGTAATCATCTATGGAAGGCGTTAGATATTGGACGAGTAGACCCATTAGTATATAAAATAGTTAGTTTAGAATAATAGAAATAAAAAGCCATCCAAGTTCGTCGAAAATAATGCAAAACGTGGCTTACACAAGCTACGGCGCCAGTGTCTATCCTGTTAAGTGATAGAATCATGCAAGGAAAGAGAACAGAAAAACTTTCGTTTTAGACAGCTTATTAATATACATATGGCATAAATTTGCATATGAGAACAATGACGAACGTGAAAACGTCGAGTGGGAAAGCACAGATCAGCCTTTTTTGGGGCAGCTGTGAGTGAGAGACAGAGAGAAGGTCGGTGAAGATTACAGTTAAAATCGGGAGTTGGCAAGAAGTTTGGACGAATATTTATTATTATTATTATTATTATTATTATTATTATTATTATTATTATTATTATTATTATTTTAAAATCTTAGTTTCAATCACAATGTCAATTAGATATACCAAAGTTATGATTGTTAAATTATTGGGACTAATAGAAATGAGTATGATGTCACATTTCTCAAAGAGAGAGTGTGAGACAGAAGAAGACAGTCCGTTTCGGAGCATGCAGCGTTTAGATGTGTAAAATGATAGGTGCCAACAAAATACAGTTAATTAGTGATTTTGACCTCTTCTCTTCGTTTTCCTCATAGATAAATGATTTAGAACAAAGATTAAATGAAATAACTATCCGCTGCCTTCCACCAGAACTTATTTGCTGACGAAAGGGTGGAAATAATAAGTATGTAATAAAGATGGCAGCTTAAATGCTGCATGTGTGACACCAACGTTGGAATGCAACAATGAGTTCATATACAGACGCATGATTTAATCTTTTAATAAATGCTCCATCCTCAAATGATAACCACGGACATGTTAATGAAATCCACACTATTTTCTGCAATGTAACGAAATTACGTACAAACATTGTACCTGACTGATCATTCAACAGTTTTTATTTTATCATCGTTCAATGATATGCGGGGACACTTTAGTGATTATTTCATCAGTAGACGGTGTGATCCTGAATAAGCTTAGAGTAAGGGTTAAGATTACTGTAAGACGATGCCTCCCTCAAATAGTAACTATGGAATTATCAATCAAATTCACAATGTTTTATTTTAATCAGGCAATATTTGGAACAAATAAACTCCAGTCTTTTATTGTCATTCAAGGATATATGTGGGGCCACTTTGGTGATCATCTCATTAGTAGAAGGTTTTATTCTGAATGAATTTTGCACGATAGTTTTAATTTTTATTTTTGAGGTTATCTCAAAGGTAATGTCTATCAAAACAATCCTTAAATTATTACTATACTGTTCTGGTTCTCTCTTTCAGCTCTGTTCAGACCTTTTTTTTTACACAGTGGTCACCACTTATCAAGGCCCGGAAACCACTCAGGGATAAGGGTTATTGCAAGTACAGTACGTTAGTGTGGAGATATAATGAAGTGTTTACTTAAGAGGGCGGTTCATTAGGAATTTGTTAACGTTGGACTTGAAGACATCCAAGTTGTAGTCAGGAGGGAAGCAGGCAGACAGAACAGAGTTCCACAGACGTGCAGTTCTAAGAAAGAAGCTTTGTTCATGGAATCTACGTTTTGATTTAGGCACAGATAAAGAGTGGGGACACTCACTTCAACCAAGGTTGCCAGTCTTTGTGACTAATTCCATATAACTATGTCAGGTTTTATAGCATTTGCAAGGTAGATGGCTGTAGGGATTACATATATACGTAAGTAAAAATATATTTGTATTGGCAGTTAATTTGTTTTATAGATAATCTTACTTTCATAAATTATGCTTTAAGAATTTCCGATTAGTTGATGAATCTAATTAAATTGTAGGCCAATGTTTTTATTATAAATATTTTAGAAATAATATATCGTATGGTTTTGTTTTAGCTAATTGTTTTTAATTTGAACATGAATACGAAATATTTAAAATATGGCTATAACATCTTTCAATAATAAAATATGCACAAGATGGATTAATCACGTGTGCTTGGAATTCATTGTCCTTTTCTGGGGGGAAAGATGAATGCCTATAAACACTGCATTAAGTAAGTTATTTTTATTTTTAATGTTTCTACGAATTTTAAATATCTCCATTCCCTTTTATCAAGATTTATTTTTTTACCAAATTTTTTTTCCTTTCAAGGAAATAAATCCCAACTGTTTTCTGAGAAAGATACATTTATCTTTGATGAATTCTTTCGTGAGCTACAACTATTCAACGAAACACGTGTATGGCGTACTTCACAAAATGAATAAAATATGAATGTGAAATGAATACATCTTTTGGATTTACAATAAGTAATAATATACTTGCACTGAAAGTGAAAATTCATTTCCATTGTGTTTTATTTCATTGTGAAAATTTATATATACCAAACTAAAGATGCATCTACACCACACTCATTTCATTTTATTAGTAGTATAATTCATCTTACACACGTTTCTTTGAATGGTGGATATTTACCAAAAAACTTATCAGAGACAAATTTATGTTTCTCGAAAAATAGACACAGTTGGAGATTTTTTTTTCCTTGGTTTAAAAAAGATAGTGGAAGAAAAATAGTATTTCTTTAAAGTCATATAAGTAAAGATCTTATATATATATATATATATATATATATATATATATATATATATATATATATATATATTAGCAGCGTTTTCTTTGAAGAAATATTTCATTAAATATTACTGATGAATTTTGTCTTTATATTTTTCCTAGAACTTTAATAGATGCCTGATGAGTTTTAGAGGTATTAATATTACAGTTAATGATAGTGGTGCCGCCAAAACTATTAATAAGCGCTCTAAAATACACATCCCTAACTAAATACTATATATATATATATATATATATATATATATATATATATATATATATATATGTATGTGTGTGTGTGTGTGTGTGTGTGTTTATGTTTTTTCTTTATCTTTTTCTGTTTGTCTGTCTCTCTCTCGCTCTTTCTCTGTATCTCCGTCTGTCTGTCTGTCTGTCTGTCTGTCTGTCTCTCTCTCTCTCTCTCTCTCTCTCTCTATATATATATATATATACATGTGTGTGTGTGTGTTTGTGTGTGTGTGTGTGTGTGTGTGTGTTGCTACGAAGTGTCACTCGGAGTTTTAATTTCCTTTAATTATGTAGATTACAGCACCTATCAAATGTAAAATTAATCAATATTATATAATATAATAATTTCAAAGATTTAAGCTAATACCATATACATATATACTCGTAATTTTTTTAAAACACAAAGCTGTATCAATAAAAAAGAAGATAACACCGACTAATATTGGATTATATAAAAATATTTTCATGAACTTTTCTTCATTGATATTAATATTTAATCGATATGTATTAGAATTAGTTGCATTTCATTCATCGCATACTTTCCAACTTTAATATAAAAAAACTGTAAATATCACAATTGGTTTTATACTTACGTTACATATGACTAACCAAAAACTATGCATACGCCCATGGGTATTACTAAATAATTAAATATATTAGAATCACACATTAGTGAAACACATGATAATCTATCTATTAATACCGTAGTACCTTTAATGTACGTACGTACATACGTACGTACGTACGTATGTACGTATGTCACGGTTTCCAGATTATTAATTATTCGACCAGGATATCTTATACAGTAAAACTCCTTTAATTTGAACTTCCTCTGAAGTTGGACTTCCTCTCATTTGGACTTCCTCTCATTTGGACTTCTTCTAAACCTGGTCTTTCTCTAAACTTGAACTGTCTCGTCATTGAAATTATATTAGCATATTTGATGCGAAGTTGCAGTAAAATTGTTTACATGGTTTAGTCAGATATTGCGCAGAAATGTTAATATTGGTCTTATGTAATGAATGTAGATTAGCTATTGATAATTAATTTACACTAACTGTAATTTTTTTTTTTCAGATTGCTATATTTAAAATAGTGTAAAACAACCCATCATAATGGCTTGCAACTCTAAAAGAAAACAAGTAACACTGACTTTACTCGAAAAACGTCAAATTATAGAAAAATTAGATGCTGGAGTTGAAAATAGCATTATATTGAGTGATTATAAGATTGGAAGAAGTACACTGTTTTACATCAAAAAGAAAAAGGAGGAAATATTGAAGGCTGCTCCTTTCTATCCAAATAAAAGACATGTCAAAAGAAGGACTCTTCGCAAACCAAAGCAAGTTGAATTCGATCGAATATTGCATGAGTGGTTTGTAGCAAAACGGAATGAAGGTGTAGCAATATCTGGGCCCATGTTAATTGCTAAAGCAAAATTTCTTAAGGAAGAGTTGAATATCGCAGAAGATATGAAATTCAGTGAAGGCTGGCTTAAGAGCTTTAAGAGTAGACATGGTTTAAGACAATTAACAATGTCAAGCGAACAATGGTCTGCTGATGCACACGCAGCATCAAATTATTGTGACAAATCCAAGACGATAATTGCCGATTATGGTTTAACACCAGAGGATGTTTACAATGCTGATGAAAGTGGCGTAAATTGGAAGTGCTTACCTACAAAAACATTAGCCGAATCCGAGGAGCAGAAAATAAAAGGATTCAAATTAAATAAAGAAAGACTAACAGTGATGGTATGCGCTAATGCTTCTGGAACTTATAAACTTAAGCTTCTTATCATCGGCAAATCAAAGTGTCCCCGAGCATTGAAAGGAGTTTCGCCTTTGCCAGTATCCTATTATTCTTCACAAAATGGATGGATGAATCGACAGTTGTTTAAAAAATGCTTTTTGCAAGAATTTGTGCCAGTTGTCCAGATGCGTTTTCTTAAATTAGGAAAACCTGATTCAAAGTGCTTGCTTCTGCGTCAGAACTAGTGTCATCTTGCGGGAATATTTTTGTGTGCTACTTACCACCTAATGTGACTTCTCTCATCCAACCTATGGATCAAGGGATTATTTGCAACTTAAAATATTTCTACAGAAATGATTTCATGATGAATATGATAAATAGTATGGTGAGTATAAGCGATTTTTAGCGCCATTTTACTACCGAAGATGCCATATTTTCTCTCGCAAGTGCATGGAATCAAGTTCGAGCAAACACATTCACAAAAGCATGGGGTAAATTATGCCCAGCGCCAAAGGCTTCTGAACTGAAAGAAGCCGAGAATACATCTGGTCTAGAAAAAATTCTTGAAACCAAACGGTTACCGACCAACCACGCTGTTCTTAAATCAATGATGTTGAAATGTGGGTGCAACAAGATGAGGAAACTACTGATCAATATCCTGAAGGCAGTAATAGTGATGAAAATAACGACAGCTCCCATTCTCTTGACCCTAATGTAAATAACCAAGAACACTCTGATGAAGCAATATCATGGGATGATGCAGAAAAGTCTATGGAGACGGTTATAAAATTTCTAGAAAAAAAGTTCTTACTTTATTGACAACTATGTTTTGCAAGCAATGTCACTCCGAAGAGATATAATCATAAAGAAGCTACAGAACCAAGAAATTGTAGATTTTGGTGATCGCTTATGGAATACAATGGCAGCGCCCGAGAGCTCAAACGATGAAAATAGAAACTGCAATGAGACTCATTCAATGAACAAATAAAATAACTGTTTTTTACCTAAATGTATGATTTCTGTAGATGATAACTTAGGTAATAAATACCTAACAAGTAAGAGTAGATTTAATTTATTTTCAATGTTTTCGTTCCTGGTAATAATATTTAACAATTCTTACTTGCAATATATCGTAAACTCAACTTAATATATACTTGAAGTATCATATAGCAATGAATTTCATTTATTATTTCTTAATTCTTCGAAAATTAAAGTTAACTGCAGCATATTTTTTTATCACGAAACTTGATCAGCATCCTCTAATTTGAACGAAGCGGGTGTTCGAATTATAGGAGTTATACTGTATATTAAAAAGAGGATAGAAGGTAATCACATACTACGAACGTTAAATATATAGAGACGCTAATTTAACGTTCGTCGTATGTTATCACATCCTATCCCTCTTTTTACTAAATGGGATCTTCCGACCAGCAAAAACGGAATGTAAAAAAAAACAAAAAAAAAAAACAAATAACATTAAAAATTAAAAAAAAAAATGTCGTTTTTGGGCCCTACGTGCAACTAAAATATATCTTCTTTGTCTTTTGGGGAGAATCTAAGATTAGTATTTGTTCTGTTTAAAGATGATATAAGGATATCGTGGGGTTTTCGTTCGCACCGGGCGTCGATCCAATGAAAATTTGTCACAGACTGCTATAAGGATATAGGAATAAACCGTAATAACAAAATATGTTCTGATTCTGACACTACATTAACTAGATTGCTTAGATAAATACTTTTACAGATTAAATAAATTGGTCACAATAATATCGCGGGGTCTCCATTCACACTGAACGTCCAAATAATACCCAGCAGCAATATATTACATATGAAAGATGTTGCCGTGGAATTTCCATAGGTTCCGCTATTATATAATAAATACTGGTGAAATATAATGGCAATAATTTTTTAATATCAAACATAAATGCAACCTTACACTTCAACAATAATTTAAGTATTCCCTGCATACATCCGCTTAGTCCCTGTTCTGTAGATGAGATACCACTCTAAATTTCAAAGAAATATCACGATATCATCTTGGTTCATCGAAATAAATAATTGAATAATTGAAAATTATTGAAAACTTTCAACATTGTCATTTATACTATATACCTCGTCAATTGTTCAACGGTATTGTTTTTTTATAAAAAAAACTATATTTCCATAGTCTCCAAACACACGCCTTACGAACCACATAAACTACAACCCCCCCACATATATATATATGATTACTTCATTTAATCACATAAGTTAATATACGAAAATATATTTTTATGCATGAATTTTAAGTATTTACTTCAACAGTGCTCAATAAATAGGTAGAGCTAGGTAGTAAGTTAAAAAATATAGATGGCAACTAAGCTACACAGAAAATTCCGCGTTTTATTCCCGAGAGAATGAAACCCGAATTTTCACGAGAATGAAACGCGGAATTTAAGCTTAAGCCTGACTAATTCTCACGAGAATGAAACGCGGAATATTCTGTGTACCTTAATTGCCATATATATTGTTATAACTTTCTCTCTCTGTCTCTGTCTGTCTGTCTGTCTGTCTCTGTCTCTCTCTCTCTATATATATATACACTAATATATATATATATATATATATATATATATATATATATATATATATATATATATATATATATATATATATATATTAGTGTTCATACGATTAACCGGAATCGTAATCAGAACTTTTTTGTGTATTGGACTTGAAATCAGAAAAACTGTCCCTATTTTCCGATGCCAAGAACAATTCCTTTTACTATCTTTTTTTTATTTGATTTTGTATAAAAAAAAAATCTTCCACTGTTTGTAGTAATAATAAAATAAACAATATTTATTGATTAAAACTACCAGCAAAAATAAAACCTTCACATCACCTCCACAACTGTTTTTTTACGTCGGAAAAAATATATATGCATATTTAAGATATGTTTTTCGGCAATCAGGACAAAATAACCATTTTATTGCTAAATATTTAGAGATTTAAAAAGAATCGGAATCGGTAAGTGTATCGGAATCAGGAAAAATTTTTGAAATCGACTCATCACTAATATACATACATACATACATACATATATATATATATATATATATATATATAGAGAGAGAGAGAGAGAGAGAGAGATAGATAGTACCTATTTACAATGCCTCCTCACAGGACAGAGTTAGACAGAAGGGTCGTTTTTTAACGTGGAGAAAAGGTACAAAAATAAAAATTGTCTCCGTCGTGAAGGATCTCTCCTCCACCGAAAAAGAACGAGAAACGGAAGCGCCGCATCTGAAAAACAGATACTACACTTTGATATAGTAGTCAGAGTTGTATTTTCCATTTTGCTACGGGTGATATGAAAGTCAAAATTGCCTTTTCCCTGATATAAGCGTTTTTTAAAGTTCAAAATGAAGTACGTATGAAATAATTTTATAAAGCAAATCACAACGTAATATTATGTAAAATAAATATTTATTTGTATAACATTCATATTTCAGCGATATAAATATAGCATCAGTGTAGATATATAATTTCATATATTTAAATAGAATGTTATACAGTGGTATAATATTTAATGTATCGATTTGCAGTATATACTTAAACAGTGCTCAATCCGTGAATACAGCTAGCTAGTAAGTTATTAAAATATATTTATGGCAATCAAGCTACACGTAGGCTTCAGCATTTTACCCCATAGAGAATCATTAGGTTAAAATGCGTAACTTAATTATTTAATTGCTATATAAGTTTGTAATAACTCTCTCTCTCTCTCTCTTTATATATATATATATATATATATATATATATATATATATATATATATATATATATATTATAACTTAAAATATTGCGGCATTAAGAATCGATTATATAATGTTATAAATTGACTTTTTAAGATCCTTGATGCTGCAATATTTTAAGTTAGAAATTTATTATATTTTTTACTAGAATATCTTGTCCTTTTCTTTTCCAGTATAAACAACTAGCCCTTTACTTTTCCATATTTAAGCTTAACCATATAAATTTATATGATAGCATTTTTTTTTATTGTAATCCATGCTTTTTCCAGGCTTCAGTAATTTCACTTGCTTTTTGTTTAAATTTTTGCCGCCATAAACATAACATACACATATAGAATGACAATGTACTGTCTGCTTTCAATACCTCCCCCTAATTATCTCCCTTTTAATTCTTTCATTCTCTCTGTTTCACTTGTTACTTCTCTTTTCGCGAGAGCGGTGAATTGGTAGGAACCGTAGTCGCTGAAGCGACGCGGTTGCTATGAAAACTAGCCACAAAATGTCGCTCACCTCCTTACGTATTTTTACGATTTTGAACTCCAGAAAATTCATCATAACTTTTGTCTTACTGAACGAAAATTGACATTTGTAGTCGCGTGCAAGCGACTCTATAAGTTACTCCGACGGTCGGTCGGTCGGTCGGTCGGTCGGTCTGTCTGAGAGCACGCGACTAATGGCTATCGGCCTTGTTTTTTCACAATAAAGCTTAGAAGGTGATCTATAAACTGTAATAATAGTTGGAAATTTAATCGAAACATGAGTGAGCGTTGAAGCTTTAAAGCAGTTCTAAATGACTAAAACTGCCACTTAACAATATATTCAAACACGGTAGTGATTGAATTATATACTAGGCGAACTGTCTAGACTTGTATTATCTTACGTATAATATATATGAGAGCTATTTAGAAACAGACTCCTATTTCATCCCTTGGAGAATTCCCATTTTTCTCGGACAATATATTCCATTGCAGAACAATGATATTGTGCTTGAATAAGACAAAACCTCTAATACGATTTCTATGATGTACAGTTGACGTCTATTCAAGGTAAAAGAATTGATTGCCCCCACCCCCGCTCCCTTTTTATTTACACATTCTTGTGTTGCCGACTTTAAGGAAAATTTCCGATGAGACGAATATTAGACAACAAAATAATTTTCTCGCCGCAACTTACCATGCCAATTAGAACAGAAGGTGTTTGAGATAAAAGCTCTTCCCTTCTCCTCCTCCCACTTCTGAAAAAAAAGTGAAAACCGTTGACTGTGTAAAATGAGAAAATGACAGAAAGGCTAAATTTGATTTTCCATTGTATTTATACATTTCACCAGCAGTTCAGCCCGGCTTTGCTCGGGCCCTATGTACTGTTCATAACTTTATGTGCATATGTGTATATATATCAAAATGTTTGACTCATATCCAGGTAACCTACATCTAAAATTTCAAGTGTTTAGACCCAAAATTGACGGAGGAGTTTGGTAGCGTCTGCAAAAGTCAATTCTTTCAACTTTGACTTCTTGCCAGCCAAATTTTCGCCCAAAACTGATTTAAAAGCTTGCTGCATGTCTGAATACCTTTTATGAAAATTTTCAAATGATTAGATAAAAAATTGGCTTAATAATTTGCTAGAGACCGAAAAGGTCAAATTCTTTGAACTTTGACATCTTGGTAGTAAAATTTTCGACCAAAAATCGATTAAAAAACTTGCCTTATGTCTGAATACACTTTTCAAATGCTTAGACCAAAAATTGGCGGAGTAATTTTGTAGAGACGGCAGAGGTCTAATTTAAAAAAATTTAGTCCCAATTTTGATCCCTTAACATTTATTGTTTTGGGCTCAAATAAAATTAAAAAGTTTGATCCATGTTCAAGGAACCTATATCTAAAATTTCAAGTGTTTAGACCCAAAATTGTCGAAGGAGTTTGGTAGAGTTTTCAAAGGTCAAATCGTTGAACATTGACCCTTGAAAGCCAAATTTCTGGCCGAAAACCGATTAAAAAGATTTTCTCAAACCGCAATACCCCTTATGTCAAATCTCGAGTCTGTAGACAGAAATTGACAGAGTTATTGGGTAGGGAAATGTAGACACACAGACACACACAGCTATATTACTATATAGATTAACTATTGGTTGCTCTGTCATTTGACCTGGCTTAATATTATGCGTAGTTTTTATGGTTATGTGTCGTGAAAAAATACGACGTATATATCTAAGAAATATAGACGTAGGAAATGGATTCAATATAATCTGCTTGTTTTGTGAATGGTTCTGTTTGTTACCTTAAAATAGGTTTTGATCTCCTACATAACAACATGGGTGAGAGATTCTGGATTGTCATATAAAGGGTTAGTTTTTCATCTTTGCGTGAAACGGTCAATGAAAATATATCGAAATTTTTATATTTGGATAAAAACGGAAAAAATTTATAAAAACCTTGCTCTTACGGTAGTGTTTAAATATATTGTTAAGTGGCAATTTTAGTCATTTAGCACTGCTTTAAAGCTTCACCGCTCACTCATTTTTCGACCAAATTTCAAATAATTATTACAGTTTATAGATCACTTTCTCAGCTATATTGTGAAAACAAATTTTCAATTTTAGTTCAGTAAAACAAAAGTTATGATGAATTTTCTGGTGTTCAAAATCGTAAAAATATGTAAGGAGGTGAGCGACGCTTTTTATGACTGGCTTCTATAGCAACCACGTCGCTTCAGCGACTACTGATGCTACTAATTCGCTAATGAAACCATGAAAGGGAGATAATTGGGAGAATTTTATTGAAAGCAAACGAGTGCCGTACATTGTTATTACATATGCGTTTATGGGGGGCCAAAAATAAGACTGAAATTAAACAAAGAACAAGTGAATTTATTGAAAACCTGGAAAAATCATGGACTATAACAGAAAAATGGGAGCATAAAAAATGATATGGTTAAGCTTAAGCATGGAAAAGTAAAGGACTAGTTATTAAAACAGGAAAAGAAAAGGACGAGATATTAAAAAAAAAAAAATTTTAACTTAAAATATTGCATCATTAAGAATTTAAAAAAATATCAATTTATAACATTATATAATCGATTCTTAATGCTGCAAAATTTTGAAGTTATAAATTTACTATATTTTTTACGAGAATATCTTGTCCTTTTCTTTTCCAGTTTTAACAACTAGTTCTTTACTTTATCATGTTTAAACTTACCCATATTACTCTTCATGCTCGCATTTTTCTATTGCAATATATATATATATATATATATATATATATATATATATATATATGTGTGTGTGTGTGTGTGTGTGTGTGTGTGTGTGTGTGTGTGTGTGTAAAACTTGAGTCTTAGACTCCGGGCTCATTAGCTGTCATGGATCTTGTGGGCTGCGACGTTGCTTGGCTGCGGAAATTGTTATATATATATATATATATATATATATATATATATATATATATATATATATATATATACAACCTCTGTTGTGTAATTTTAAAAGTCATCGAGCTTTTACCATCTATATGTTGGACTGTATAATAAAAATATGTATACACAAACATTTTTTTTCGAATTACTGTCGTTTAATTGTTAGCAGCCTGGGTGCCCGTGGTAGTAGGTAGGGAGGCTCGAACCTATGACGCGAAGACGGAAAAGAAAGTGGAGTTATGTGTAAGGGTGTTGGTTGAGCGCAAAACAAAAGAAAGGAAAAATTCGAGCGCAAAAAAAATAATAGTTGTAGTAGGAAGGCAAGCTCGGATCCTACCGTGAAGGAGGAAAAAAAAGGGAAAAAAAGAAAACGCGATGCGTTAGCTGTTGCGCCCATCGCCAAACCAGAAGTGACGTAGGTTTAAATTAAGGTTAGACAATCGAAAAGAGGTGAAAAAAACGACCCCTTCTTGTAGAAAAGTGCCTAGTTGAGGATGAAGGAATTAATGTTTAGACCAATTTGTCGTCCGAAGGGTTAAGCTTCAAAATTATACAGATCTCAGGAAAATCCATCGCCTCTGTCGAAAGTTTTTGCGAGACATACATACATACATACATACATACATACATACATACATACATACATATATACATACATAATAGAGTATATTTGTTTTTGTTTCTTTTTAAGTTGGTTTCTATTTCACCCATAGTTGGGACCCTAACAGGTACTACAAGTCCTGGTCAGAGTGGACCTGGGAGCACTACAATTATAGGGTGGCTCCACACTCCCCTAAGCTCGCAAGCTGGGGCCTCACCATCGGATATAGTTTACGGTCATATTCAGGACCGGTAGGCCTAGGATACGTTTTTTGAGGTTACGATATGGAATACGATGTTTTCCCGATCTCTGATTACGATATTAGCCCCGCATTATGGTGTTATTTAAAATGCTATTTGGTTGTATATATGTGTGCATTATATACCGTACTGTATTTTGATACTTATTTATAAGTTCGCATCCCGGAGTTCCACTGTACTAAAATGGACAAACACACTAAGAGAAATATTACATATAATAAAAACAATGGACGTCTCATCGAATTCACACGTATCATTTGTTTATAGTGGTGAAGCCTTAGTATAGAGCCATTCACAAAATTTAGAACCACTACTAACATCAAGGCGGTGCTAATGATTACCACAAGACAGACCAAACGGTAGACCTCAGGTTTTACATCAGATTTTTACTTCTCCTAGATGCATATATAAACAAAGACTGAGGGCGGATCTCTCCCAGTGGTTTTAAACGCGCCCTCAGACACTATCTGGAAATTCATACGGCGTCATTCCAGCATACATGCAACAATTCAGAATTATAAGAAACTAGCATTTCAGCCCGGCGTTGCCCGGGTGTTTGGATGAGTATGTTGAGAAAAAAAAGTGGTAGTGGGAAGGCAGGCTCGAATCCGTACCGCAAAGGAGGAAAAGAACGGGGGGTAAAACTTAACGCTTATGCTGTTACGACCACCGCCAAACCGGAAGCTACATTTCTTAAAATTAAGGCTAGACAATCTAAAGGAGAGGATAACTTTCAAAAATATTGGCGACAAAAAGTGACCCCCCCCCGTAGAAAAATGATTAGTTTAAGGGGAAGATATTAAGGTTTTTGCCAATTTTTCGATATTTGTCGTATGAAAGGTCGAACTTTAAAACGATACTGATCTTGATAAAATCCGTCGCCTCTATTGAAAGTTTAAGGCAGACATGCAAACAGACATACATACATACATTTATATATTGGTAACTAAAAATTTTCGGCCCAAACTGATGAAAAAGCTTACCTTATCTCTAAATACTATTTATATAAAATTTCAAATATTTAGACCAGAAATTGTCTGAGTAATTTGGAAGAGATGCAGAGGTCAATTTTTTTAACTTTGACCCCTATTATGACCCATTAAAATGTATTGTTTTGGGCTCAAATCAAGTTATTAAATTAGATCCATGTCCAAGGAACCTATATCAAAATTTCAAGTGTGTAGACCCAAAATTGTCAGAGGAGTTTGGTAGAGTACTAGAAGGTCAAATCGTTGAACTTTGACTCCTTAATCGCCAAATTTCTGGCTAAAAACCGATCGCATCAATTTTCTCAAATCTCAGTACCCTGTATATCAAATTTCGAGTCTGTAGACTAAAAATTGACAGAGTTATTCCGTAGGGAAATGTACACACACGCTCACACACACATACACACACACAGACACGTTCACTTTTATATATATATATATAGAGAGATAATATCCAGAAGTGGAATCACATAAAACAAGTGAAGCATGCATGGTCCCCCTTGAGTACAAAGTGAACGAGGCAATTAAAAATGACTAAGTTCAGCATTCCCTTCCCCCACCATCTAGCCCCAAAAGTCCCCAGGAGACGTCAAATACTGGTGAAAATGAACAACCGGTGCAGTTTTAGGCCTAAACATATGTAAATTTGAGTTCTGCACCATGTAAAAAAAGAAAAGACTAATTCCATCATTTGTCCCCCACTCCCATTTCGCCCCAAAAGTCCCCAAGTCCTTAACATATTAAAATTTGAGTTCAGCACCATGCAAAAATGCTAATTAGACATACACGGAAAATGTTTGAGAAATATGGTAAAATAATCCCCAAAATGGAGTATTTTATTAGCTCTAAAAGAGCCCCTGGGGCACACCCAAGAGTTATCGAGAAGTATACACAAACAAAATTGTATAGAAATCCGTTAGTTACAACTTTTCAGAAAGTTTTATAAAAATCCAAGGCATCATTTTTTTTAATAAGCACAAAAGTGTCAATTTTAGCCATTTTAACATGAAAGGCTCCCATGGGTGGGGGGGGGACAGCCGGAATTTTTCCGGAAAAATCCGTTCTGTTACTTTAAACTCATATCATGTTTAATGTTTGTGCAAAATTTCAAAAACATCCAAGGCGTAGTTATTGAGAAAAGTGCAGACAGACGAACGGACAATGGTGAATTTACAGGTGCACTCTCTTTTTGTCGGGAAATAACGTGTTTCTAAACTTTGTTAAACGCCATCTTCCATTTTAGTCAGGAAAAGTACACATTCAGTTGCTGAGGACTATATTTTGGTTTATCCGTGTCTGGAATGGTTATTATGTCCTGCGAACGGCAAGCTATTCCCAACGTGTAATTAAAAGAAATTCATAGGCGACGCAAACACATCAACGATGGGGCAAGGGACATACAACGTCAGCTACCCTGCTTGACGATTTCTTGTCGTCGGGTCTTCTTGGTATTATTAGGCGTCATTAGTGACGGGATTTTCATCATCATTAATGTCAGGGACCCTGCTGTAATTGAACGCAAGTATAAACTAAGCGACAAGACATATTTTTATAAATAAAAACAGAAATTTATTTATTTCAGCAATTCAAGAGCATTTTTAACTTTAGACATTTTTGACAAAGTCGAGATTTCAACTTGTTGCGACGGCATCTCGGTTTCAACTGCTTCACAATTTCACAATTCTTCCTTCATTGCAAGAGAGAGAGAAAGAGATAAAAAGAGGGATATAAATATATATAAAGGTTAAAGGGGAAATTATTTCCAACTCGCATTTAGGTAAAAATGCATTTCCGTAAATTATTGAATTCATTCAAAACGTATCACAAAAACAAAAACAAACATCTAAGTAAATCGCGATAAATCCAAACAGTCGTGCGAGATGGGTGAGCGTTAAGGGGTTTAGACTCATTACCGTGGGTTCCCGATTTCGAATCTCACTAGATCCAGCCACTCTGATGAGTCGTAGACGACGAAACACGTGTCAGTGGATAATTACATTAAAAAAATATATATGCTGCGCCCCATGTGGGGATATCAAATTGGTTAAAGGGAAAATTATTCCCAACTCGCATTTAGGTAAAAATATACTTTCGTAAATAATTGAATTCATTCAAAACGTATCGCAAAAACAAAAACAAACAACACACACAGACACACACACACACACACACACACACACATATATATATATTTCTGTAGAAATATACTTTATTTCCTTATAATATATCCCAATCTTTATTTAAGAAGCTCAAAGTAATTGCAGAGCAATATAATGAATGAATAAGAAAAGTCTATATTCCAAAGTTCATGAATTGGACCATCTTACAAGTTATTGCTTTAATTCAGTTGACATCTACAATTCTTGAAAGTATCTGTTTCGTAGCACAAAATCAATCACTTAATTATTATATCAATCAGTGAATCTATTTTGCCCTTAACTCATCAGAAGAAATAGTAACAATCAATACATTGAAAGTAGATAAAGTGCGTTTTGACATGATTAAAAAAGGAATAAATTGTAAGATGGTCAACATAATAAACTTTGGAATATATACATTAGTCATTCATTATATATTTACAGAGTTTAACCTTTATCATTAAACTTATATATTGCTCTATCTTTGAAATATTGAGCTTTTCCTTTTTGGCTTGGATCATCCTGAAAGTATTACTTCAATGTATATGACAGGATAATTTACTTGATCTCTAATCTGTGACTTATATATATATATATATATATATATATATATATATATATATATATATATATATATATATATATATAATGTATTAACAAAACCAAGACTTCAAAAAATGAATTGATAGCAATAGAAAGTGTATTTCATTTTAAGTTACAATTGTTTCCATACAAGTCGGACAATTTCAAGCATTATGGCGTTTGAAAATTTTCACATAAGCAGCATTTCTTCAGACTTCTTGAATAAAAAACACTCTTGACAATAGAACATTGTTTAAAGAAAACTCCCTTAACAGAAATGAAGCATGCGAAAACATTTACCCTGGAGGCATCCTCCGTCAAAAACCCATTCAAATATTAATATATCACCTAATTTTCGTATCCTTATTTAAAAAACAGCCATAAGAAGTTTCCACAAAAACCCGTAGCCATTTAAAATCTTTAAATAATACCATTCATTGAATCCCTAAATTAGATTTCTATATTTCTTTATTTCACATAATTAATTTTTTCAAAAGAATTTTTAAAATTTAATTTCTATATTGGTAATATGGGTAGAACAACCTTGCTATAACGTTACGGCTAATTTTTAGTTTCGTATTCGCTCATTTGTAGCAACAATGTTAAAAATATCGATTATCTTATTACTTAAATTTAAGACCAGTTTAGGGTTAATATTTTATTAAATAGGAAAATAAAGAAGAACACCTTACCTTATATTTATTAATTCACATACAACATTCCGAGTAAAGGATCCTATTATATTTTTCATTATTTAATATTTTAAAATTAATTATCGTTCTATTCAAATACGGTTCCATGTAGTTATGAAAAAAATTAATTACGAAGGGGGATAATCCATTACGTTGTTAACTACTAGTTAAAGAATTATGTGGAAATAAAGGTCGTATTTAGTACTTATAACAGTTAAAGGGAGACAACTAAGGCCGCTTGATGTTTCAGGTCTAGTAGATACTAGAAAACGTCTATGGTTTATTAATTAATTTAATTAAACAGAAAAGGCTACGATAGCTTATTTAACAAATTAAGAATCTAAAGTATATTTTTAATCTTAAAACTGATTATTTACCCATGGGTTAACCTACATCAGCTATTCATGTATAATCTACTTGGGTTAATCATGGCTCCAAAAACCAAAATTACAATTTGTGTATTGTCTTCTTGGATACCTAAATAAAATAATATATATCCTCTAATAATTATTCTGACAACAAAACCACCCAATAGCTACAAATGTGCTTCACTCCGATGAGAAGATGTATACCCTTGCATTTTTGGATAAAAACATTTAGAACAAGGCTAAATAAACCAGCAGGGATTCTACAAGCTTTAGATGTCAGATAACAACATCAATTCATTTCCAATCCACTAATTGCTAATTTAATTTTTTAATAATTGCTAGTTTATTGTTAAGTTGTTTTATTGATCTGGAAATGGTACCACTTATTTCACCATCAATACTTCTACAACTAAATGCTAAAAAATGCTCGCGGTTATGGAACAGTCTTTGTTGAGCTTTATACTTTATCTATATTTCTTATCCAGTTTAAAATAATATAAACCATATTTGCTTATTAGATTTGGATCCTTCGTTTAGACTACATCATTCCCAGCTATTTAACTCTACATTAAAATTTGGCCTTGTATCCGAGGATCCTTATTATTATAAGAAGTTATACCTCAGTTACATTTAAGGCGTGATAGCAGAAACCTATTCCTGTGAAGACATCCCTGTATGGCATCTAGCCTTTTATTCAAAATTTCTTCTTTAGAATTCACTTTGTAAAAGCCTTCCAATAAACATAGATTGCACCTTTTTGATTTCTCAGGTCTGTACTTTCTTCCCCTATTCACTACTGACCATTTTAATTCAAAATCTTTATTGTTTCTATTAAGTTCCCTGACCCAATCCCCTAATGCAGTTGTATTCCTCTTTCTATTTCTAATGCTAATTCTTGTACCCTCCCCCCTGCTATTGTTAACACCTTCTCTATTAGTTTCCATGTCTGGTTCCTTTTTAAAGGATACTACATGGTTTCTATATCTTTCCTTAAACACGCAACCCATGGCCCCAAGATATATCTTCCTATTATTGTCGGCTTCTATCTCGCATTTATACACTATTTCTGAGGTTAGGCATTTCCCACCCAACGGACAATTTCCAGGTATTCTGCAATTACATTTTCTGTCTAAGACACTTTCATTCGATGCTAACTCGTTATTATTCCTTATTTTGCTGATTTTCCTATTGTTGGAGCTAATTATGGTGTTAGTTAAGTTGCTTGACGTTGAGAAAGATAATTTTACCGAGTTTCTATTTATCATTTTGCTTAATCCATTCTTCGGGGGAAGTTTTTATCAATTATTCTGTAGAATTCCATAGGTATATTATTTTTGATATGCTCGCTGAACGGTGGATTGGTACCATTAATAAGAGAAATAGACGTCTTTGCTGTTGCGCCGATCGCCACACCGGAAGTGACGTAGATTTAAACTAAGGATAGACAGTCGATAAGAGGGATGACTTTCGGAAATATCGGCGAAAATGTGACCCATCCCTGTATACAAGTCCCCAGTTGAGAGTAAGGGAATTAATGTTTTTAGCCAATTTGTCGATATTTGTCGTCCGAAGGGTCGAGCTTCAAAATGATAGCAATCTCGTGAAAATCCGTCGTCTCTGTCGAAAGTTTTAGGCAGACATAAAAATATACATACGTACATATATACAATACATACATCCATACATTTAAACAGACAAGCGAGATATATATTATAGATGAAATTAAAAGTCGTGTCAGCAACATTCATCTGACATTTTTTTCTCCCGGCTGCTTTAGCTTTTTTCCAACGAACTATCAACTTAAGTAATTGAAATGTTGGTGTATTTGTAAGGTTTGTGATAGAGCATTTTTCCATTTTACTTGTCTCTCCAAAATGTCAAGAAGAAGGTGTTTAAATATGGGTAGCTGGGACTCCCCCCAAATAGCTCTTTTTTCTTTTTGCCAAAGGGAGTAATTAACTTTTGGAATTATTTTATTTTGTAATTCACCGACGCCAGAGATGACGAGAAGGCGGTCATCATGGCATCGACTTAAATTCATACATCAAGGAATAAAACACCCTTCTAGCGTGCACACGACGCAAATATCGCCAGAATTTTCAGGTACGAATGCCGAATTAGTAATATATATATATATATATATATATATATATATATATATATATATATATATGTATATATATATATATATATATATATATATATATATATATATATATATATATATATATATATATAAAGCAGAGGATTGAAATATCGTTAAATTGTCACACAACCCGCGAGCCTATATTTTCCGAAGAAGAAGACATGAACAAAGGCTGAAGAGTGTCCGGTAACAGAGACCAATTATAGGTCGCCTAAATTTGGATTGGAAACCGATGCTGCATTTTTTTCGCCACAAATGTTCCACAATTATGCATAATGTTGAAAATACGCTTCATTAAAACTTTGCATGATGGTTAAATAAAACTGATCATCCAATAAGAAAACAGAAAAACAATGAATAGCGAATTTATAAGAGATTTTTTTAAAGGAATATGCAAATTAATTATCCAGTTTTGAATCACTTACATATCTACAAATGAGTATATTAGAAAGGGCGCTTCTACAGAAGTGGGACGAGATTTTGTAGTCGATAAATGGAGTTTAAAAAAAAAAGATGGTTTCTAATGATTTTTTTGTCAATTCTAATAAGTTACAATAGTAGCTTCCAAATTATGCAGTCGAAATTACTTGAATATTACTAATCATTAATCAAAACAACTTAAATCGTGTTTGCAGGTGAAAAGTTTCGGCCACCCTGTTTAATCCAAAACGGAAAATTACCTCCATTTTGAACTCACCTGTGTCTTACGATCGTTTTCATCAAATTCTATTTTTTATTGTCTTTAATAAATAATTTTCTACCTCATCGATTTTCGTAATTTTTGGACACAGTCATCGTAAAAATACGAGGAATACTTAGATACCATATTGTTTCATGTGAAATTCGGTATTACTGAAATTTCGTCCCAATAGTGTAGAAGCGATTTAGCAGGTCCTCCTTCTTCTACTTTTAAATCAATTGTTCGGCTTTTAATAACTATGAAGTTTCAGAGGTTGTCACACTCGAGGGTAGTCGTGGAGATTAGCCCCCTCTCCTAAAAAATACCCTTATGGTGTGCGTCTCAAATAGCCTCTGACAACCAAGTTCAGCACCTGACCTTCTCGTGTGATTTAGCTACTAATTCCGGCGAAACTGTTTGAAGAAGGAGAAAAGGCTGTTTACTGGCACCTTAATTCCAGTCACTTTGGACAGGTGAAGTTCGTCAGCTTTGGATGGTAGCTCACCTAGGAGAAGGCAACTTTGGTTCAAAACCTCCGCTGCCTTGTGGGATTACCCCATCAGGGGAAAGGCTAAGGGAGTAAACCCAGACAGAAAATCCGAAGACGGTGTCCCTAAAACGGCCTGACTTTATACTATCATTACCAGCAATATCTGCGGCGCAATTAGAGCCAAGCTGTATCGACTCTGTCTTTCTTTTGGATCTTTTGGCTTCGCGGTGAGAGGGGGACTGCTATACGTTAAACGGCTATCCTCCCATATCAAGAAGGCTGTGTAGCTCCGCTGCAACGTCATCGTCTTCCGAGACGGACGGTTGCCGCCGCCAACAACAACAACAACAACAACAACAACGTGTCATTATGAACTCAACTTTATATATACACTAGCGAGGGGTACCCGGCGTTGCCTGGGTGTTTGGAGGAATGTGGGGGGGGGGTTAAAAAAAAGTAAGTATGAGGATCGAACCCGAACCATTGAGGCAAAGTTGTAAATTAAAGTGTGAAAAAAAAAAAAAAGCGTGCGATGTTAACCATTGCCCCACTGCGAGATGCTAACGGAAACACGTTTGAAATTAGTTGGATTTAGCAGGTGCTCGTTTTAATGAGTTAATGAGGTCATGGTTGACTGCGGGAACGCCTTTTTTTCCCCACCCCCAAGATGTTATAAGAAAAAGACTAACCCACATGCGGCGAGCGATAAATATTGAATATTTATCTTCCCGAAATCGACCAAATTAAATAGACAGGCGAGCTTCGTTGTTACCTGTGAGATATTACGATTTATATGTGATATAAAAAGTTTTAAAAAGTTGTGAAGCGAGCGAGCGCTTCTCTGAAAGAAGCCTTTTGTAGACACACAGAAAAAGCGAACACACAGACATACATACATTTTCGCTTTTATATTTATAGACTAGCTGTATATATCTGGCGTTGCCAGTTCGAATCATATTGTCGCTTGGAGGCATTAGTCAAATACTATTTAAGATACACCGATGCTGGATTTAGAGAAGCATAACACATCCATCTTGGTTTGTGAAAATCAAACGCGAAGTAACTTTCGTAGCTTAGAGGGGAAATAACTCTCATATCTTAAATAAATAAACTCACTTCCGGTTTTAAACACAAAAGGGAAATAAATCGAATTAATTATGAAATAAATTAAAAATAATTCAAACAAATTTACTTTAAATAATATTTTTAAATAGAACAATTACAAGGTTTTTATTGCAACAAATAATTAATAACATCGAGGTAATTATCACAATAAATTTTCTTTAATGTAATATTCTAATGAGGTTATTCATCGTATGTATATTTCTTTTAAATAAATAGTATATATAGAAATCGTGCTGGGTTAAATATGCATAAAAATCCGTTTTAAGCATGAAAATTTATTTGTAAAATAGTGTACCTTTTTTATAGATATTTATTAAATAAACAGACAGGAATATAGCTTTATTATAATACAAGATTCAAACAAGAAAGCAAGCACGCCCGGACGATCCGCAAAGTTTATAATTATATAGATAGAAGAGTGAGAGCCAATGTTACCCGGGATTGAATGAGGATTAACGAATGTTCCACAATTTGAATACTTTATTGTTATTGAAAGCGAGTTCAAGACTAATAAATTCTTTTGGAGCTGAGAGACTATTGCTCAGTCTTATTTTAAGATTCTAAAACCTTAATCAACTTTACAATTTACACTAAAAGTTTGGAGAGGTTTTCGTCGATAGTTTGTCCTCCTCCAAAATCCGCTCGACTAATACACTAATCTAATAAGGGCAAAATTAAAGATATTATGCCTGATCCTTGGACAGCGATCATCATATATAGTGTCCTTGCAGTGACAGCCAACAGCACTCGAGTACAACAGGTCACTATTCTTCGAAACCGGAAGTGGTCGATTCCGGCTAGCAAACGATAAACTCGACCATAAAAAGGAAAAGAAATTCAATTGCGTTGTATTTGAGAGGTTTGTAATGAAATTTATATTTTAAACGTGCCTATGCGGCGAGTAAGATTGTTAAAGTGAAAGCAAGTAGCCCGATATGATGAGGAATCTCTTTGTGGAAATAATGAGATCCAAGCTAATCAAATATTTGGTAATGTATTAGCTGGACTGTTACAGGGCCAAAGATAATACTTGTGACGTAATATATAAACTGGTGAGAGTGCTCAGATAATATTATTCTTGTGCCTGATTTACCAAGGTGCAAGCAAAACATTTAAAAATATGATATTGACATGACATTTCTGAATTTTTGAGATGAGGATTGGTTATTTGTATTATTTGGATTCATCGGACTACTGTTCTCATCTTGTGTGTGATTTTCACAACTTTTTGGTCGATGTGACCTCCGATCTTCTTCATGTGTATCTTGTCGAACTCGAGAATTTGGATGGAATTTCGAGCGGAACCCTTTATTTACTTCACGGGGGTAGCATGCTCTTCTTTCGTCAGCCATGACTGGATAGATGTCCTAAGTAATTTGCAATTGTGTTTTTCAACATTAAACCTTCAGGAACAAGAGCAGGTTAGCCTTGTGAAGTAAATAAAGGGTTCCGCTGGGAATTCCGTCCAAATTCCCTAGTTCGACAAGATACACCTGAAGAAGGTCGGAGATAACATCGACTGAAAGGTTGTGAAAATCACACTCAAGATGAGAACAGTAGTCCGATGAATCAAAATAAGATACGAATATATACATATATACATATATGTAAAAATATATGAATGAAAGGGATACGGATATTAAAATTTAAATAATATATATATATACTTATATACATACGTATATGTAAATATACATACATATATATATACATATATAGGAAAACATATATCTATAATATAAAGCTGAACGTCTGTGTGTGTGTGTGTCTGATCACGAATAGGCTCCTATATGGTTGACTATTATAGAAAACTGATCACATATAATGATAGAAGATGTATCGAGACACAGACGTGGGTATGTTTGATCTTGCATAATGATAATTCATTAAAATTGTGGAGTCTGCGTACGCGCCTGGTCCACAAAGTATGGAAATAAAAAATTAAAAAAATTAAAAAAAGAAACGTTTACAAGTGTTTTTGATATAGATATACATAATAATACTTTGATAAGTATGTTTTAACTTAAATAGAGATGGTATAATAAAATTGTGGGGTCTGTGTTCGCGCCTGGCCTTCATAGAATGGAAATAAGCACAAACTTTAATAAAGACTTTTCATATCTATCTGCGTAAGTATACTTTGATAATTATGTTTCAGTTTGAAGAAATATGGTATAATAAAATTATGGGGTGTTCGTTCGCGCCTGACCTCCATAGAATGGAAATATGTCACAAAGTTTAACAAGTTTTTTAAAGATAGATCCACAGAATATTGTGATAAGTGTTTAAGTGTGAACAGGTATAGTATAATAAATTATCTATTTTATCTATTTTATTTTTACTTTCATCATATTTTGCTTTGGTTTTGATACCCCCAAATTCGAAGCTATCTCTTTACAGCCCTTCCTTTTCATAACCTATCATACTTTCATAAATCAGAGTCCATTTTCTGTAGGCTGTTTTTGCAGTCAACGACAGGTACTTTTGCTAGTATAAATATATGGGGAATCATTATATATATATATATATATATATATATATATATATATATTTATACAAGAGGATCAAAACAGTATATAAGGATTCTGTAAATGGAAAGTTTTCGATATAATAAAAAGCTCGACGTGCAAGTCGAGCTCATACACAAGGGAAAACAATAATAGAAAAATATATACTGTCGTATATAGATTTACAAATCAATTTGAATAAAGGGAATACCATACACTGTGTATGGCTTATGAAAGCTCGAATTACCTGTATTGTGTTCCCTTGTTCCAAATTGATCAATAAACCATATACACCAGTATATATTTCTATTATTAATGTATCTTCCTCTTATATATATATATATATATATATATATATATATATATATATATATATATATATATATATATATATATATATATATATATATAAACATACAATGCAAAGATAAACCGTAAATTTAAGCTAAATTGATTGTAACTGTTTAAAAAACCTATACCTCATTTGATTCGCCTTTTGTTCCTTTATAATTTGACCTATTCATATTTGATTTTTAATTCAGGTATCCTACTGTTTACGTCAATTAAAAAAATTAACATAAAATTGTGAAGGCATAAAGACACCCTGCACAATGGGAAATTGTTATTTAAATATAACTATAGAACATTAATGCAGCATGAATACACAGAAACACTATGAACTTGTTAATACAGGGTGTTAAAAAAAAATTACTGAAGTGTTTTGAACTCCAATAGATATAGATTCTTTGTTTTTACACAACTTACGTATCTTTCTGTAATTTTAACACAATCTAAGATATTGAGAAATTAATTTCAAAAAATGCAAAATTCAAACAATCTTTATTCATGAAAAATAATGTCTTTTAAACGTTGCCCTATTCTTATCTTCGCATATTTGTGCTCTTTCCAAAATTGCAGAATCTCTGGATTGCGATTTAAATCCTTTATTTCCTTCCTGATGTTTGCCTTTAATTCTTGCAGGGTTTGGAGTGTGTTAACATAGACCCTATTTATAAGACATCCCCCAAGAAAAAGTCGGGGCTAGTCAAGTCTGGGGAACGTTGTGGCCGTTTGACATAGCGGGAGATAATATCGCCAAAGCATTGCCTGAGAAGCTGCATGGTGTCTCCCGTCGTATGTGCCGTTGGCCCATTTTGTTGAAACCATAATCCGGGCATATTTTGAATTTGTGAGGGCAGGAAGTCTGTAATCATAGTCCGATATCTCTCTCCAGTAACAGTGACAGCATTTTCGTCTTGATCTTCAAAAAATAAGGTCCACTAATCTTATCCTCTGTTACTGTACATCATACAGTGCATTTTATGAGATGCAACTGATTTTGATGAATTGCCCTTGGATTTTTAGAGTCCCAAAATCTGTAATTTTGTTTGTTTAACGAATCCATTCAAATGAAAATGGGCTTTATCTGACATAGTCAACTTTTGCAGAAAAGTCCTTGCATTTGAACTACATATCGAACCTTTGTTTGAAAATCTCCAGGCTTCAAGTGTTGAAGTAGCTGAACTTTATAAGAAAAGAGTTTTAAACTGTGCATTATATTGTGTAGTGAGCTTCGACATATGCCAATTGTGTGGAACATCGAATCGATGTTTCAAGATGCTGCCCCACGCTCTCTCGCACTTCATTTTCATTTGTGACGATGTTTCGAGGTCAGCCAGCTCATGAAAGATTAAGTACAGCTCCTTGGTCTTCAAATCAGCTCACAATGTTTCGAATTGTGCTGTGACTTGGGCTATCTCTTACATGAAAATGCCGTCGATAAGCTTTTTGTGTCAAAACAATTGACTCCTGATTTTGGTAAAACAATTTCAAAACTTGCGTACGTTGTTTAATGCTACACTTATCCATAATTAATTTCCAAAATATTATCTGTAAAAAATCTGAAATAGAGAAATAATAATCATTAATGGTAAAATGACAAACATTTTCAACCCTTCAGTGACTTTTTGGTTACCCTGTATTTAGACCTTCTGTAATTTGACAGCAAATTTTGGGGCATTCTCTTGAATGAGTCTACGGCAATACTCTGGTGGAAGGGCATTTCACTTCTCTTTAATTTTTGTCCAAAATTTTTTCCAGATTTGAAATTTAATGATTGCGTAGCTATTGCTTTGCTTGATGTAATGCCATACATTTTTGAAAGGATTGAGGTCTGAAGATTGTGCAGACCAATCCAAATACGGAATACCATGCTCTTCAAGGAATCTCTTGACAATGCCAGCAGTGGGAATGGGAGTATTATCTTGCAAGATCATGGGGTTATCATCCAAATTCCGGAAAAAGTAGGGTATAAAATGCTCAGTGAACATATTAATGCACTTGGTCGACTTAATTCGACCTTGCAAGTGAACTATAGGCCCTAGACCATTGGTACTAATAACACCCTATACCAAAACTGAACCCCACCACCTCGTAGCGTTTAGACTGTGCACTTAGGATGAAATTTTTAGCCCTTCCTTCGGCGGACGTACTGTCTACCATCACTGCCTAACCTATTGAACTTGCTTACGTCGCTAAAAATGACTTTCGACTTATATGAAGAGTAATGATCTTCAATGTATCAGATGAAGTCCAGACGGCGCCTTCTGTTCCTTAGAGAAATCGTTGGCTTTCGTCTTGGAACACAGCCTGGCAAATTAAATTCTTTCAAATTTGTTCTTAACCGTAGAAAGAACATTTTAACAATATTATACTGTTTTTGGATTTGAGGAGCTGTTTTTAATCTGTTTCTGAGACTGTGGATCTTGATAGCATTGTCTTTCCTGTAAGAAATAACTCTACGACTACCATATTTAGGAGCTTGATGAGCACTGCTGCTGTTTTTGGTGCTTTTGCACAGTCATTCGTGCTGTTTTCTTATCACACTTCAATCTGCGCTCGATTTCTCGCTTGTATAAACCAGAAAGCTGGAGATAAATGAGCTCCTGACGATCACTAAGACTAACTCGAAGTATATGGACTAAATGTTATGTTATATAACTTAGGAACAACAACAATTACGATTAGAAATGCTAAAAGGCGGATATTTTACGATTAGAGATGCTAAAATGTGGATATTGGTTTTAAGCTTATTTGTTGCTGCGGAGTTTCTTTTTGCCTTCTCGATTAGAAGCTCATTTTTTAAATTGACGTGAACACTATCATATTTCAATTAAATATCAAATATGAACAAGTAAAATTATAGAAGCATAAACGGTGAATCAAATGAGGTATAGTTTGTTTCAACAGTTACATTCAATTTAGCTTAAATTTGCGGTTTTTTAAAAAAAACTTTCTTTTTGGCGGCATTGTATGAATAATCTCCACAGACGCGCGCTTTGTCATCTCTGGAACTCATCGGACTTCTATTTGAAGTGGTCGAAATTCTACAGCATTAGTAATGATGTTATTTCTTTCATATTTTTTTTAATTAATTATACTTATAATTGACCAGTACTCCAATACTATGAGGTGCCTTCAAAATTTTCCAGACTTTTTTTGTACAGCCATTTATAATTGTCGTAGACTCTTGGAAATTCAATATCTTATTGCTACACATCTTATGAAATGACTTACCAATTTTTATGATTTCAGGTTCAAGTGAACAACTACAGCAGGAATCGGAAAACACCCTACTAAAGCCTGATCGCCACAGATGGTAAATTAAAAAAATGCAATCTGGACCTGATCTACATGCATTGGGTTCCCACTACAAAGACAGTCAACAAGAAATACAATGTTGAGGTTTTAAGGGAGTTCAAGAAGAGATTCCGTCGGAAGAGGCCAGCACTCTTCAAACCAGGTCAGTGGCATTTTCACCAGGGCAATGCACCAGTCTACAATTCCATCTTTGTCACAGACTATTTGACCAAGACGGGCATCAAGACAGTTCTTCAACCTTCCTATAGTCCAGACCTTGCTCATTATGACTTTTGGTTATTCCCTTAGCTCAAAGAAAACCTTAGCGGCTTTCGTTATCAGACAATTGGAGAGATGAAAGCGGCTCTGACGAAGGTCATTAATACACTCCATATTCCATGGGGCCTTCCAGAAGTTGTTGGAACGGTACAAACAGTGCATTGCAACCGGAGGAGAATAGTTTGAAGGAGACTAGAGTTTCATGCGTGTACTAGTCTTACATATTTATAATTTCTTTACTTTAAATTTTTAAAGATACGGAAAATCATTCTTCATTGTTCTTTTAATATGTTGTCATTTTCGTAAAAAAATAACATTATCATCGAACAAATAATATGAACTATCGTCTAAAGATATGCTTTTTTTAAAATGGAAATTGTTCCAGACAATGCATAAAACCACTTCATGCAAGGAGCTAAAAATACTACTCTGAGGCTAAAATATAGCTAAATATATATATGAGATGTGTATGTAAGGAGCTAAAAATACTACTCTGAGGCTAAAAAAAATATATATATCCTAAATCCTCATGATGTCACTATATCCTAAATCTCCTTAAAAATTTAAAAATATATATATATATCCTAAATCCTAATGATGTTACTATATCCTAAATCCTAAATATTAGATATTAGGAGCTAAAAATACTACTCTGAGGCTAATATATATATATATATATATATATATATATATATATATATATATATTAGATGGGTATGTAAGGAGCTAAAAATACTACTCTGAGGCTAAAAAATATAAATATTAGATGGGTATGAAAGGAGCTAAAAGTACTACTCTGAGGCTAAAATATACTCTGAGGCTAAAATATAGCTAAATATATATTAGATAGGTATATTCCGAGAAAAAATAGCAATTCTTTCCTCTTTTGTTAGAACCATCACCTCATGGAATGTGAAGACTAAAGAACAAAATAAAGAAGGAATTCTTCTTTTTAAAATAACACACATGGGAAAGCACCGCGTAACTGTTATGAAAATGCTGGGATACTGACATAGGCACAAGTAACCGGATATATTTCTCGCAAGGACTAGTTGGGTATTTTTATCATATTTAAAAGAGATTAAATAATTAAAAAGGCAGCATCATTTCATGCTTTGACAATAGGTAGAAAGTGTAAACATCACTTTCGGTCGACCCACTTTCGACTGATATAAGGCGTTGAGTTTTAAATGACTTGATTTGCCGTAAATAGGCAGAGCAAAACAAATCAGAGACCAACATAACGACGCAGATATACGAATGTCTTTCTTATTAGTATTAATATAGACTATTACTCAGGAATGAAAGTGGTCCTTATACATTAGATGCGTGTAAGGAATCTACAGCTAATAGCGCAACGTTGCTTGCTTCTGCCTGGTGCAAGCGAATACGTCTCAAGTGGAGAATAGATTCGCATAAAACACTCGTCTACCTACAACTACTATCAATAATTGTTCATACACTCTATCTATGCTTAAAACTAAACCAAAAGTCCATAAGCAAAATTTATTTCCAGAAACTACTCGTTTGTGACATAATACCGCAGGGCTGCTTTTATCTAGCTATAACATAACTTGTCCAATATAAGAAAAATCTTGTTGAACCGTACTTTTAAATAATTAAATTCTACCAAATTTTCACCATTACTGATCATTACAATATTTTCTCACCGACCACCTGACACTCATTAACTCTTATTCTCGAGTGGTCTTTGGACCTTGGTAAAAATGAACTATAATAAAATTAGTGATAAAAATGAACTATAAATCAAATTAGTGAAACTTGCAACGTTGCTTTCGCGTTATATTCTTTTACTGTCCTGAGCCAAACCATCATTATCTGTTTTCGGTATTAGGAGTAAACACTTGTAATCTTGCAGGTTTATGAATAGCTGCGACCAGCACTAATTACTTTCTTATCCGATGGTCTTCGTGAGCTTTATACAAAAGTCCGACCCAGAAACATTAAGCGGATTCCATTGACCACAACGCTATATGATCCTCTTAAAAATAGAACATTGAAGAATGCTTGGAAATTTCATGCAAATTGAAATAGCTTTAACCATAAAAGCAAATCACGAAGCAACTTGCCAAATTTAACCTGCGTATCATATAATGGGGAACATTTTTCGATCCCCACGGATATTTTCCGCCCAAAACCGTCCGTCTTTCTGAATGGATTGATTACGTCTAGTTGTAAAGATAATCGTAGTGGCGATGTGGCAACCGTAGCGATGTTGAACTTTCTTCTTTTTTCTCTTAGTGACTGAAACTAGACAATTATTCTGAACTTTAACTAGTCACGTTTTAAGAAACTTACGATATAAAAGAAAAGCGGATGGGGGGGGGGTTCTTCCGAAGTTAGTTGGTGACGTTATAAGTAATTGCGAGATAAGATGGAAGCCAGAAATTAGGGGTGGGGGACTGAAAATGATTATATAATGGATTGATTATACAATATTTAAGATCAACTTGGTAGATAAACAATTATGGACGAGAAAAAAAGCTAGCATTTAATACAACAGAAATACATAAATTAAATACTGAAATAAAATGTAGTTATTAATATTTGAATCTAAAAATAAAAAGTGCGAATTAGTAGAGAAATCACTTATCTCAACAACACTTCCGTCTCCAAACTGCAAACTAGAATCCATTATATTAATTAGACAAGCAGTTAAAAAGAACAACAAACAACTTATTTATTACTCTGGAGTTTGATTTATTTTTTTTACAAGAAGTTGCCGACAGTACATCAACATGAAATGTACCTTTTCGCCCCAGCCTACTTACGACGAAGGAGTACTCAAGATCACCCCGACATCTAATTCTCAGAGGCAGGAACTCTTGTATGTCTCACGTACGTCTTCATAACGTCATATCCTGTCTCTTATTATATTATGGCCGGACTGCGTCGAGTGTCTCGGTAGAGAGATGAATAACCGACACGTGAACTGGCGACAATATTATGACAATAACGAAGTGTTTTGATAACGGAAGAATGTTTTGAAATAGGACTGGAATTTTATGTAGAAATAATTGAGCCAGAAGTATGTAAAACAATGAAAAGTAAAGATGCTTTTTTTTTAATGGAAATCGTTCCAGACAATGCATAAAACCACTTCATGCAAGGAGCTAAAAATACTAATCTGAGACTATTTTTAGCTCCTTACATACCCATCTCATATATATAGTGGCGATGTGGCAACAGGCTTTGAAAGATACGTGATAAAAGACCAGGCAAGGATTTTCGGTTTCGTACATACATGACGTAATGAGTTAAAAGACGCTTTAGAAAAAGTTAGTTTTCAGTCCGTACGGGCGGCCGAGAGAGACGCTCAACGAACAGGATAGCATTCAGCAAGGGAAAGAGCGACAATTAAGATGTAAACAGGACTGTATCAGCGTTCAATCTTTCTAACATGGAAACCACATTCTGGAATAAAGGTTGCCGAAAAAAAAATACTGACGCCTATTGTTTGTTGGGGAATTTTCGTCGTAGCTTTCCGTGCAACAAGATCAAAGATGGACCAAGTGTGTTCCCTAATTCGCCAAATGTTGTAACCCCATACAATGGTATTCGTCCCTTTTGTTGAAGATATGTCTTCCTTTGTCTGGCAAGAGACAAAAATGTTTGTTCCGTCTCTTATTTGTCGTTATATGTGAACATACACCAGATCAGTTGTTTTGTGACATTTTGAAAACCAGGCGATCACACGTAATTACATTTTTGAAGAACAGCCACCTATTCAATAAGACACTCATTACATACGCATGTATATATGTACAGAATATATATATATATATATATATATATATATATATATATATATATATATATATATATATACCCACAAAAATACAATACTATAATTTGACTTTTAATTGAATTTTCCATTCTCTAATTATTTTTTAATGTCACGTGGGAAATATTGTTCTTAAATTTATGTTTAACCACCAACATTTCATCTTGTTATACATGCTGACTTGTGCAGAACTGGACAGAGTACTCTGCATGCTCTTTTCAGACTGCATCTTTATCTTTGCTAACGTTCCCACCTATATTACAGTGTGTGCTACCCAAATTTTAATTCTATAGCTTCTTGTATGGGTGTATTTAAAAGCCTATCTACAAACTAATATAGATTATTTAGAAAATACTTGTGTTGTGTGTCAATAACGCGGTTAACGAGATACTGAATGAACGAAACTAGTTTGTGTTCTAAGTTAAATGCAAAGATGGCGAAGGGTTGAGGCTGGCAGGTTTCAAACCTATTTACTTTCCTTAAATCGTGCACCTGCATGCTTGCAAAAATCACAGGTCTGTCAGTGCGCTTTGAGTGCAGGACGAGTAATGGGGATTATCGCCCCAAATATATAGCTTAAAATAAATAGAGCCGCACATGCGTTTTCTAAACAGTTTCGAATCCGCAGTTCAAGTTCGTCAGCCTTTATGGTACTATCGCTTCCACGAGGAGAGTTTTTTCTTCTGCCTGAAATATTCAGTTCGTTCAGTTTTTAAAACCGTGGACCTTGTTTTTGTTTTTTTTCGTCTAGTGGCTATTATCTTTGGAGTTGTGTTCGTGGATGTTTTCAGAGTCAATCTTTCGTCTAAAGGCAGCATTTATAACAAATGGCAAGGATTTTCGGTTTCGTACATACATGACGCTTCCCTGGGGAGAGTTACTTGGTTGAGGAACGTCCTGGGAACGCAACCAACTCACCAGAGGAATAAACGATATCCAACGATATCCGAACGATAGGTACATGTTGGAAACATCAACAAAAACGGGTCGGGATGTCGTCGGCTATAACAGGCTGGCATGGGTCGCTTTTTGTCTTCATTGCGTCGATACAGGCATCTTTCCATCGCCGGCATTAATGTCATGCTGGAATTTAACGCTTATACAAAAATAGCGAACAAATGCATTTTAATAAAAATGTAATTTATTTAAGATTTAACAATGAGGAGCATATTTTTATAAAGACCAGTTGAAACCAGACGCAGAACTATGTCACGTCCGCCGACTCCAGAATGCAAGCGTCAACTGTTTAAAACATTGAAATTATATTTAATTCTCTCTTTCTTCATTGAAACAAAGAAAAAGGACGTGAAAGAGAGAAACAGAGAGAGAGAGAGAGATAGATAGATAGATAGAGAGAGAGAGAGAGAGAGAGAGAGAGAGAAAGAGAGGGGGCATTCATACATAATGTGAAGACATTGTTTTGTTTTTGTATCCATGAGTTCTTTCGGGTTTGATCTTTCAAATTCTAAGGTCTTATATCGTTTCGCCTTAGTTTAATATTATAAACAAACTGTCATTCTTGACTTCAGTCATAGCAGAACATTTCCAAAATCACAAACACCTGCTTAAAACATCTGCACCTCACAAGTACAGACTAAGTTAGGCACAAGGTTCACTAATGTAGAAGCCCCCTCACAGCTCTGCTAAAAGGGGCGCTTTCCATTGTGCCACACCTTTAGTTCTAGAGTCTAGAGTCTAGTTAACGAGAGAATCTTTATTCAAGATGAGAGCACGAAAAAAGAAGAAGAAAAGATCTGAATCGATTCAGTGATGCGAGGCTGCCATGTCAACGAGGGAATCGAGATAAAAACTTCTTCAAACACTAAAATCAAGTCGTGCTTTTGGAGAGCAGGCATGAATCGTCGCGAAGGGCACCGACCAAGAGCGAGAAAGAGATACGTGTCTTGAGATCTACTTATATGTGACACACACACGTACACACACATACACACCAAATTGTACACACACATGTGCACACACAGAAAACAGACGCTCACATACATGCCAAATTATATAGACATCACATACTCAAGAATATATATACTCGAGAATATATATACTCGAGAATATATATACTTGAGAATATATATACTCAAGAATATATACACATCATCTCCCACAACAGGACATTTGTCCCGGGACGGGTAAAATGAATTCTTCTAACAGACTAGTTTTGCGTCACTTTTATGTCCCTCTACAGAGATTAAAATCAAGATATAATGCTACTAACCCTTATGTCAAGAATCCTTATTCTAATTTTGACCAAAATTTATGAATTACAATACTTTAAAAAATGTCTAAAGTTTCAGGCTTAAGAGGTCTTAAGAAAAGATAGTAAATCTTGCTTAATTTGTGTCTAATGACTACAGTTTTAATTTCATGTAAAGTTGAATTTCAACTATGAGGCCGTGCCGATATTGTAGTCCTCTAAAGTACCTTAAAATACTTTTAAAAAATGAAATTTGGGGAATATTTATCGATTGATGTGTTTATAATTTCATGAGAATTGCATGTACTGTAATTTTTGTGGAAGGCTGCGATCCACTCTTTTACGCTATTTTAAAAAAAACTTAATTCGACTGAACGTGGTCCACATTACACACATTTGCGCCGAGCTGTTGTGCTCCGTAATTCATAATGATTGGTTACTTCGTTTGAGATTGTACACAGAAATATGTAATAAACATATACACATACTTTACTTTACATAAATAGAGATTTAGGTTGCGGTAAAATGATTTTTAACAATACACACACAAACAAGCACAAAAAGAAATTCGCTTGTTGATTGCATTAGCACCAAATTGCTGAGTATATGTTTTGAAAAGTAATACAAACAAAATAAAGACTTGCTGTTTTTATCCAGATTTTGACGACTCAGATACATATTATGAAATGACACGTTTCAAAGTGTAAGATATGTCCTTGCAACTTTATCAGGGGCTTTATCTATTGGTCCATCTGCCACGCTATAACATGAAATAGCATTAGATCGCCAAAACATGTAGATCGAATGGACGCATGTTATTTTAAAACACATCCTAGGATTTTTATAAAAAGTTTCTGTCTGTCGGTCGATCTCTATTAGTGGAGTGTGAAAAAAAAACTATACCGCAAGACTACTTTCCAGTTGACTACAACATGGTCGTTTTCAAGTTCAATGTAAAAAAATTCTTGTATAGCCGTCGTCTTAGATAATTAAAGTCTACTGAATTTCAGCCATTACTCATTATTACGGTGTTGTTTTAACTGCATGCCTGGCACACAGTAAACTTTATCCTCGAGTGGCTTTCGGACCTCGATAATTGGCGACTTCCTTGTAAAAAAGCATTTCCATTGATTTACTGGTCTTTACTTTGATCTATCACACCTTATTTCAAAATACAATTTTCGTTTTTCAGCTTTGTTTTACAATCCACAGAGGTACGAAAAAGTGGTGAAAAATTGAATATATAAAAAAAATGTTAGCAAAGGTAAAATAAGTTACTCTTCTACCTATCTGGAAAAATTTTAGTGTTTTTATTAATTTCAAAACGTTTAATGGTTCGAGAAATCATATAGTGTCGAGCGTTAGGCGTGAACAAGAAAAATGGCCGCGAATTGACACCTAAATGATAATGACTTACAAATAAAAAATAAAAATTATACAAAATACTGTTAGAAACCCACCCAATATATGTTATGATGACATATATTGGATGAGTTTCTAACAGTATTTTGTATATTTTTATTTTTTATTTTTAGGTCATTATTTACATATTTAGATGTCAGTTCGCGGCTTTTTTTTCTTGTTCGCACCTAACGCTCGACACTATACGTTTTTCGAACCGATTAAACGTTTTACATTGAGTAAAACCACTAAAAACTTTTCCAGATAGGTAGAAGAGTAAGTTATTTTACCTTTGATAACATTTATTTGTTCTAAATTTACACCACTTTTTCGTATCTCTGTGAATTGTAAAACAAACCCTGTTTGTCGATCATGCCTAATTTTGCAACAGCATTTTCGTTGGTCTTTCACGCTTTTGTTTGAAATAGCATTTTTGTTTCTCTGATCTACCTAAGTTTGGAACAGAATTATCGTTGATCTGTTATTCGTAAATTTGTAAATATCATTCATCACGCCTAATTTTTTTTTTTATAAATGTAACATTTTCATTGGTCTGTCACATTTAAGTTCGTAACAGTGCAGTTATCAGGAAGTCGCAGCAGCTAAGTGATTCACAATATAGATGAACAACCTGGGTGCGCCAAATTGGAATCCAGTTTGTTTCAGAGAAAAAACTTTCATTTAGGATGTTGGCAATCTTCCCATGGTTTACCCTCTATGTACCCAATGTTGTTCTAGAAAGAATTCTAGAAAGAATTCTAACTAGAAACATATCGAGAAAACTAATGCCAACAATAGAATCATCTGACTCATACAAAATAACTGAAAAAATACTCAACTAGTTACAACCACTACATATGATTTCTCCATTCTTTATCTGTGCATAAATCTAAACGCAGATTCGATAAACAAAACTTCTTTCCCAGAACTGTCCGCCTTTGAAACACTGTTCCTCTGGCATGATTCCCTGTTGAATACAACATTTTAGCCTTCAAATACAATGTAAACAAGTTCCTGTTTATCCATCCCCATAAATAATCAAATTCT
Source organism: Euprymna scolopes (assembly GCF_053919585.1). NCBI lineage: Eukaryota > Metazoa > Mollusca > Cephalopoda > Sepiida > Sepiolidae > Euprymna > Euprymna scolopes. The sequence goes on from NC_136498.1 coordinate 71,199,520, forward strand.
ACCCAATTTACACCATTAGTCCTTAACCTCGAGTGGCCTTCGGAGCTTGATAAGTGATGACTCCCAAGTAAAAAAAAAAAAATCAATTGGTCGATCATGCCTACGTTTCAAATAACATTTTCGTTTGGCTTACTTGTCTTATTTTTAGAACGGATTTCCGTTGGTCCGTTGCTTATATTTGAAATAGCGTTTTCCATGTCAAACGAGCTGTTTTGGTGGACGCATCTTCAGTCTTATGATTGTACACTTTTATTTCTCCTGGAGCTGTAACGAAAAATGAAAGATTTTTCTTTTAAACGAACGTTCACCATTATATTATATGCGCGTAAAAAAGAACATGGCAGGATAGCTGTGTCAACTGTCATGCAATATTTATATTCTCGCACATAGGAAGGATTTTTATTGAGATTTATTATTATGTAGAACATAGGATTTCACCTGTATGTGACTCGAACTATACAGGTCGGAAAATAAGAAAAAAGGAAAGAGAAGGAGAGAGAAAGAAAGTAAGAAAGAAAGAGAGATGGAGAGAGAGAGAGAGAGAGAGAGAGAGAGAGAGAAAGAGAATGAGACCTAAAAATATTGCAACGTGTGACATTATTCAATTTTCACACTAAATCAATTAAAAGTAAGAAATTAATATACACTTTGTGTGTGCGCGTTGTGCATGTGTGTGTGTGTGTGTGTGTGAGAGAGAGAGAGAGAGAGAGAGAGAGAGAGAGAGAGAGAGAGAGTTCCCTATGGACTCCAAAAACGGCTAGGCCAATTTTCTTAAAATTTCACACAAATGTACTTTTGTGTTTGGCAATTTTCTTAGATAGGTTTTGTATCGAAATGCCCTGATAATAATAAAAAAATGATAATCGAAAAAAATCCTATTATAAAAGGAACAGTACAATTTTGACCTAATTTAACACTTTTATACACCTGTACATCACAAGTACATTTGAGAAGTTTTATCACCACACAAGCAGAAGATCCCGATGTATAAAATCAATAGTAGGTTCTTTGAAAAGACAGGGGCGAGTTCGAAATTAATGTTTCTGTTTAGAGCAAAATTGGACATGATACTTAAATTTTAAATATTAATTCAAGACATTACATAAAAATAATTTTATAAAATTAATCGCAGGTTTTCTAAAGTGCAATGTAGACTACACTGTATTATGCGCTAAATCACTACCGGAAAGCATGTACAGCTCCCTTTCGGTGCATCTTGGTGAGTCCCCGATTAGAGCAGGTAATCAATTGGTTTCATTAAAAAAAAAAAGATCAATTTCATCGATTTCGATGGCAATAAAAGTATCGTAAGAGTGGAGTATTCGTTAATCCTAATTTAATCCTTGGCAACGTCGAGTCTTCCTGCTGGTAAATAATAATTTTTATGAAGTACTAGAAGAATATTCCTGCTAAAATGAATCCCTCGAATACGATATGTTTGCACCACTTGTATGGCTTCTTACTCTTGCAACCTTAAAGGGCTAATATTAATTAAGAAAACACGACAAGGATGTATCTACAAAACCACCACCACCACCACCACCAACAACAACAACAACAACAACAACAACAACAACAACAACAACGCCAACAACACCAAACATAACCACCACCACCAACAACAACTATATTTAAATAAATAAATAAATAATAGAATTATTATGGTGAGAGGGAAAACATCTTTGCAAATGGACGACAACATAGGCCTGGTTGAAAAAAACAACACGCGGATTCGATGCAAAATAACACCGTTGCACAGACAAAGAAATTTGCTTAGAAAATCGGTCGCTTATGTTACCTAGCCAAGGTAAACGCAGATAAACAGGCCATCTATTAACTGTGATTTCTTTAGGTTTATAAAAATTGGAAACTTTCTTATTAATAGTAGTTTCAACAATATCTAAGGGGTAACCATTGTTACAAAGGGTCTTAGTAATAAATTTAAGCTCGTCATTCAGATTAACTTTAGAACAAATCATCAAGGCCTTATGTGTTAAAGTCTTAATTAAATTGTATTTTGGTTTGTAGGACAAAAAGAGTCCCAATGCGTATGGAGACCGGTAAAGTTTGGTTTACGATAAACAGAAGTAAGAAAACACGGGGATGTTTTGCAGTGCGCTCTATGTTGGGCGAACATCACAAAGATTGTATTTCCGTTTGAAACAAAATGTACCATCAAGGATTCGTTATGCAAATTTTTAACCCTTGGATGTTCTGAATAATACGTAGGGTTCTGCGATTTGCGAGCACCTAATAAATAACCATGCGTGTGCCACGAATTTCAGTGCTGACATGTTTACGATCTTGAGTAAGTCGCACTCGCCCTTTTATTTAAAAATTCTAGAGACTATTTCTATTAAGTCTTTGAGACCTCCTCTTTGCAAGCAAGAAAACAATCTTTTAGGACTAAATTTAGTTGTAATTTTTCCCCCGTTTATTTTTCGTTTTTTTTTTTTTTCTCCCCTGCCTTTTTTGAAATCGTATTTTCCTCGATTTAGCTCTGCTGGGCGAGGAACGAAACCTGGTTAGCTAACCTTTATTTTCAGTTTTTATTTTTTAAATCATCACGTTGATTGGTCTGTATTTAGCCATTATTAAATTCTGTATCCCCCCAAATTTTATATATATATATATATATATATATATATATATATATATATATATATATATATATATACTAGCAGGGGTGCCCGGTGTTGCTCGGGTGTTTGGAGGTGTATGCTGTGCAAAAAAAGCAAAAAAACAAAAAAATGGTTAATTTTTTAAAACTTTGACCCCTATTATGACCCCTTAAAATTTATTGTTTCGGGCTCAAATCACTTTATTAAGTTAGATCCATGTTCAAGGAACCTATATCTAAAATTTCAAGTGTCTAGACCCAAAATTGTCGGAGGAGTTTGGTAGAGTTCTTAAAGGTCAAATCGTTGAAATTTGACCCCTTAACAGCCAAATTTCTGGCTGAAACCCGTCACACGTCAGTACCCGGTATTTCAAATTTCGAGTCTATAGACTAAAAATTGACAGAGTTATTGCGTAGGGAAATGTACACAGACGGACAGACAGACAGACAGACAGACAGACACGTTCACTTATATATATATATATATATATATATATATATATATACAACCACTAGTTGTATCTGCCTAAAGTATTCGTGCGACTTTGCATTCATATTCATTTCGACTTTTTAACTTTTTTAAAATATTCAAAATATTTAAAGGCTATACAAGATGAAAAACTATTTTTGTAAAAAAAAAAAAATCATTGAATGTACTTTTTGCTAAATGTTGAATCTTTGACTGAAAGTGGACGAATTTTTATTTTTATTTTTAATTGTAAAACCTATGCACATTCATACGTACGCGCACAGACATGCTCGTTTCTTTATGACGAGCGATTCGACAATTATGGCCGCTTTCTTTGTTTTCAAATTTGAAATATTTCAACGAAAGCGGAAGTAAGAAGAGCAATGAAAACATTGTTAGGAAGTCAGCTCACATTTCATAAAGTGTAACTTTATCAAATAAAATAAAAAAAATATTTCTTTGCGTACCCAGTGCAATTTTAATGTGGCTTGTTTTTTATGGCTTCCTTTTCGCTCGCACACACACACACACACACACACACACACACACACACACACACACACACACACACACACACACACACATATATATATATATATATGGAAACAAAATATATTCAATTCCGTGGTTGCATAACAGAAGTGAAGCTATAATAGTTTTGTGACATTTCGGTAAAATGTACTCGAGTGACAAGATGCTTTTATGTCGCCATCTTGTCATTTAAATGTTAGAAAAAGCTGGCGGCAATTAGACTTTTATTAGTTCACAGTTGTTTATGGAAATCTATACAGAGTCGCGATGAATAAAAGAAGCCCATGTAAGAAAGAAAGAAAGAAAGAAACACAAAAAAAAACATGCCAGGACCAAAAAGAAAAAAAAAAGAAAAAACAAAAGGAAACTAAAAATGAATATTAAAATTGGAAATTGTAGAAAACGATATTTGTGACTTACAAAAAGAAAACAAAAAAAGAAAGTTTGTACGAATAAATATAAAACCAAAGTTTGTTTTCATTTTTACTCTCATAAAGAACGCACATATCTATGACTGGAAAAAAAACATTTTAAATGAAATAATCCACACACACACACACACACACACACACACACACACACACACACACACACACACAGGATGGCCCGCTTAAAAGTATCCCGATCTATCTCTAATCTTTCTCTAATCAATGTTTTCAGACTGAAAGTAGCCCGAGCTCCCTAGTCTTTCTCTTAACAACCAACTTACACCACAAGACAAAATGCAATTCTTTTTCCAAGAAGATGGCGCTACCTGCCGCACATCTCATAGATCACTGACACGAGTTCATGACATGTTTACGGAAGAGAGGACAATAAGCAAAGGATTATGGCCACCACGTTCCCCGGACTTGTCATCATGTAATTTTTTTTATCTTTGTGGGACTTAAAAACAAAAACGTTTATGTAAATAATCCTCACAATCTAGACCAACTAAAGGAGAACATTACCAACGTTATCAGGAAAATCACCAGAGAAGATCTACAGGTAGCATCTGCAAACGTTGTTAAACGTTCCAAGAAATGCATAGATGTCAACGGGGAGCACCTCTAGTATCTTTTATAATGCTACAGGTAATTTAAACAATACTACATCTCATTTAAACAATAAAAAAATGTTCCTCCTCTCTACTACATTTTATGGGCTATTTTTAAGGGGACCACACTGTATATATATTAAAAATTCAAAGATGGCGTAACTAAAAGAAAACACAATTGCCACTTCTCTTCTGATTTTCAGATTTTGTAATTATGCCTATATTCCTTTATTTTCTGTTAAAGCTGATGCGTTATTTTTCTTCTGTTAAGTTAAAGGTGGAATAAATTAAAAAAATAGACATAATAATTACATAAATGACTCTTCTATGTTACGAAACAGGCACTGTCAAGAATTGAAAATTTTAACATACTTAAAAAAATAAACAGTAAGATGGACAACATTTTGAAATGTGGAATATAGACCTTTTGCCATATATATATATATATATATATATATATATATATATATATATATAACCTTAAATCTTGAAAACTCTACTTTTGAACCCTATCATAAACCAAACCAAATTGTACTATATGTCCATAATGAATCAAACCACCCTAACTCAATATTGAAATCAATAGTTCGCAATGTCTCTTTATGGATTTCTAAACTATCTTCTAACAAATCTATATTTAACAAAAACACAAAATATTACAATGTGGCCCTTAAAAACTCAGGACACAAATCACAAATCAAATACCTAAATAAAAATGATAAAAGCACAAGCTACACTGAAAATTATAATAATTGCAATAAATCTACTAAAAACATAATAACCTATAACAACGGGGGACAGATTCTGTGCACTTTGTAGATATGAAGCCCTTAAGATTTTAAAATATAATAAAAATAAAACCATTCTCTTGAACTTAAAAAAATGAATGTCATCATCTCATCCCGCATACAAATGGCAAAAAATAATCAAAATACAATACAAAACCAAATTAAACCGCAAGCATTAGCCACTAACACAAATAAACCACAAACCAAAATCCGTAAGCGTAAAAACAGACATAGGGAAATCCTATGGTTCAACCCTCTATATTCTAAAAATCTTGAGACGAACATAGCCAGGGAATTCTTTAAAATATTAGATAAAAACTTTAAGGCCCCTCATAGATACAATAAAATCTTTAATAAGAACACGATCAAAGTGTCTTACTCAACTATGACAAACCTACATAAAATAATTACTTCTAACAATAAAAAATAATAAGATACAAAATGAAAATATAGAAACTATACCAGGCTGTAACTGTAGAAGAAAAAATAAATGTCATCTACAAGGTACCTGCAAGATAAAAAATATGTGATTTATAGCTGCACATTGTCACAAACCCAAAATACAAATTATGTTAATAGCAATCATAAAAATTCCTTCTCCGATCCTAACTTCACCACACAGTTATTCAATAACGAAACCCCCATTAACCAATCTACCAATCAAATGCAACCAAACCTATTTCATACCAATACAACTCTTTCTAACTAAAAACAAATATATTAAACAAAATGTAATCTACTTCGGTTCCACATCTGGACTTATTAAGCATAGGATTTCAACACATAGCAGTCATTTAAAAATCCTTCCTTAAAAAACCAGACTGCATTATCTATTAGTTAAATAAATTTGGAGACTCAATGATAAAAATATCCCCATCAATTTAAAATGGGAAATAATAGGATCTTATAAAGCATATATGCTGGGGGACAGATTCTGTGCACTTTGTAGATATGAAGCCCTTAAGATTTTAAAATATAATAAAAATAAAACCATTCTCTTGAACTTAAAAAATGAATGTCATCATGGCCAAGTCATTGGCGGCAGAGACGTGCGTCGTAAGCGGAAGGTTTTGGTTTCGATTCTCGGTGGTGGTGCACGAGTCCTTTTATTTCTTTTTAACTTTTTAAATCATTGCTATATATTGCGTCCAATATAATATATAATATAAATATCACCTGTTTGTTTAAATGTATGTATATATGTGTGCATTTTTGTCTGCCTAAAACTTTCGGATTTTCACGAAATCGGTATCGTTGTGAAGCCGACACTTCGGACGACAAATACGGAAAAATTGGCTAAAAACATTAATCACTTCATCCTAAACTGGGCGCTTTTTCGCTGATGTTTTCGAAAGCCATCTTCTCTTTTCGAGTGACTAGCCTTAATTTAAACCTACATCACTTCCGGTTTGGCTATGGGCGAAACAGCAAAGACGTTACATTTTTTAATGTTCTTTTCCCCCTTCGCGGTACGGGTTCGAGCCAGCCCTTTCTTTCTTTTGTTCAACACACACATCCAAACACCCGGGGCAACGCCGGGCACCCAGGCTAGTATATCTATAAAAATGAACGTGTCTGTGTATCTGTGTGTCTGTGTGTGTACACTTCCCTACGCAATAACTCTGTCAATTTTTAATCTACAGACTCGAAATTTGATATACAGGGTACTGACATTTGGAGAAATCTACGTGATTGGTTTTCGGCCAGAAATAGTGTTGTTATGGTGTCAAAGTTCAACGATTTGACCTTTGAGAACTCTACTAAACTCCTCCGCCAATTTTGAGTCTAAACACCTGAAATTTTAGATTTTAGGTTCCTTGGACATGGGTCTAACTTAATAACGTAATTTGAGCCCAAACAATAAATTCTAAGGGGTCATAATAGGGGTCAAAGTTAAAAAAATTGACCGCTTTTTTTTTGCTCAACATACACATCCAAACACCTAGGCAACACCGGGCACCCATGCTAGTATATATATATATATATATATATATATATATATATATATATATATATATATATGAAGAATAAAACATGTATAAATACGTTTGAAGCCAAAACCAACGCGATTTTTTTTTTTTATAAAATAAACGGGTGTTTATTTTTAAAGAAATATATTTCGGAGTAAGACTCCTTTGTCAATCTTTTTTTCCTCTTCTTCCTCGACATAATATAGTGGAAGGTAGTTTCAAAACTTCATGTGGAGACTAGCACTAGACATTACGTCGAGGAAGAAGAGGAAAAAATTGACAAAGGAGTCTTACTCCGAAATATATTCTTTAAAAATAAACGTTCGTTTATTTTATAAAAAAATTTCACGTTGCAGTTTTGGCTTCAAATGTATTTATACATGTTTTATTCTTCAAATTTTACTCAGCGCTTCTAACGGATATAAACAAAAAACTACCCAGATTATATATATATATATATATATATATATATATATATATATATATATATATTAATGATAGGACGATACCAAAATTTTTCCCGATTCCGATAGAATTACCGATTCTGTTCTAACTTCCCGATTCCGATACAAGTAACGATTCTGTTTCCCATTATTTAAAAAATTTCTTAACATTTAATTAAACATCGGATGCTTTTTAAAATGTTCAAATGATAGTAACTCCCCACCCTCATCCCTGTCGAACATTCTTATATATTTTACAAAAAGTAAAAATGTATTTTGGAGGAGGGGGGGCGCATATTACAAACGTAAATCTTTCTAAGTATTTTTCTTTAGTGTTCACCTTGAAATTGATTGAAAAATGTAAGGCAGGGTGTGTTTTTCTTTTAAAACAAATGTGAAAAAAAGAAAGAAAGATATACTGATGATGAAGTTATAAATTTCAATATATATTTTAAACAAAATAAATATATTTTAAACAAAATAAATATATTTTAAACAAAATAAATATCTGTTTATTTCGTAATAATGCATTGTTTTGGCTTCAAACGTATCTAATACGTATTTTATTTTATTAAAACTCAACCAGTGCTTTTATCAAGGAACACAAAACCCAACGTGAATTCCGCGTGACCAACGCACCGTTCCGACATTTGAAAAGACTACTATAAAAAACAACAAACCAACTTCTACTGATTCTCTGCTACAACAACAACAACAACAACAACAACAACAACAACAACAACAACAACAACAACAACAACAACAACAACAACAACAACAACAGCAACAACAGCAACAACAACAACAACAACAACAACAACAACAACAACAACAACAACAACAACACGACGACAAAAAAGAAAGAAAGACATACTGATGATTGAGTGTATCTTCAAAATATATTTATAAATTTCAAACAAAATATATGTCTGTTTATTTTGTAATAATACGTTGTTGTGGCTTCAAACGTATCTAATACTATTTATTTTATGAAATCTAATTTGCATTTAATCGTCATCACTGCTATTTAAAATTTTCATAAACGATTAAAAAGAATCGGCGATCGGTATGCTAAATAAGTTATGGAACAGAATAGTTAACAAAGACTGTTCCATGTCAAGAGTGAGCTTCTACATAATAATGTTACCATTTAGAAAAAAAAACATTCTTGACATTGTGACGGGTCTCTGTTAACTATTCTCTACCTTCTATGAAGAAATGTCTTTTTTTTTGTAATTATAAATCTGTGATCGGTTATTAGATTGATTTGCGTTACTGTAAAATTAATAAAAAAGATCCAAATAATAATAATAATAATAATAATAATAATAATAATAATAATAATAATAATAATAACAACAACAACAACAACAACAATAATAATAATAATAACAACAACAACAATAATAATAATAATAATAACAATAGCAACAACAACAATAATAATAATAATAATAACAACAACAACAACAATAATAATAATAATAATAATAATAATAACAACAACAACAACAACAACAATAATAATAATAATAATAATAATAATAATAATAATAATAATAATAATAATAGAATGTGGAGACTAGCACTGGACATAAACTACTCACAAATTGGACACAAACGGCTACAGATGCATAACACAAAGGAACATCGCATAGAAACATGAAAACTAAAACTGTCTAATTGTAAGATACCACCCCCTTTTTTTTAGTGTCGCCATGAATGGACACAACAACAAATAACGAGGATCAAGGAGAATGGAAAGACTGAGGAGAGAAAGCACTAATCAGGCCTCCGCTGGCTGAGGGCAAAGAGGACTGGGACCTTGGGAAGGTTAATTGCCACCCAAATCCCAGTGAAGACCAATGGTCGCCGCCAACGAGAAATCAATCGCAAGCGGCTCTTGCGATAACGCAAATTCTTTTGTAAAGGTTATCGAAAGAGGTGGACAGTACTGGAAGTCTGGGGACGCCACGGAAAACACTGGAACGCCACAAGTTGTTCTCAAAGAACAATCTTTCATGATGGCTTGTGTGACAACTCATAGTGAGTACCTATTTACTATGCCTCCCCACGGGAAAGAGTTAGACACCAGGGTCGTTTTTTAACGTGGAGAAAAGGTACAAAAATAAAAATTGTCTCAGTCGTGAAGGATTTCTCCTCCACCGAAAGAGAACAAGAAATGGAAGTGCAGCATCTGAAGAACAGATACTAGTGAGTAAATAATGATGATTAGCACGTTTAGTTAAATCAAATTAGTTAAATAGATAAATATGTTTAGTTAAATCAAATTAGTTAAATAGATTAATATGTTTAGTTAAATCAAATTAGTTAAATAGATTAATACGTTTAGTTAAATCAAATTAGTTAAATAGATTAATACGTTTAGTTAAATCAAATTAGTTAAATAGATTAATATGTTTAGTTAAATCAAATTAGTTAAATAGATTAATATGCTTAGTTAAATCAAATTAGTTAAATAGATTAATATGTTTAGTTAAATCAAATTAGTTAAATAGATTAATACGTTTAGTTAAATCAAATTAGTTAAATAGATTAATACGTTTAGTCAAATCAAATAAGTTAAATAGATTAATACGTTTAGTTAAATCAAATTAGTTAAATCAAATTAGTTAAATAGATTAATATGTTTAGTTAAATCACTCCACAAAATAAGATTCTACATTTTTAGATGATTAAGTGGCGGAAAGAAAAAAAAATCTCAATTAAAACAAACAATTATTTTAGAATTCTGCACATAAATGTAATGTAAAATGACAATCATTTCCGATTCATTTTAACTTTCTAATCTTGTCTAATCTCTCAGAAATCGATACAAAATACAGGCAGAACATAACATTTTCGATCGAGTGCTTACATTTATTTGATGTGTTTTTACCAGCGTTTGTTTAATTTTCAATTTTGAGCAATTATCAAGGGTCCTTGTGAAGGGCTGATGAACAGTCATTTTTTTAATTCTAACTCAACAGAGGGAATACTAAGTTATTATTGAGCCAAAACATACTTTAAAACAAGTTTAAACACAAATAAACTTATCCAGGTAGGTAGAAGAGTTTCCCCTTCTAATATTTTATTTATAGCATATTTCGTTTTCATCTGATTTTTGTTCTGTTAAATTACAGTAACAAATTCACGGATATCATTCTTCTTTCGGAAAGTCTCTAAGTTGAAATATAGGTATAATTTCCATTTTAATTCGAACACGATTTTGATAAACACAGCATGATATTTAAAATGCCTTGAGACAAGGTTTTTCAATTTTGTTGGCGCCGTCTGAACACTGTCTTTATCTGCCATCGACTTCTTCTGAAATAATTACTGTTTTTGAAACTTCTTCACTTTGAGCATAAATGAAAAAAAATTTTTTTACTTATGTTCAAAATAAAGAAGAACCATAAACATTATTTAATGAAAATCCTTGTCCAGAGAATTTCAAATCTTATAATATCAAATGTAAACAGTTTGAAACGTTTATAGCGAGTATATGCGAATAGGTTTACAAAGTGATGTTTACAATAATTAACCAATGAAATAAATAAATTATACTTTGAGAATCATTGTTAAATCTGCAAGTTAGGATTAGGATTAGGGTTAGGGTGTTATAATCCATTCCATGGCCCTTACACTTATGTTATAAATGAACAACTTCTGATAAATAAATAAATTTGTCTCTTTTTTCAATTGTCAACATAAAATAGAAAGAATCGTTTTGGAGTGGTAGATTAGGCTCAAATATTTCCGATTCCGTTACGAATTCTGATCCTCTCAAAAGTTCTGATTTTTCCGATTTCCAATTCTGATTAATCGTCCCAAAACTAATATATATATATATATATATATATATATATATATATATATATATATATATATATATATATATATATATATATATATATATAAAGTAATGAAAACAAAAGTCCGCGGAATAAGGACTTTGTAAATTGTTTTTTTGGAGTATTTATTCGAACAATAAATTTTGATTGTAAATTTCAACTTACAGTTTTAATTTCCTTTTTCTTATAAAGGAAATTTAGCACTGACTCTTTTTCTATTCTTAGTCGTGTTCATTCACTATATCACGTTAAGATCTTGGAGAATATTCACGTCCGAATTAGAAAACCTTCCCTTTGCAAGCAAAGGAAATGCCTCCTGGGTTTGAACGTGATTAATGTCTAGGGTATTCGACCATAACGCTGTTTTATTTTAATCGTTTTCCCAATTTTTTTTTCTCCCCGTAAATTGAATAAAACTGAATTTTAATCGCTTTTTAATTCTTTGTTTTAAAAATTCCCTCGATACAGCTTTGAGAATCGAGGGTCGATACCGGTCAGCTGGCTCCCCGTTTTCTTTTTCTTTCCTCTCTTGTTCCCCCTTTTTCCCCCCGTTTTTTGAGAGAAGATTAAAGGAATATATATATATATATATATATATATATATATATATATATATATAAATTTACTTTTAATCATGAATCATAAAAGTCTTCCCTTCCTAATTACAATATATATATATATATATATATATATATATATATATATATATATATATATATATAGTAAGTTATGAAAATAATCCCCTCATGTGTCCTCGGGTGATTTTGAAGACTTGCAGCCGACTCACAGGGACGATAACAGACATGACTATTAACGTGTTTGATTCGATCCGGATGAAGAATACTGTCTTTATGCACAACCATGTCTTCGCAGTCCAGATGTAAAGCTGCATACCTTACTGAATATTACACATATTATGTTATGAGGTGCCGTGGAATATTGAATGACAATAGTCTGCTATTGTGAGACTTCATATTTATATAGTTATTGATTCGCAAATTGTCACTTGTTTTCATCTTTCTTCCTCAACACCTACTACATTCCATTCCTCGCATTGTGATAGCGTTCTAAATCTCTTCTACATACCTATCTCACACAATGCTTCAAGCAGACTACATCTATATATCTGTATATCTATATATCTAAATATCTATCTCTCTCTCTCTCTCTCTCTCTCTCTCTCTCTCTCTATATATATATATATATATATATATATATATATATATATATATATATATATATATTAGCTATGCTCATTCAAAGTTATCCAGAAGTTTTTGCATTCAGGTTTTGTTCACTTATTCAACTTATTTATATAATGTTGATTTTTTGTGTGACTAAAATAAAAGATTTTTAGTTATTTTTATTACCTGATAAAATCACGCGCATTCTTACGTACAAACACACAGACATGATCGTTTTTTTCTTGTTTTTTTTTGATAAGCGATTCGGCTCTTATGGGTGTTCTTTTTTCTGTTTATTGTTAGAAATACTGCAGCGGAAGCGGAGCAATCAGAACGTTGTTATTTGAGAATCAACTTCCGTTTCATGTTTGATTCGATATTTGATTCGCAAATATACGTTGGTTTCTTATTTTACTGGCTCCGTTGTCGTCAGTTTTGTAAACAAACTGAGACCGCGTAAACGTGTTGTTTATAAATGTAAGATGATTTGGAGAACAGTTTAATATCAAAGTATTTTTCTTTAAGTAAATCTAGTCTTTTACGAATATTTTAAGAGGTATTTTAATTATACAACGACTATGCCAATCATTTTTTGAACATGTTTTGGGCATCTTGTTTCCCTATATATCCTTACATTGTCTTTCGAGGAAGGAAAGAAGTTATATATATATATATATATATATATATATATATATTATATAAAGCTGAACGGCTGTGTGTGTGTGTGTGTGTGTGTGTGTGTGTGTGTGTGGTCACGAATAGGCTCCTATATGGTTAATTATTTAAAAAAACTAATTACATATAATGATAGAAGATGCATCGAGGATCAAGAATGGGTATGTTTGATCTGGCAGAACGGTGGTTCATAAAAATTGTGGGGTCTGTATTCACACCTGGTCCCCAAAGTATGGAAATAAAAAATGAAAAAAACAAACAAACGTTCACACCTGTACTCCATGGAAATATGGCACAAACTTTAACAAAGACTTTTCTTATCTATTTGCGTAAGTATACTTTGATAATTATGTTTCAGTTTGAAGAAATATGGTATAATAAAATTATTGGGTGTTTGTTCACACCTGACTTCCATTGAATATAAATATGTCACAAAGTTTAACAAGGATTTTTAAAAGGGGGGAGGGTCCACAATAACACCTTCACTTTAATCTTAATTCACGTTAGCTTTTATTTATTTTTTTGAGTTGAATCATATTGTGTCGAATAAATTCACCTCATAAATTAACGTTCTTATTAAAGTGAAAGCAAAAAAAAGTCGGAACTTTAGACAATTCTCGACACAAATTTTGCATAAGTCTGTTTTTTTCCTTTTCCACTTGCACGTGGC
>NC_136498.1:71216259-71276259 GCF_053919585.1 Euprymna scolopes
TATATATATATATATATCAGAAACATATTGCCGGGCGGAGGCATTAGTCGTACCATTTACGACTAGCTATACTGTCGTACAATACGCTTAATCATGATATTCAAATTCATGCAAATTGAGTACATATTATTATAGAATCAATCCTGTATTCAATATTATATATTACGAGGAAGGATTTTCCCGGTGGACTAATTCGTAAAACGATGAAAAATAAAAGAAATAATATTGAAAACATCGTTCATCAAATTCCGTCTGTGTTTGTTTACAATATCATGTCAGCTGATATTTGGGATTGCCGGACGATAGATGCTCTGGATGCACTTTTGATTAATGTTTAGTTTAAAAATATGCAAACGAATAAATGATTTGTGGCGATTTTAAATGGTTCTTTTTCTATCGTAAATTGAACCCATTAATAAGAAAAAATTCAAATAAAATTGTGACGTACACCCGGGCTTGGACAGGAGTTCATGCGATCTGTAGTCGAATCTGCTATCACTGAACTATATTTCCAGCTGTCAATAATTCTTTTTTTTATTTTTAAGAAATATTTTTCTAAGGTTTTTATTATCTCACATGTCGGTGTAACGTATAAAAAATTCCCCCTGTAAAAATTATTTTTTTCTATGAGAAAAAAAAAACTATTTTGAAGGTCGTATATTTTTTATTTTTGATACGAATTTCTGTAGAAAACATATCTAAGTACACTTCTAGACATATAACTTTCCTTTGTGTGTAATTTGAAAAAGATACTCCCAGCCGCTTGGGAACCTATGAGTAACTCTCTCTCTCTCTCTTTCTCTCTCTCTCTCTCTCACACTCACACACACATACAAACAAAGTGACTTTTATATAATAGTAGAGGTAAAACACAGCCATCTTGCTCTATGGAAATTAAACGCGAAGTAAGTCGCATAGCTTAAAAAGGAAACCGACTATTATAGATTAAACAAATAAGCTTACTACCGGTTTTAAACCCAACTGTTGTCAACTATAAATAATTCAATATAAATTAAATTAAATATAAATTAAATTAAAAATAAATTAAACAAATCAGCTTTAAGTAATATTTCTAATAGAACAATTTAATCGATTCTATTATAGCAAACATTTAATAACATCGAACTGATTATTAAAATATATTTCTGTAATGTAATATGCAAATAAGCTTGCCTATTGAATGTAGATATCTTTTGAATACATAGTATATGTAGAAATCATGCTGGAATAATATCGTATATATAACGTTTCCAGTATGAAAATTAGGTTGCGAAACAATGCACTTTTTGTACGTATTAAATTGTGAACAAACAAACAGACGATGAGAGAAAGAAAAAGAGATAAAATAACACGTTTCGATATTCAAAAAACGAAAAGAAATTGAACAACAAACCATCTTTCTGTTTTTTTTTTTGGTCTCTAAATCGAAATCGTGATGCAGCGGAAATGGATACATCCGAAAAACAAGAAAGGATTTTTTTTATAGATCACAATTTATTACTGCAGAATATAATTTCTTTTAGCACACTCCGTTTTCTAGTTACAATGAACTTCCTAAAATATAAGCTAGAGAAGCAAAAGGCGGGAAATCAATTCTCCTCGATCTTCAAGTATGTTCTTTTGTTTTTTATTCTTTGTCGATCGGTGACGCATATCTGCAATTGTTTTTAACGTATTCAGGAATCAGCATACTTGAAAATGGAAACAAAACAAATGTTTAAATTTTAGCCTCAATCTTGCAATAATCAAAACAATCGCAGTTACATTCCATACGCAACGCTTATCCATTGCTTATCTTCAATACATTACCATCTAAAATTATCCTGTTCATTAGCCTATTTCTTACAATTACCCCGAGTTAATTTCATTGTAACAGGAATTACGTGTTTGAATTTTTTAGATGATGGTGGGGTATTCGTATCATTCGGATTCTTTGGGCTACTGTTCCCATCTTGAGTGTCAATTTCACAACGTTTCGGTCGAAGTAACCTCCGACCTTCTTCATGTGTATATTATTGAACTCGGAAATGTTTATGTCGAACTCGGGAATTTGGACAGAATTTCGAACGGAATCCTTTATTTACTTCATTCTGTCAGCCATGACTGGATAGAAGTTCTAAGTTACCAGCAATAAACCGTGACGCAATGGTAAGAATACTTGAAAAATCAATCGTAGAAGTAATATTCTCTTGAAGGTTGAAGGTTCAATTCTTAGTGTAGGCGACCGAAAATACAAGTGCGAATTATTTAGGACTTCTATCCAGTCATGGCTGACGGAACGAGAGCATGCTACCCGAAACGTTGTGAAAATGACACTTAAGATGAGAACAGTAGTCCGAAGAATCCAAATAATACGTGCAGCGAGAATGTTATGGATAAAAAATAACTTTGTATTATTCAGATTATTCGGATTACTGTATGTCTATATGTTTTTTCCTTAATTTTCTCTTGATTTTTGCTACAGATGGAAGATTCTACTGCACGCCAGACATTCACCAGTTATTTTAAATACTTCAACCAATTCTAAGCCTGCAAGTGGAATGGTTTAGATCTTTCTTGGTTTCGTTCATCGGGTATATTTGCCAGATAGTTTCGACGTTCTTTTTCATAGGTCTATTTGCTCCTATAAATACCAGGATGATATTAATAATGATAATGATCGTATTAAAATTTCAGTTTTTTTATGTTTAGCATAAAACCTTGTTAGTTAACTCTGTATTTTTTCGTAGCTCTGTTTCAGCCGACATCATTAGGAACTGACTTCAGCTAGAGTTGCTACTCTTTTTTTCTTGTCCTGTATCACTCTTTCAGTTCTAACTGCTGCATTTTCTAACGATGTATCTATACGAATTGTCATACGTATGGATTATTTCCAACAGTTTTATCTATTGCATGTTCTCAGTACTATGTAAAACAAAAAAAATGAACAAAGCTTCTTTCTTAGAACTGCACTCCTGTAGAACTCTGTTCCGCTTTCCTGCTTTCCAACTGACTACAATATTTGGTGTCTTCAAGTCTAATGTCAACAAATTCTTTATGAGCGATCCCCTTAAGTAATTCAATTTACTAAATTTCCACTACTAACAATAACTATGACATATTCCCCTTGACCACTATACACTCATTAACCTTTATCCTCGAGTGGCCTCCGGGCCCTGATAAGTGGAGACTCCTTTGTAAAAAACAAAAGCAAAACAAAAACTTTCTGTCTTTTATTTTTATTTTATTTAAGTTAGTATGAAGAAATCAAGTGACTCCTTCCTGGAGCTAGCACTTAATTTTGTAGCAGAACAGCAGTCGTATGACACGTATGCAAATGACCAACCCGGTGCGCTAGCTGATGTGACAGTGGAAGACGAAAAGGTAAAGAAAAGCGGGGAGAAGAAAAGCACCATGTGACGAGAGCACTGGCAAAGCGTGCCGGCGTGCTGACGTAAGATGGACATGTGGTCACATAGAGGGTGTGAGAGATTGCAGCGGATATTTCGAGACGGCAGGGTTTTGTAAACTATATGGCGAACTAAGATACTTTTAAAACAAGATGCAAGCATTATTTTGAAAAGTACTGTGAATAAATGCCTTTATTTCAACTAACAGAAAAAGCGAATCGATTTCTTTCCTTTTTTTTTTTCGTCCCTTTGAAACGCATGTCTCCGATTGTTAACATGTAACGCCTACGTTGCAATTGTATTATGATTTCAGTTTATATCCACTGTCGCTTTTAAGGACAGGCTTTGTTCCATTTTTAGGGCTGCTATCTCTATTTCACTATAGCTTGCTATTCCAGCAATTTAGTCTAAGTATATTTAAATACATTTTTTAATTATGTCAGTTGAGTTACCCAAGCCAGCATACCATTTATTTCACTTGGCAACCATGTTGTTTTTATATCTTTCTTGAGGTCATGATATTTGATGATCTTTTCCCGTTCAGTTTTATTGAGGCCATGTTAATTCGGAAACAGTTACATCAATAATGATAGAGTTCATTCAGCTTTGTTCCATATGACAATATCTGGCTTGATGACATGGCCTTTTATGTATCTGCCAATCTGCTTGTCTTTGGTATAGAACAGCGTCGCCTTTCTGTTTTATGTTATGGGTGAAGGTTCAGACTCCCAGATACGGTCAGTCTGAATGTGTGTGAGTACGTTCGATTGGTCATTTTTGTAAAGGATTTTATGCTTCAAGTTGTTTATATCTTCAAATATTTATTCATATTGTTTGGTTTGGTTGTTGTGTAGAGGGTTTGTAATTTTTGTTTTTGGCTTTGCAAAACATAATTAAGTTTTGCAAAGGGAGGAAAAAATAATAATAACATCAATGTTTGGTGCATTTTAGGTCAGGAAGCCGATGTCATCAGACGGCCTGATCTCGTCTCACAAGTTCGCTTATTTGTTTAACCATTACTAGCGGGACCTGTGGAAATTCCACAAAGGCATTTTTCGTGTGAGTTATAGGCAGCGTGGCATTATGTGTGTGTTTATTTGTCTTTGATTTGTAAGTTTGTGAATATGGATTGATTTGGGTTACTCATTTTCCTCATCTGTCCTCGAGGGGAAGACGGCTGAGCACAATGTCGTGAGTTCTGGCTAACATACTCTTCGTTCTTTCTGTTTTTTTATTGCTGCGTTGCTGTTTTTATGAGAAATTTGTAGTTCACACAGGCTCGCCATGCTTATCTTTTCTAACGATCTGCAAACGTTTTCATTGATTTAAAACGACGGGTTAACAATTTTATATAGAAATCATGTTTTTCATTTATTTGATCGAACGGACATAGCATGAAGCTGTTGAGTTGAGTACATTTCACTTTTCTTCGTATAGAATGAAAAAATGTAAAAGAGCAGATAAAGAAAGAGAGTAGCTTATATGTAGTTATGGAAACCGTCTGTTAAAATTCAAACACCTATTGCATAATTTTAGATATTAGACATAAAATAATGAATTTTCACTAAATTTCAGTTTCTTTAGAGCATTTAAAGGTTCTAAGTTTTTTCCCTACAGTTTGCATTTTGTATAATTCTATCCCTTTTATTCTTCTGAGAATAATTTAATTTCTTTTGATTTCGTTTCTTTAGTTGCATACAGAGTGTGATCCTCCTATTTGAAAATTAAAATCTATCAAATTTGCATTCAAGATCCATAGTTTTTAGACATCAGTTTAAGAAAACTCCCTAAATTTTAACGTCTTCTTAGGATTTCTTATGCGTAAGCCTTATATTTATAATTATACTAGACTACCCGTGACCCTTTGGGTCAGTATGTTATATTAGTTATGGAATTCATGTATGAGCGTGACACTTGTGACGTAAAGAAAATAGTTTTCTTTTTTGACATAACAGAAACATTTTTTGAAAGTATATTAAAATGAAAAAAGAATATAGATAGAATTCTATGAGTTGTGCTGTTTATTATAATTGGTTATTTTTGAAAACAAAAATACAGTTACTGAATTATAAGTGGTTGACCATATTTATAGGTAAATGTGCATTGAACAGATACCATAATACTTATCATAGTTAAATTCAAATTTTGATATATCTGCATTTTTTTTACATCGTTCATTTCTGTATTACATTTAAGTTATTTTAAACCCCACTCTTCTCATGTTAAATAATAATTTCGAAATAATAACGTTAATATTTCAGCATCCCAATTGTTCTTTTGTTTTTTGTTTATTTCAAACCCCACTCTTCCCATGTAAAGTAATACTTTCGAAATAATAACGTTAATATTTCAGTGCGCAGGTCATGCGCGCATGCACAACCGAATGTCGTAAACCGGAAAGTGGGATACATACATCGTTAAAAGGCCATTTGAGTTTTATAATTATATAGATAATGATAATTCCTTTGTTAAAAATCCAGGTAGAAATTCCTACCTGGATTTTTCTATTTTCCCATCAATTCACAGGATTATACGGTATTTTAAGGATTATGCTCTGCTCTACAAATACTTTTCGTATTTACGAGAATTATACGAAGACTTGTTGCTCCAAATTTTTTTTTACCTTCCTGGATTTGTAAACAATTGCCATATTCTTCGATTTCCGGAACCCTAAACTAAAGACTTCATTGGAACCTGTATCATTTTATTTTATTTTTGAATTTTATTTTTGAAATTATTTTGAACAAATTTTTGAACATTTTTCTAATTCCGTTTTTCACCACTTTCAAATTGTTTTATTTTTTAAAATCTATTTTTTATCTTTTGTTGTTTATCTATTTTTTTTGTAAATCTATTTTGATCTATTTATGTATTTCCGTATCTCCTGTTTGCTGTTTCTGTATCCTCTCATTTTTACTCCACTTTCTTTTCTATCTTCTTTATTTTTCTTCCTTTCTTCTTCTATTGTAAACTTTTTTGCACTATTACCTACATATCTATTACCTACATATCTATTACCTACATATCTATTACCTACATATCTATTACCTACATATCTACTACCTTTCATAAGTTGGAATAACTTTTATTTAATTATTATTATTCACCATTTTATCCTATTATTTCATTCTCATTTCATATCAAAAATGCCATTAAGCCATTTTTTTTCTATATTTGCATTGTATATAATTCTAGCCCTTCTCTTCTGATGAGAAGCAGTTAGTGTTATAAACGTTTTTTTTTTTTAATTTTCCCCTTAACATTTCCGTATTAGTTTTTCCGTATTAGATGCTATAATAAAGTTATCTCGAATTTTTATTCCTCATCTTTCATTTAAATTTTATTGCTTGTCTCCTCTTTATAGTAATGAGCTTTTCTTATCTTGATAAGCTTTGATTTAAAAAAGTAATCATTGACTATATATATATATATATATATATATATATATATATATATATATATGCTGGGACAGTTAATCGGAATTGAAATCGATAATCGGAAAAATCAGAACTTTTTGAGATATCGGAATCGGTATCACAACCGGAACAATTTGTCCTTATTTTCCCAAAACGATTCCTTAATCTATATTTTTTATTTGATTGTTTAAAACAAAGTCTTCCACTACCGATAATAATAATAATAATAATAATAATAATAATAATAATAATAATAATAATAATAATAATAATAAAGTAATAAATATTACCAGTAAAGCTAAACTCTATAGATCACCCCTCCTACAAGGATGTTTTACGTTTGAGGAAGTATATTCACATTTAACATGTTTTGTGAAAATATAACAATTTTATCTCTTCTTCTCTATTCTTCTATTCTTCTTCTTCTATTCTATCTTCTTCTTCTTCTTCTTCTTCTATTCTATCTTCTTCTTCTTCTATCTTCTTCTATCTTTCTTCTTCTATTCTATCTTCTATTCTTCTTCTTCTATCTTCTTCTTCTATTCTTCATCTTCTTCTATTCTATCTATTCTTCTATCTATATAAATAAAATGAACTCATTTTTTCCCGTCTGATTTTGACCGTAATAGGATTAAAAATAAAGATATTTCATGCAAATATAATATGCACAAACGGCAGAACAATATCTGAGGTGTGTTATAGGCTTATTATTTCTCAAATTCCTCGATAATCTTAGATTTCTATACTTTTTCTGCTGAGAAGTCACAGCCTAAATCGGTTAAGATCAATGGAAGTGGTAAAATATTTTCTCTCTAATAAATTCCTCCTCCCCCTGCCACCACTTAACACCGTTTGGGGATCGTTCACAAGGAACAGTTGAGAAGAGAACACCGGTTTGGCTTCGTAGTTCTTTCATGTGAAGTTATTTAAAATCTCTAAACTGCAGTGCTCTGTGGCGTAGTGGTTAGCGTGCTGGACAATTCACATTATATTTTCACGTTCGCGCCGACCTACCGTAGTCGTTTTTTTTTTCCTAAACAACTGGAATGGACTTTTCTTGGTGGCCGAACTGTTAACGTTGCAGATGTTTTTTTTTTTTCACACTTTATTTTCCTACTTTTACTCATGACTCCGGGTTTGATTCTTCCTACTTACCTACCATAACATTTTTTTAAACTCCCCCCCGGTCCCGGAAACAAACACTCGGGCAACGCCGGGTGCCCCCGCTAGTAGTTAAATATTTAGAGATTTAAAAAAAATCGGAATCGGAATTGGTAATTGGATCTGAAATGTGAATTTAGCATAGAATCGGTCATTATATCGGAATCGGAAAATATTGGAATATTCCTATCACTAATATATATATATATATATATATATATATATATATATATATATATAATTTTTATCGATTTCTACATAAACATTTAGGTAGCTCTACACATTCATGAATTTGTTTCAGTCAGCTAGCTATAAATAGCTAGTGACACCATCAGTTTATGTTGGTTTTACAAAATTCCAGTCTTTGTCTCTAGTAAGTTATAACAAGTTGACTGAATCATATCCATAGATGCGTAGCATACCTAAATTTTATGTAAAAATAAATAAAAATATATCTTGCTCTACCTTGGTATTGTAGCACTTTTGTATAAATCTCGTTAAATTCATTGGATGTTTTACCTTTGCACAATATTAATCTGGAATATATATATATATATATATATATATATATATATATATATATATATATATATATATACACTAGAAGAAGTACTCGCCATTGACTGGGTTCAAAAAGAGCCTTCAGAAAATGAACCCTGATTTCTATAACAATATAAATATCTTTTAAATTCGTTTAACTGATATTTATTTTCTACATACTTTTTGTATCTTGTATTCCTTCTCGTCTTATAAATGTACAGGCAGATAGACACACAGAAATTGAGCTTTATTACATGGTCCTATAGATGTACGGACAGACAGACAGACTCATATACAGACCAGATATCGTGGGGGTGGAGGACAATTGCAGTAGTGCGAATCTTTATTGTCACAAACGTATGAACACTAATCAGGGTTCCCCATTATAAGTGAAACTCATGGGGCTATACCTCGGTTGGTGCGAGTAAGTGATGTAATCCTTACCCCCCCCTCCCCATGGCAAATTCGGTAGCTCTATGTCCAACGACATAAGCGTGCATAAGTTGTCCAATTATAAATAATACCACTGGGGTCCGGCCCTTGTTAGTGAGGGTGAGTGGTGTAACCCGTTGAAATTTTCTCTTCCCCACAGTGATTTATCCTGCCAAATTTGGTAGCTCTGCATGAGCGTGCTTAGCCCCCTCCCTTTATAAGTGACCTCCCACCAAGGCCCCAATTTATCATACTCATTTCATATCCTTGATACCTATTCTATCCTTGTATGTGATCATTTAGTATAATAGTACACCATATAGGAGCCTTTTCGTGTACAGACAGACACACAAACATTGAACTTTATTATATAGATAACTAAAAAACAAAACAAGAAAATAATTGTATGAGCCTGACGAGTTCCATACTACATAGAATAGTACGAAAGGCGTTAAGCTCTTAATCCAGGGTAACGCACTTTAAAATCCAAGATTTAGCACTCACCAATTTGTCTGTGTCAGATCTGAACATAGACTGAAATTATCAGATAAGAAAGTAATAAAACTCATGAGGAAATCTCCTACTTAAAAGTTTGTCCGATAATTGGGCAGTGAGCCAACAATGGCGATGCCCAAAAGTGCTCGACTTGAAATAAATAAAAATCAGTTTTTATTGGTTTATTATCAATAAATACGTGAAAGAACATTATTAACATGTCCCAAAAAACAAGTTTTATTTATAATTTATTATTGCATTTGGTATTACTTAGTGTGATATTCGTTCTGGGGGAGTCGAGCCGGCTTCTAGCGAACGAGTATGTTTCTATTCAGTTCGCAGATACATATATATGGTAGCTTCCTTCAGTTTTGACAGACTATGGATACCACTAAGGGTGCCTGCGTGTGGATGTTTCTGACAAGAGTTGCGCAATCTCTAACCACACGTCTCCTAAGTCGGCGTTCCAAAATACGAGGCGCGTGCAATAAGTAATGCCTCTGACCAACTTTCAGTTGTCTGATCTAGCTGAAATTTTGCATGTGAAATGATTTATATCCCTATGGTTTATGTGGTAAATTACAGCTCTGAACTTATTGTGGTGTCTGTTTTACAGGTGTTTGAACTGAGTCAGGTGTGAAATGGAGCCTGTTGAATGTCGAGCAGTGATCCGGTTTTTGTATTTGGAAGGACGCACACCACAGGAGACTTTTAATGAAATGAAAGAAACTTATGGTAATAATGCCCCCTCATATGTCCTTGTAAAACGCTGGCATCGTGAATTCAA
The DNA here is from genome assembly GCF_053919585.1 of Euprymna scolopes. NCBI lineage: Eukaryota > Metazoa > Mollusca > Cephalopoda > Sepiida > Sepiolidae > Euprymna > Euprymna scolopes. The sequence continues at coordinate 71,226,480 of NC_136498.1, forward strand.
ACATGGCTGGAAGTCTGTGGAAACAGCTCCCAGACCTGGTCGCCCCCATTCTGCCATTGATGAGGCATCTGTCCGTCAAATAGAGGCTGCCATTTTGGAAGATCGGCGTATTACTAGCCCAAGATGTCAAGATTAGTACAGGGTCTGTGGAAACTATCATTCCTGACCATTTCCATATGCATAAGGTGTCTGCCAGATGGATTCTCAGGTTGCTCACACCATTCCAGAAGCGAGAACGCGTCGGGTGCTCGAGGGTGAATTTGGAGATGTGCCAAGAAGATGAGTCAAAGTTTTTCAAAAGACTGATTAGACAGAATGAAACCTGGATCCATCACTATGATCCAGAGACCAAAGCCCAGTCAATGCAGTGGAAGCACTTGGACTCACCACCTCCAAAGAAGGCAAGGGTGCAGCCCTCCGCTGGCAAGGTCATGCTCACAGTCTTCTGGGACCAGGACGGAGTAGTGATGACAGATTTCCTGGCAAAGGGTACGACAATTACAGGAGCCTATTATGCTTCACTTTTGAGGAAATCAAGGGAAGCTATCAAAATTAAGAGGCGGGGCAAGATCAGCAAAGGTACCCTCCTCCGGCAGGACAACGCTCCGGTCCACAACTCGCATGTCGCCAGATCAGATGCACGGGCGTGTGGTTATGAAATACTCCCCATCCTCCCTACTCTCCTGACCTTGCACCCTCTGACTTTCACCTCTTCGCAGCCATGAAGTTGTTTTTGAAAGGAAAACGTTTCCCAGATTATGCAGCCTTGATTTCTGAAGTCACGTCGTTGTTAGAGGACCAACCTGGGGTGCTCTTCAAAAACGGTCTCGAGAGCTGCATCAAACGATGGGAGAAATGCATAACTCTGGGTGGTTCCTATGTAGAGAAAGACTAATAACTGTGCCAAGTTTCGTTGCTCTACTGCTATGGGAAGTGGGTCAGGGGCATTACTTATTGCACGCCTCTCATACCAGTGGCAAGTGGGCGATTAAGACGACTGGAAACAATGCCGAGATAAGCTGAGAGCACATAAAATTCTCAATGTAGGCGACTGAAAAATACACTTGCAAATTACTTAGGACCTCTATCCAGTCATGTCTGACGGAATGAGAACATGCTACCTCCGTGAATAAATAAAGAGTTCCCTTCGAAATTCCGTCCAAATTCTCGAGTTAGACAGAAATATTCCCGAATTCGACAAGATACACCTGAAGAAGGCCGGAGGTTACATTGACCAAAACGTTGTGAAAATCACACTCAAGATGAGAACAGTAGTCCGATGAATCCAAATAATACAAATAGCAAATCCTCATCTAAAAAATTCAGAAATATGTTTTGTTTATTTCAAATTATAATTTTTAATTTTCTATAAACAACAACAACAACAACAACAACAACAACAACAACAACAAAATCATCCTCCGTCTTCTTACTATATAATAATCACCAGCAAAAGATTCTTCAATAAAACGCACGTAAGTTTTGTAAATGTATTTATTAAAAGCTAGCAGAAGTGCCTGTCGTTGATTGGGTTCAAAAAGAGCGTTAAAAAATGGACTGATTTATGATAGTAGGAAAGGTTATGAAAAGGGTGTATGCATGTAAAGAGATGGTTTCAAAGGTTAGGGTATTAAAACCAAAGCAAAATATGATGAAAAAAAAGTAACATCTTGCGGAAATATATATTTTGATATCAACTTTGTTGCTCTTCGTAATTAAAAGTGACCAACAACATTTTTAGAAAAGCAAAAAAAAAAAAAAAAAAAAAAAAAGAACGCAGATTCTATTATCCGCACTCATTGATCCATTTCAATTTCTGTATTGCAAAGCGAATGTAAAACCATGCAACACAATATAATATTAAACATGCCAAAAGTAACTTGAAAGTATTAAAATTATGTAAAACGAGAGATCCTTTCACTGTGGGGAATTGCTCCCACTTTTGGGGAATTACTAGTGTAATCTCAATAACCAAAATTAAGAATTCAAAAGTAAATGCTTTAAATTAGAAATAATCAAGCAGTAAAATATAGAACTATAGAATTGTAAGAAGATTGTCACGCAATCACCAAAACAAAATGGATGTATAAGATACACCAAAAATATAAACAATAACTCACAGATATAGGACTCATATATATATATATATATATATATATATATATATATATATATATATATATATATATATATATATAGTTAGTAAGTTATAAAATATATATGGCGATTAAGCTACACTGAATATTCCGCGTTTTATCCACTCTAGGACTCTTCAGGCTTATGTAAATGAAGTAGTTATATATATATATATATATATATATATATATATATATATATATATATATATATATATATATATATATATAATCATCCACATACAGTACCGTTTCGCTGTTTATATATAATACTAGCATGGGTGCCCGGCGATGCCCTGGTGTTTGGAGGTGTATGCTGAGCAAAAAAAAAACAAAAAAAAAACGGTCAATTTTTTAAAATTTGACACATATTATTACCCCTTAACATTTATTGTTTTGGGCTCAAATCAAGTTATTAAGTTAGATCCATGTCAAGAAATCTATACCTAAAATTTCAAGTGTTTAGACCCAAAATTGGCGGAGGAGTTTGGTAGAATATGCAAAGGTCAACTCTTTTAACTTTGACCTTTTGGCAGCCAAATCATTGACCCTAAACATAATACATAAAATTTCAAATGTTTAGACCCAAAATTGGCTGAGAAGTTTGCTAGACACCGCAAAGGTAAAATCTTTTGAACTTTGACCGCTTGGCAGCTCCAATTTTCGACTCAAACCGATTAAAAAGCTTGTCCTATATCTGAATACACTTTATGTAAAATTTCAAATGTTTAGACAAGAGATTTGGTGAGTAATTTCGTAGAGACCGCAGAGATAATTTTTTTTAACTTTGACCCAATTTTGAACCCTTAACATTTAATATTTTGGTCCCACATCAAAATACAAAGTTTTACCCATATCCAAGTTACCTACATGCAAAATTTCCAGTATTTAAACCCAAAATTGGCGGAGGAATTTGGTAGAATCTGTAAAAGTCAACTCTTTCAACTTTGACCTTTTCGCAGCCAAATGCTCGCCCCAAAACTGATTAAAATGCTTGCAGCATGCCTGAATACTCGTTATGTACAAATTTCAAACGTTTAGACACCAAATTGGCCGAGTAATTTGCTAGACACGGCAAATATCAAATCTTTTGAACTTTGACCCCTTGACAACTCAAATTTTCGACTTAACCGATTAAAAAGCTTGCCCTATCTCTGAATACACTTTATGTAAAATTTCAAATGTTTAGACCAGAAATTGTCTGAGTAATTTGGTATAGACCGCAGACGTCAATTTTCTTTTTAAATTTGACCCCTATTATGACCCCTTAAAATTTATAGTTTCGGGCTCAAATCACTTTATTAAGTTAGATCCAGGTTCAAGGAACCTATATCTAAAATTTCAAGTGTCTAGACCCAAAATTGTCGGAGGAGTTTGGTAGAGTTCTTAAAGGTCAAATCGTTGAACTTTGACCCCTTAACTGCCAAATTTCTGGCTGACACCCGTCACATCGATTTTCCCAAATCTCAGTACCCGGTATTTCAAATTTCGAGTCTATAGACTAAAAATTGACAGAGTTATTGCGTAGGGAAATGTACACAGACAGACAGACAGACAGACAGACACGTTCACTTTTATAGATATAATAGATAAAGCTGAATGTGTGTATGTGTGTGTGTGTATGTGTGTGTGTGTGTGTGTGTGTGTGTGTGTCTGGTCACGAATAGGCTCCTATATGGTTGACTATTTTAAAAAAACTGATTACATATAAAGATAGAAAATGTACCGAGACACAGGCGTGGGTATGTTTGATCTGGCAGAACGGTGGTTCATTAAAATTGTGGGGTCTGCGTACGCGCCTGGTCCACAAAATTAAAAATGGTCCACAAAATTAAAAAATTAAAAAGAAACGTTTACAAGTGTTTTTGATATAGATGTACACAAGAATACTTTGATAAGTATGTTTTAACTTAAATAGGGATGGTACAATAAAATTGTGGGGTCTGCGTTCGCGCCTGGCCTCCATAGAATGGAAATAGGCACAAACTTTAATAAAGATTTTTTATATCTATCTGCGTAAGTATACTTTGATAATTATGTTTCAGTTTGAAGAAATATGGTATAATAAAATTATTGGGTGTTCGTTCGCGCCTGACCTCCATAGAATGGAAATATATTACAAAGTTTAACAAGGTTTTTTAATATAGATCCACAGAATATTGTGATAAGTGTTTCAGTGTGAACAGGTATGGTATAATAAATTATGGGGTTTATCTATTTTATTTTTACTTTCATCATATTTTGCTTTGGTTTTGATACCCCCAAATTCGAAGCTATCTCTTTACAACCCTTCCTTTTCATAACTTATACTTTCATAAATCAGATTCCATTTTCTGTAGGCTGTTTTTGAACCCAGTCAACGACGGGTACTTTTGCTAGAATATATATATTTAGTTACGACAAGAATACTCAGCCTTTTATTGTTTAAAAAATGTAAAACAAAACATTCACCTCCGCTCCTTAAATTAATTTGGGAAGTTTCCTACACATAGACAAAAGATAGTTTCGAATTTGTCACACTTTTGAGAATCGAATTTGTTAAATCGTTTTTCCATTGATTTAAGGGTTGAGTCAAACGTCTGGCGAACAATGTTCACTTATTAGTTTGTTAATTTCTCAGAAAACAACTTTATAGATAATATTTCTTGTTTTACTATTATGGGCGTATATGATTGTTTTAACTCTCTACTCTATACGCACCGATATATAGCTGTTCGTGTGAAAAACAACCCTCTTCTAAATGTAAACCAGCAACTTTTAGAGTTTCACCTTGTGACTTATTGATAGACATTGCAAAAGAAAAACGTATGATAAACTGAACGTGTTTGAACTCAAAAGGCATGTTGGAAGCTGGAAGGTATTAAAGGAATTTGAGGGATGAAAACATCTTCATCTTTTCCACAACCAGAAAGTATAGTGGCCTCTAAAACATTTCTCATTAATTATTTGATGACGAGTATTTTGCCATTGCATAACTTTTGTGGCGAGAGGTTGCGCAGAAGCATGAACAGAGCACATACTTCCAGTCAAAGCTAATGAGGAGGAGCACTTTTTGGTTCGAGGCAATTAAAAAATTCAACTGGATAATTGACAATTTAATATCTTCTACGACGGAGTCTATGGATTTATAATTATGCCTTGTTCCTGGCAACATTTTTACAAGTCTGTCATTCAAATTATTTACTGCAATATTTTGGGTGCCATAATTGCTCTTTTACATAACTAATTATGGTTTATAGATTTATTATCTGACCTATATCGCTTCCTTGCCCATAGTTATTTATATGAATTTTGATATGTATTTAGAATTTTACTCTTAGCTTGTTTTGATGAATTTTTATATATAAAAGTCTTTCTGCTCCAATTTTTGCAAATATATCAACTGCAAACTGATGGAAGAGATTTTGAAATTAATTGTGGAAAAACCTTTTCAATTAGTTCTTCAACTGAGTTAACCAAGGTGGATATTTCTGATAAATTTTTTTCGCCTTTCCAATTCATATTCAGTCTTCCTTCTTAAAGTTTCAAAAGGGTATCAGCAAATTGTCCAGACAAAAAATTTCCATGTAAATGTGCCCTCATATTTGCAGAAGTTTTAAACGTTTGGCAAGAGGATTTCATGCTTTCAAATCATCTGCTTTAGTTCCCCTGGGAATTACTGTCAAAGTTTATCTAAAATCACCCGAAAGCACTAGTCACACCTCCCATAAAACAGTTGGAATTACGCAAATCCTGCAGTGTTCTATTAACAGTTTCTAGAGCATTTTTTATGAGACACTGTAACATCATCCCACACTATCAAAGACCATTTTATGAGAACTTCAGCAATACCAGAATTTATACTTATATTGCAAGCAGGTTTATCAGTTGAACTCAGATCCAAAATAAGCTTGAATGATGTGTGAGATTTTCGACCTCCAAGGATTAAAGTTATAGCAATTCCAGAACTTGCCACAGTTAAGTCTATTTTCTTTCTCTTCCTTATTTAGCCAGCAATAAATTGTCGACAAAAGTTTTCTAGTTCCTCTTTGTGCATCTACAAAACCCATTTCCCCTTTCATATAGATCACGTGATCAATGATTGTTCATTATGTATATTGTTGGTCTAGCAAAAGTTTCAGTACGCTGTCATCAATGAATCTAGCCAGCGAATCAATATCATATGAAGTGCTTGCAAAACATTTGTAAGTTATTCACTTCACTTCGATGAGTTTCAGGTAACCCAGATTTGTAGAGCTTCTCCCCTTCCATGGCGATCGTATAGTCTTCAATAACAATCAGTACAGAATTATATATTTCTTTGCTGAATCCTATTTCTCTCTCAGGGAATCGTAAAGGGAACAAGTACGCACAAACAGAAAATAATATCAAATAGTTTAACGCGACCATTTCTTATTATAAATTGCTTAAATATTGGTCAAATCCTATTTCAGTCACCTAAATTGATTTTGATATTACTCACAAACAACTTATTTTTCTTAAACTATATTTTAGTAAAAAAAAATGTGAAACTATTCTATGAAAGGTAGATAGACCCCATAATTTTATTATTCCATACCTGTTCAAACTGAAAATACGCTTATCACAATATTCTTATGTGGATCTATATTAAAAAACAAATCTTTGTTATACTTTGTGACATATTTCCATTCCATGGAGGTCAGGCGCGAAAACAGACCCCATAAGTTTATTATACAATCTGCCTTCAAATTGAAACATACTTATCAAAGTATACTTACGTGGATAGATATCAAAAGTCCTTTTTAAAGTTTGTGGCATATTTTCATTTTGTGGAGGTCAGGTACGAATGAAGACCACCACAATTTTGTTATACCATCCCTGTTCAAGCTGAAACATATTTATCAAATTATTCTTATACGCATCTATATCAAAATCCCTTGTAAAAGCGTTAATTTGTTTTACTTTTTATCTCCATTCTTTGAGAGCCGAGCGCGTATTCAGGCCCCACATTTTTAATAAATAACCCCTGTACAAAATATAACATACCCATTTTTACTCCTTGATACCTCTTCTATCATTGTATGTGGTCAGTTTAGTATAATATGAAACCATATGGGAGATTATTCGCGTACACACACACACACACACACACACACACACACACACACACACACACACACACACGGTCAGCTTTATTATATAGACTAGAAGAAGTACCCGTCGTTGACTGGGTTCAAAAGAGTTTAAAAAAATGAACTCTGATGTATGATAGTATGAAAGGCTATGAAAAGGGGGGGGGTGCGTGGAAAGAAATAACTTCAAATTTTGGGTCTCGAAATCAAAGTTATCATGAAAAAAAAATTTTAATTTTATTGTCGAATGAATAATTAAAAATTCAGTATCTGTTCTTTCCTCGTCAATCAGAGGAGAACAAATCCTTTTCGACTGAGGTAATTCTTGCTTCTCACAATTTTCATTTATTCTTCATAAAATCGACTCTGTGTTTTACTGAAGCATACTCTATCTACCTCATTATTTAATTCTTTCATTTATTTAATAATAGTAAATGAATCGTCATCTAAAATATGAATGATTTTATTTTATTCCCCCACCCCTAAGATATAGCTTAAGTAGAATAATTTGCTTGATAGTATTTTCGAAATCAATTTAGGTGATTGGAAAAGGATTTGACTAATGCTGTAATAATTTATGATAAAAAATAGAAACGCCTTTAAGTAACTTTAATATTTAACAAAATCAGTTACATAAAGGGGACAAGAACAGTGACAGAAAATAATACCAAATACTTTAACCCTTCCATGTTTTTATCATGAATTATTTAAATATTAGTTAAATGCTATTTCGGTCATCTTAATTGATTACAACATTACTCACAAACAACTTATATTTCCTTAAAAAATATTTTAGTAAAAAAAAAAAAAAAAAATTAAAAATCATTCTATGAAAACTAGATACACCCCATAATTTTATTATACCGCACCTGTTCAAACTGACACAGGCTTATAACAATATTCTTCTGATGATCTCTCTCTCTCTCTCTCTCTCTCTCTCTCTCTCTCTCTCTCTCTCTCTCTCTCTCTCTATCTATCTATCTATCTATATATATATATATATATATATATATTTACTGTTTTAAAAAATAATAAATAAATAAAAATGTTATATACGTCCAAACAAATTATGGGCAACTTTCTAAGTAAAAAAAAAAAAAAAGAAAAAGTGAGCTTTGAGGCGAAGCCACTATTAACCGTATTTATCGTTTGGGGGGGGGACAAAAACAAAAAAAACAACAACAACAAATCTATCTATCTATCTATCTATCTACATATATATACATATATATGTATATATATGTGTGTGTATATATATATATATATGTGTGTGTGTGTGTGTGTGTGTGTGTGTGTGTATATAAACGTTGTTAAACTTTGTGACATATTTTCATTCAATGGAGGTCAAGTTCGAACGCAAACCCCATAATTTTGATTATACCGTATTTCTTCAAATCAAAACATATTTACCAAAGTATACTTTTGATAGGTATTAAAAGTCTTTCTTAATGCTTGTGGCATATTTCCAATCTATAAAGGTCAGTCGCGAACGCAGACCCAACAATTTTATTATACCATCCCTGTTCAAGCTGCAATATTTTTATCAAAGTATTCTTATATATCAAAAATCCTTGTATAAGTTTTTCTTTTATTTTGTATTTCCATACTTTGGGAGCATGGCGCGTACGCAGACCCCACCATTTTAATAAACCACCCATTTTCAAAATGAAATGTACCCATTTTTGATCCTCGATACTTCTATCATAGTATATGGTCAGATTTCCATAATAGTCAACCATATAGAAGCCTATTCATGTACAGACACACGGACACAGAGACGTTTGGCTTTATTATATAGATGTACTGTTTTTGGTCGGCAGGACAAGATAATTTTAGTTTGGGACGATTTACTTTAAAATATCACATTTTTTTGTTTACTTTAGGGACATCAGATTAATTTTCAATGTGTGTGTGTTAATGCGATAACCTATGTCAGAATATGAAATAAATTAGCATATTATTATTATATGCTAGCAAAGGAGTGTCCGATCTATCGTTATTTTCATGCCAAGTGCACGACTGAGCTTCAATCTATGCCTCCACTCACCAAACTTTCTCAAGAAACACTCGTCAACTGAAAACACTATCAACAATTCCCTCCACTCTTTGTCTGTGCCCAAATCTAAACGCAGATGCCATGAATAAAGCTTCTTTCTTAGAACTGCACGCTTGTGGATATGTTTTTCTGTTTTCCTGCTTTCCAGTTGATTATAATATACTTGTCTTCAAGTCCAATGTAAACAAGTTCTTGATAAGCCGTTCCGCTTAAGTTAACAAATTTACTGAATTTCCATTACTGACAATTACTATATTGTCCCATTGACTACTGTACACTCTTTAACCCTTATCCTTGAGTGGCCCCTGGGCCTTGATAAATGGTGATGCCTATGTAAAAAAAAACTTACCTATCGAAAAATGCGATTGATATATTTTAATTCATACAGATTTCTTATTTATTATTACAGAACCATTTCTCTCTTGAATATTATATTGTACCTATATATAATACTCATTTCAAAAGTAAAAAAAAAAAATAAAAAAATTGACGTGGTTGGCATCAGCTCACATGGAAACGAAATTAACTCTCCAGCCGGAATAGCTCATTCATTTGTCCAGTCGCGTTCGCTGTCGTTTGAGCTAAACATAGAGAGACAAGAAAGTTATAAAATTAAACCACTTTTAGCTATTACTAGAATTTCAGCCCGGCTTTGCTCGGGCCCTATGTACTGTTTATAACTTTATGTGCACACACACACACACACACACACACACACACACACACACACACACACACACACACACACACACATATATATATATATTAATATGTTTGACTCATGTACAGGTAACCTACATTTAAAATTTAAAGTCTTTAGACCCCAAAATGGCGGAGGACTTTGGTAGAGTCTGCAGAGGTCAACTCTTTCAACTTTGACCTCTTAGCAGCTAAATTATCGCCGCAAAACTGATTAAAAAGCTTGCTGCATATCTGAATATCCTTTATGTAAAATTTCAAATGTTTAGGCTCAAAATTGGCTGAATAGTTTGTTAGACACCGCAAAGGTCAAATCTGTTAAACTTTGGCCACTTGGCGGCCAAGTTTTCGTTCAAAAGCCGATGAAAAAGCTTCCCCTATGTCTAAATACACTTTATGTAAAATTTCAAATGTTTAGTCCAAAAATTATCTGCGTACTTTGATAGAGACAGCAGAGGTCTCTATCAATTTTTACCCTTAACATTCATTGTTTTGAGCTCAAATAAAATTAAAAAGTTTGATCCATGTCCAAATAACATACACCTTAAATTTCAAGTGTTTAGACCCGAAATTGGCGGAGGAGTTTGGTAGAGTTTCCAAAGGTCAAATCGTTGAACTTTGACCCTTGACAGCCAAATTTCTGTCCGAAAACCGATTAAAAAGATTTTCCCAAATCTCAATATCCCTTAGGTCGAATCTCGAGTCTGTAGACCAAAAATTGACAGAGTAGTTTGGTAGGGAAATGTATACACACAGACACACATACAGACAGACAATTTCACTTTTGTAGATATATAGATTAATTTACGCATGCGCACACTAATAAATGTCGGTAAGTTGAAATGAAGATTTTGCATTACAACTAGCCGACTTCTTTGCGCATTATTAATCCATCCAAACAAAGATTTTACTCGTTAAAAATCATCTTTGGTATATTATTACGATTTACTGTTAATTTCAGTATTATGTGACCAGTAGTTTAAGAGTTTAGTCGTTAAACAAACAGACATACATACATCTACTGTTTTATTTAAATAACTTTTTAATGGTACAAAAAACTGTATAACGTTTTGAAAATAATATAAGAACAAACACTAGGAGCCCCTTTCGCAAACAAACTCATCAGGAGTTGATCATTGGCTTAGAAAGATACAAAAGACGAATCAAATTAACGCGTAAGAGCAAATACTCGGAGATATACGAATAAAAAAGAGAGGAAAAGGGCGAAGAAAAGGCAAGTGAGAATTCACAAGAAATACATAATATACGATAATAGGATATAAAATATATAATATACGATCATATAAAATAAGATATATGTAAAATTAAGATGGTGGGTATGAAAACGATTAAGATATATTTTTCCTTTTCTTTCCCCCACTTTAAAAAAAAAAAAAAATTCGTATATCTCCGAGTATTTGCTTTTACGTGTTAATTTGATTCGTCTTTTGTATCTTTCAGACCAACGATTAACTCCTGATGAGTAATTTGGTGTAGGGGCCCATAGGGTTTGTTTTTATATTATTTTCAAAGTATTTTATTTATATAGAAAGTAGCCTGAGTGCCCAGCGTTGCCCGTGTGTTTGGAGGTGTGTGCTGAGCAAAAAAAAAAAAAAAAAAAAGTGGTAGTAGGCAGGCAGGCTCGAAATCGTACAGGGAAGGAGAAAAAGAACGCGAAAAAGTGACATCTATGCCGTTTCATCCATCGCCAAACCGGAGTGGCGAAGGTTTAAATTAAGGCTAGTCAATCGAAAAGAGAAGATGAATTTCGAAAATATTGGTGAAAAAGTCGACCCCTCCTTGTAGAAAAGTTCCCAGTTGAGGGTGACGTAATTGATGTTTTTAGCCAGGTTTTCGATATTTGTCGTCCGAAGGGTCGAGCTTCAAAACGATACTGATCTCGTGAAAGTCCGTCGTGTCTGTCAAAGGTTTTAGGCATACATACATACATACATACATACATTTAAGCAGACAGGTGAAGTTTATATTATAGACTAACCTGGGTGCCTGGCGTTGCGAGGGTGTTTGGAGGTGTGTGTTGAGCCCCCTCCCCCCAAAAAAAGTGGAAGTAGGCAGGCAGGCCCGAACTCGTACTGCAAAGAGGAAAAGAACGTGAAAAAAGTGACGTCTTTGCCGTTGCTTCCATCGCCAAACCGGAAGTGGCGAAGATTTAAATTAAGGCTAGTCAATCGAAAAAGAGAGGATAACTTTCGTCGAAAAAAGTGACCCTGCATTGTAGAAAAGTGCTCAGTTAAGGATGAAGGAATTAATGTTTTTAGCCAATCATTCGATATTTTGTGTCCCGAAGGGTCGAGCTTAAAAACGATACTGACTTCGTGAAAATCTATCGCCGCTGTCGAAAGTTTTAGGCATGCATACATGCATACATACATACATATATACATACATACATATATACATACATACGTACATACATACATGATGATTGCAACGTCTTGTCAGACGAATGCCACTCCCTCAGACACTTAAAAGTCCATGAGCCCAAAAATGACTTTCATCGCCACAGGACCATTTTAATAGACAAATGTCTGAGGGAGTATCTATACAAAGATGATGTTACAGAGTCTTAGCTTTGTACGACAGCTAAGTCTCTCTCTCTCTCAGTTCAAAATGTTGAGATCCAGCAACAAGCAAGAGCAAGATAGCCAACAACACATTAAACTGCAGACCAGCTTAATGCGGGTACTGGTCTCCCGTTTTATGGTTTTTTAAATCAGAGATTTGCTTCTCCTAGAAAGGTTGCCTTCACCATGGCTTACGGGAGCCCTCTCCACCCCAACACTCATATAAATACACACAAACAGACACGGTGCTAGTTGGCCGTTGACCCCGAAAAAGGGTTCATTCGCCCTTTGGAAGGTCTTGTTTTTAATCCTTCAGGGAGACTAGCCACCCTCCTCACCAAACAAGTCTGGTGGGTGAACCAGTTTAGTCGCCGGTGACCCGACCATGAGGCAGGTAGTACTGGGTTACATGGTACCAGTAGCATATGACATGACCTGACACACAACATACATACATACATACATACATACATACATACATACATACATTTAAGCAGGCAGGTGAGATTTATATTATAGATATTTGTAAAGTCACTAAAAAGAGTCCTTACATGAGATAATAATTCTATGAAGGCATTGAATATGTTTCATAAATGTTATTCACATTACATGAGGAATCATTTCCAGTAAAAAAATATTTTATTTTACCCATCTAAGCTCGAGAAAGGCACAATTAAAATATATAAACGCTGCTTAAATAATATCCATCATGGCTGCTTTGCATAGGCTTTATAGCAATCCATAACTCTGATGGGTATAGTTTAAGCAATGCTTATATATTTTAATCGTGCATTTCCCGAGTTCAGATCGGCAAAATAAAATAAATTTTAACTCGAAATGACTCCATGTCATAATATTCAACATAAGAAATATTTTAATGTCTACAGTATTTTCTCATATCACTTCAAGAGCACCTGCAGACTCTTTGTAGTAACTTTACTGAAATATTAATTGGTAAAAATCAATAATAAGAGATAAACTAATGTTATGTTACCGAGTCTTAGAAAACTGGCATAACTTTCGTTTCAACTTGATATATTGTATTGAACTATTTACTTGACCACACGATCGTGTTTGTCATTTCAAACAAAAAGTAAAACTTACAAGTATTATGTTAGCATTCAATGAGTCGATGGAGATTACAGATGCACATTCTCTCTTTGCCGCGCTGGACTGGCGTGGAGATATATTTTCGTTGTATTGCTAATTTGATAAAAGTGAAAATTGTTGATCAAAGCGAAACACGCTCTTTTAAGAGCTGAATTTGAATTCTCATATAACTCCAGTCCTCCGTACGAGGTAAAGCACTTTGAAAGATATAAGCTAATGGACTCCCCCCCCAACTCACTAAGATATATGTCTCGCGCCAATCCGCCTACTTCAGAACGGAACCCCCCTATCGTATGTAACGACAGTCATGCTGATCTACAGAAAAGATAAGAAGGTGATAAAACTCAGGAGAAAATCTCCTACTTAAAAGTTGGTCTGTAAATTTGGCAGCAAACCAACACGGGTGACCTCGGGTACCTGATACACTCGGAAATAAGTTGCTACGAGTTTATTATAAGGAAATACGAATATGTGCTAGAGATGTGCGTTGAGCAAAAAAAAAAAAAAAAAGTGGTAGTAGGCAGGCAGGCTCGAACCTGTACCGCAAAGGAGGAAAAGAACGGGAAAAAAATAAAAAAACATGACGTCTTTGCCGTTTTGTCCATCGCCAAACCGGAAGTGGCAAAAGTTTAAATTAAGGCTAGTCAATCAAAAAGAGTGGATGAATTTCGAAAATATCGACGAAAAAAGCGACCCCTCCTTGTAGAAAATTGTCCAGTTGAGAGTAAAGGAGTTAATGTTTTTAGCCAAGTTTTCGATATTTGTCGTCCGAATGGTCGCGCTTCAAAACGATACCGATATCGTGAAAATCCATCGGCTCTGTCGCTTTAGGCATACATACATACATACATACATACATACATACATACATTTAAACAGACAGATGAGATTTATATTATAGATGTCCAATGTGGATATTCGTATTAAATGTCTGCGTATAATCCTTTGATTTTATAATAATACAACGATAAAAGTACTTTTTTCATATTCTCGTTTCTGTTGACATAAAAGTTAAAATCAATCTTCCGTTCACATTAATTAATTAAAGCAAAACTGTCGTTGAGACAAAGTATAAAAAACAAAGTAATTTTTTTATTGTCATATAGGTCAATCGTAAACAATTACAAAATTAAAATTTCAACATTTTCGTGACATAAAATAAAAAAAAAAAACAACGGTCAACATTTTTATTGACATTACGTATATAAGTAAAATAATATTTTGTTAACAAAGTATAATAATAAAATAATTTTTTTGACAGAAAGTAAAAACAATAAATTCAACAATGTTAATATAATGTCGAAAAAATAAACATAACTATTTCGTGAAATAAAGTAAAAGAAATAATGTCAAAATATATGTTGACAATAAGAAAAAAAATATAAGCATACTTGTTTATATAAAGTACAGGATGGTACGATAAAATTGTCGCCCTAGAAAAGACGATACGATTCCATTTCCGTTTAATGAAAACCGGTTTTCTTTTTTGTTGCAGACCATCTAGTAGTTGGCCATTTGTGTACAAATCCTCAGAGCGATAGGCGCCTCCTATCATGTCTGAAAGTGACGCAATGTTCAATGAGCGAGATCGGAGATGTGCCGCTGTACAACTCATGCTATTTACCGATCCAAGTTATGACATCAGGACTCTCAAAATGCATCGCTGGATTGCCACGAATAACATGGACGTGCTCAGGGTTATAAAAACAAAGTTTCCAACCACGGTAATGATCTTTGGTGTGGTTTTAAATGGGGGTCACATCATGCCACCTCACATCTTCGAAGTCGGCTTGAAAGTTAACACCAAAGTGTACCTGGATGTGCTGAAGAGTGTGGTGATCACCTGGTGCAATTAGGTGACCGCTGGCTGATTCTGGGTGTGGCAGCAGGACTCGGTACCGGCCCACAAGTCCAAAGAGACTCAGGCTTCACTTCAGAAGGAATACTATCCTTCTTTTACTAGCCCCTTCCTCCTCCGACATGAACCCGCTGGTCTACTTCGTTTGGTCATACGTCGAAAACATCACCAACATAACCTCCCACCACACCAAAGCACGCCTTATCACCGCTATCCGCCGAGCTTCTGCCGTCGCTTGTGCAAAAAGTATGCTCCCATTTTCGGACCCGTATTGAGGCGATGATTGAGGTTGAAGGCGGCTACATTGAATAGATGTCATCTCTACTACATAATCAAATTAACTGAATTGATTTTTTCAATAAAAGTTTTAAAATAAAGCTGTAGTGTTGTTTTCTTTAGGGCGACAATTTGATCGTTCCACCCTGTATAAAAATAGTCAAACTTTTCGGCCGTTTTCCAGATAAGTTCATATGTACGTTATTCTCGTCTTGATTAATTAACCGATCATTTGGAACCCTGTTGTTAGACGTAAGGGACCAAATTGTGGTCTATGTTTAGATTAAGTGATTTTTATGCAAGGAGGATAAACTTTTCTGACATTTTAACTATAGGTATTAGACATCAATTAATAAATATTTCATAAACGCTTTTTAAAACATTAAGATTTGCATCAAATTAAATCCATAGTCATTAGACACCAATTAAAAAGATTCTTTGGATTTTATTTTCTTATTAAAGCACTTAAGACTAAACTTTAAATTTTGAATATTTTCTAAAATCAAATCATATCATGTATTTTGATGATAATTGGTATAAGAATTCTAGACTTAGATTAAGTACCATTGCATCCTGATTGTTATCTTTGTAAGGGATTATAAAAATGGTTTAATAGTGTTTTATTTTGAAGATTTAATTTTACTTGTCATGGGATGGGTATACTTCTTGCGTATATCATATATATATATATATATATATATATATACACACATATATATATATATATATATATATATATATATATATATATATATATATAACTCTTAGTGTAGCAATAATTGCAAAACACTTCCGTGTATTTAATGTGCACGCAGAGCACACTAACTGTATTAAATTTAAAAACAAACACACAAACAAACAAACAAACAAACAAACAAACAAACAAACAAAAAACGACATTAACGATGCTTTCTTTATATTCCGGATATTTCTTTTTCAGACGAGACTTGATAATTTTTTTTTAAAGATTATTCAAACTGTTGTTCTCATCTTAGTGTTATGTTCACAACGTTTCAGCCGATGTAATTTCCGATGCACGTTTGCAAATTTGGAACATTATGATCGAACTTAGGTACCTTTATGTCGAACTCGGTAACCTGTACGGAGTAGATTGCTCCCATTCCTCGTTAGTCCTGACAAAGGAGAGAGAGAGAGAGAGAGAGAGAGAGAGAGAGAGAGAGAGGGAGAGAGAGAGAGACAGACAGACGGACAGACAGAGGAAAAGGGGGAAAAAACTAGGAGGAAACTTCGAAAAAAAACAAGACGATTTTTAAAAATGAGTTGAAGATAACTAACCCATGGGCTTATAAAATCTCTTCTCTCTCTCTCTCTCTCTCTCTCTCTCTCTCTCTCTCTCTCTCTCTGCGTTCCTAACCCTAACCATAACCCTACCCTATTTAACTTATAGCTCTAGACAATCAACAGGCTGGCATGAATAAATTATTTAGTGTTGAAGTAAATATTAGGACTAGGACAACAGAATATTCTTTTTGTTGCTTTGACTCTCGAGTATATATCCGTTGATATCTTATGTTTTTATATACAGTGTTGTGGTTCTCAGTTGATTAACTGTGTCTAACTGTGTAAGATGTATACCCAAGAGTCAAAAACGTGATGAGCATATTCTGTTGTTCTAGCCCTAGTCATTATAAATTATATTATAACCTGAGATGCTAGTCTGTGTTATTCTAAGTTATTATCGTCTGTAGTTTTCATTGGGCGTTTACTTTCGATTAGAAATGAACGTTAATTAACGCTTTTACCTAATAGGACATATAATGTTCATTAATGATCGCCACATTATGAGAATACCGGTTGATATCTATGTAGACGATATGACTGTATATGGCTGCACTTTAAAGAGCATTAGTGATCCAAATCTTGCCGATTTTCTCTCTTTGATCTGATGTTTTGTAATAAGGATAAAAGTGACTTGTTAGTTGTAACCAAGCTGCTCTTCTTTCACCGTCATCGTTCAGATACTGGTTTTGCTGCAATTGAAATTAATTGTACTTTCACCAAAGAAGACACGGACTTTGATAAGAACATTTGGCTGAAATCCACACCAGATCTGAAATAAAAAAAAACTTGTATCCTTTTCTAAGTTTGCTGGTAAAATGCTTGGATCATTCTACTGCTCCAGAGAGTGTCTGATTTTTAATGCAATTCTCTACCTATTAAATACGCGTTTAGATTGAGCACTGATGCCACATTTGTGGAGTTGCCGTTCAGAGCACGCTTGCCTTGACAGTTTAAATTTGACTTTGCTATCTAGTGGAAGTGATAGTTTCTCTTCTCCACAGCCCGTTTCTCACAGTAGAAATGTTGCTAGTCTTTCTATATTGTTATTTTCAATCGAAAGTGCTCGGATGTGCTTTAATCTCTGCTTTAATGGTAAAACCTTCACAACAAGATTCCGTCTTACTTCCATACAATGTAAACAACTTTTCTTTCCCACTTCGTAGCCGGCTTATATGCAAACAGCTTATATGCAATCTGCTATTATGCAATCTGTTGTTACGATTGCTTGAGAAATTGTTGGATCATTTTATGGCTTCAGAATGTGCTTGATTCCTAATGCAATTCTCCGCCAAACAATGTAACAGAGCGCGGACGCGCGTACGCAAATGCATACGAAATGTAAAATGACGTCACTGCAAGAAAAAAGACTATAAAAAGGAGATAGAGCACGTTCGAGAGTACGATCACGTAAGAGACATCACAGCCGTAACGAGACGTCACGCGTGGCGGGAGAATGAGGAAATAAATGTTTTCGTAGAACACAAAAGAGAATCGCAGTTCTTTTCTATTTACGACTGAAGTTATAACGTGTTGGTTCCCTTACAACGTTGCATAAAATACATCCTAAAAGTGTGTACCAATGCCACCCATGCGGAGATGACACTAAGAACACCTTTTGTTGCCTTGAAAGAATTAAAAATCGACTTCGCAATCTACCGTATGAAAGCAGCACTCATCCTAGGTGACGTAAACCGACTTCCTCTAAAAGGAGAAGTTTCATGATAGTGAGAAATTCACACACGGTCCCAAGTCGCATGTATTTCCCCGTGAGGGGAGATGACGACCTTAGGTTTTTGCAGCTGTTGTAGGGAGGTGTCGTTGAAGGGATGTGTCGTTCCTGGTTACTTTTTCGCAATGTAATTGCATTTGTAAAAACATAAAATAAAAATAGAATCTTCCAGTCGAATTTGCCACACAAGAAAAAGTTAAAGAAACCTTACGTAGAAGTGATATTCCACCTAGTTCAATATGTATACAAATGGCGATAGACAAATTAAAAGCGGCGTTTACACGCTTCAGCAAGATAAACACTTAATAAACTTTATAGATCATTTCCGGTGAAATTTTGTTTAGACTAATATTTCGTTGGTGTTATAATCTGCCAAGTGTCTCTATACGAGGTTTTGTCCGTCAATTGCGTCCACGCTGAAGTTGTTAGTGGAATATTAGTCGTTAAGCGTACTAATCAAATGACCAAAACATGTTTTAAATTTGTTTCAGACCTTTTATAAAATTTAATATTATATATATATATATATATATATATATATATATATATATATATATATATATATATATATATATATATGCATAGTTTGGTAGTTAGTTGGTTATTTAATATTATATATATATATATATATATATATATATATTTGGTAGTTAGTTGGTTATTTCATATTACATATATATATATATATATATATATATATATATATATATATATATATATGCACGTTTCATTAAATAGCACAGACAACTCTTGCGTATTTTTCTTATAATCCTCCTTTTCTCTTTGTCGGACCATTTTCCGAACGTTTTTTTCTAGTGAATACTGTGCTATTTAATGAAACGTGCATAAAATAAAAAATGCTTCCTAAATATACTTATATATATATATATATATATATATATATATATATATATATATATATATATATATATATATATATACATATATATATATATAGTTTGGTAGTTTCTTGGTTATTTAATATTATATATATATATATATATATATATATATATTTATATATATATATATATATATATATATATAGTTATGTAGTTTGTTAGTTATTGTGCAAATCAATAGAATGTCGATTGTCGATTGATCTAACATACATCTGAAAAATCAAATTGAATGACCTGTCCGTCTTCAGTTTAAAATAGCATTGTTTTGCCTTTAAGATTAAGTTTTAAAGTATTATTTGTACAAGTGTCCACGTATGTTTATAAGAATCTATTTCCAAATCTGTTGGTCACACTTAACGTTTAAATAACATTTTCATCACTATCTACGCAGATAAAATGTACCCATCGTAAGAATGTAATTTCTCTTTTGCACTGGTTGCCTCTGTATAAATAATGATGACTCCTTCATTGTTATTGCTGCGTGTCTCTTATTTTCATTTCTGTTTAAGCAATAACACTTAGTCTCTTCAAATAACAATGGTCAAATCTAGTCTTCCATGAGATTCCCAAGAAATGCTAAGCATAGAATATGAAGCTGTAGAATATCGTGCGAAAGCTGAAACAACTTGAGCTAGTCAACCCCGGATGCGTTTATACTAGACAAGGATCAATTAATCTGATGGATCAGGCGCTGCATGGCGATTCAAGCTTCTATTCTAGAAATTTTCTTATTTAATAATAATCATTTAGGCCAAAGCCACTCGATGATAAGAGTTAATGAGAAGGAAAATTTAACAGCTGAATGATGAATAACATATAAGAAGATTTAAAATAATTAATGGAATTAATAAAATGCAATAGCGTGATACGATGATGCATCTAATATACTAGTGATGGGGGGGGGGGGTCGTTGCCCGGTCGTAAAATACGTTTAAAAATGATATTTTAATTAATACAGATTTGGTATTTATTATTATTATTATTATTATTATTATTATTATTATTATTATTATTATTAATATTATTACTATTATTACTATTATTATTACTATTATTATTATTTTTATTATTATTATTAATATTATTACTATTATTATTACTATTATTATTTTTATTATTATTATTAATATTATTACTATTATTACTATTATTATTACTATTATTATTATTATTACTATTATTATTATTATTACTATTATTATTACTATTATTATTATTATTACCATTATTACTATTATTCTTACTATTATTATTACTATTGTTATTATTACTATTATTATTACTATTATTATTAATACTGCTATTATTATTACTGTTATTATTACTATTATTATAATTATTATTAATATTATTATTATAATAATCATTATTATTAATATTATTTTTACTATTATTATTGCTATTATTATTAATATTATTATTATTTTTTATTACTATTATTACTATTATTATTATAGTTATTTTTACTACTACTGTTATTATTATTGTTATTATTATTGTTACTCTTATTATTATTATTATTATTATTACTTCTATTATTATTATAATTATTATTATTATAGAGTCAATACTTTATCTATTATTTCGATTATTACATATGATATTGTACCCAATATGAAGTCGTGATTTCAAAATTAAAAAAAAATAATAATATGACTTGTCTACCATCAGCTACAATCGAAATCAAAACCAAAATTTACAAGATTCAAGCAAGCAAGGACACCCGGACGGTCCAGAAAGTTTTATAATTATTAAGTTATCTATTCGCCTGCACACACGTATCCTCGCATACATATATGCACGTGCATACACAGACACAGGATTGAAGAGGAAAGCGGTACGGTTCATAGAAACTTTATTTGATGTAAGGCACGCGTAAAGAAAATGGAAAATGCTTTGTAGTTGTGGTAGTAGAATGAATTTTTATCAGCGAAAGTTTAACAATGAAATCAATAGATAGCATTTTTGATGGAAATAGCGATAGACTAGCAACGTTCCTGTGTTAGCTAGGAGCTGAAGGGAAGAGACTAGATCATTTCATACTGGATTGTGAAGCAATGTTGAGCCCAGTATAACGTTGCACACATTTTAACATGTAGACGCTCGGGACCCAACATGTAAACTCCGTCGCAAAGGAGACCAAGACAAGAAAGGACTCGACTCACTTTTTTCCTGTTGAAACAAAGGGCATTTTTTCCGGGTACTTTCTCGAATAAAATGTGATCGTACCCGTGATCCCTGATCTGCGCACACGTTCCTTGTATATCTTTTTCTTTACTTCCCCGTAATGACGTCACCACGCACACGCCTCGGCATTTGCATTCAGCCGCTATACGCTTGGACGCTCTTTATTACATTGATCAATAAAAGATGAATGACGATTTGATAATACCAGGCGCTGGATGTACATATTGGGTACAATATAATATGAAATAATTGATAGAGAGTTGACTCTATAATAATGTATACAAAATCTGCACGAATTAATATATAATTCTGAAACGTATTTTAGAACTGAGCAACGAAATATTAGTCTAAACAAAAAATCTCACCGGTAAAGCTCTAGAAACTTTGATAAATGTTTAGCTTGCTGAAGCGTGTAAACGCCGTTTTTAATTTGTCTATCGCCATTTTCATACATATTCAACTAGGCGAAGTGTCACTTCTACGTAGGGTCTCTATAACTTTTTCTTGCGTGGCAATTCGTTTGGAAGATGTTTTTGTTTTTATTTTACGTTTTTAAAAATGCAATTACATTGCGAAAAAATAACCAGGAAAGATTACATTATCGAAAGAGATAGAAAGATGAAAAACAAAAAACAACAACAAGAAAAAAATGGATAAAATGTTATATAACAGGGTAGAATCAGAGAAATATACAAAGAAACAAGCAGAAAGATGGAGAAAGAAAGATATATAGAATAGGTTGGTAGAGAGATTTGGAAATTAAGAGAAACAAAGAGAAATTAAATAGGGGCAGCGATATAAAGATATCGAAATAGAAAGAGCAAAAGAAAGAACGGCGTATATATATATATATATATATATATATATATATAATATTTATATACATAAATAGATATTATATACAGCGATGATCATATTTATTGGCACGGTAAAATAAAAGTTAAATTTTGTCTAATAAATTCTAAAAAAGGGATTAAATTAAAGAAAATAACAAAGTATATTATGTATTTTTAACTGGCCTTTCCGATGCAGCAATCGGATTTTAGAAAAAATAAATAACAAAGGAACAACAAACATAATTGCAAAAAACCCTTGTTCAAAATTATTGGCACGGCTTTGTTTTTCTTTTAGTATCAGTATAATATCAATCAATTTCCGGTTTACGTGCTTTCTGAACTTTTTTATAGCCATATTATGCTTGTTTAACGCTAATTCAGTGAATAATTTTTTTCAGATAATTTTTAGAGAGCGATTTATTTAAACTATTATAAGTGACTAAATTATAATTTTCAATCGCCATGGTTAAAACTAAGGAACACAGCGAAGACGTCAGGAAGCTTGTTGTAGCATGCCATACCAATGGGGAGGGCTATGATAAGATTTCAAAGAAGCTAAACCTTCCCAAATCCACTGTTAGAGCCATAATAAACAAGTTCAAATCGCAAGGCAACGTTATGAGTTTAGAGGGTAGAGGGAGAAAAAGGATTCTTTCCCCAAGAGATGAACGGAAAATTGTTCGACAAGTAAAACAAAACCCAAGGATCTCTGTTGGGGAGATTGTTGATGAACAGAGCACCTCTGGAGTGAATGTATCTCGACATACAGTTGGTAGAGTTTTGAAGAGAGCTGGTTTAAAAGCATGTCGTCCGAGAAAGACTCCCTTATTGAAGCCTATGCACCTGAAAGCAAGGCTAGCCTTTGCAAAACGTCATATTGATAAAGATGTTGCATTCTGGAAACGTGTTCTATGGACTGACGAAACGAAAATAGAGTTATTTGGCCATAATAAAGTGTCTTATATTTACAGAAAATCTGGCGAAGCTTTCCTGCCTAAGAACACCATACCCACAGTGAAGCACGGTGGAGGCAGTTTGATGTTTTGGGGATCCTTTGCTGCCTCTGGACCAGGGCGACTTGTTAAGGTCACAGGTAGCATAAAAAAGGAAGATTATGTTAAAATATTGGATGAAAACCTGAAAGACTCTGCTGAAGAGCTCTCACTTGGTCGTCGTTGGTGGTTCATGCAAGATAATGACCCAAAGCATTCGGCTAAACTGACTAAGAAATGGCTTGAGGACAATCATATTAATGTTTTGGAGTGGCCATCACAAAGGCCAGACCTTAATTCAATTGAAAATTTATGGAGAACATTAAAATTGAGGGTAATGCAAAGGAAGCCTAAGAATCTTATTCAATTGGAGGATTATTGTCAGGAAGAGTGGGCTAAAATTACTACTGAAGAGTGCAACAACTTGGTTGTAAACTATGAAAAGCGACTGAGGAAGGTAATCAAGGCCAAAGGCTATACAATTGATTATTAAATAAATCGTGCCAAAAATTTTGAACAAGGGTTTTTTGCAATTATGTTTGTTGTTCCTTTGTTATTTATTTTTTCTAAAATCCGATTGCTGCATCGGAAAGGCCAGTTAAAAATACATAATATACTTTGTTATTTTCTTTAATTTAATCCCTTTTTTAGAATTTATTAGACAAAATTTAACTTTTATTTTACCGTGCCAATAAATATGATCATCACTGTATATATATATATATATACAGGCTGACATCACGGTGTTGCGCAGTCGTACAATACGCTTAAATATGAGATTTCAATTTATGCAGATTCCGTTTGTATTATTATAGAATCAATACTCTATTGATTATCATATATTACGAAGAATAATTTGCCCGATGAACTAATTCGCAAGAAAGTTAAAAGAATTTCCATTTGTACAAGTAAAATCCAAGGAAATCCCATAATTGGAAGATGGTCCATAGATTATAGATTATGGATCATCTTCTTCCAATTACGGGATTTCCTTGGATTTTACTTGTACAAATGGAAATTCTTTTAAATTTCTTGAAGTTTTACATTTGGATTTTACCGTCACTGGATTTTTTATCTTCCACCAGACTATCCATTCATGTTTAATCATCTTTTTCTTTATCATATTCCCTCTGCTTAACTTATTTTGTTTTCAAGTAAGATCTTTGACTTACTTGCTGTTTCATCAAATACTTCTGCATGCAAAATCCGATCCCGCATTTTGCTAATTCCTACCCTCTGATGAGAAGGAGAGTATTTCTTCGAAACTCCGCGGATTAAGGATTATCCATTTATCTAGTGTTTCCTTTTCAGATTAAATATGTTTTTAACTCATTTCAAAGTGTTTTTTAACATATTTTATTACTGTTTGCTCATATTATAAGCTCTATTTCCTATTTGGTTTTATCGAGCTTTTTTTATCTGGCTGTGACAATTTTATAAATATTAATTCTTTAATATTTATAATTTACTTTAATCTTACCATCTTGGATCATTTTGGTAAATTCAATTGAAATTGTCATTTTATATATATATATATATATATATATAT
This sequence comes from Euprymna scolopes, assembly GCF_053919585.1. Lineage (NCBI taxonomy): Eukaryota > Metazoa > Mollusca > Cephalopoda > Sepiida > Sepiolidae > Euprymna > Euprymna scolopes. The sequence continues at coordinate 71,251,789 of NC_136498.1, forward strand.
ATATATATATATATATATATATATATAAGGTAAGAAATTCATTTTTATAGCATAAAAAGGTTAGTAATTGCAATTAAGAATAGGAAATTGGATCAAATGTTTGAAGCATGTCTTCTTCCTAAGATTAAGGGAGGTAGTGTTTGATCAACACTGCTGGGAGCCATGATGTAATATACTGTTTTGTTTATAAATCCTCGAAACAGTGTTTCATTGTAAACAACTGATGATCCCTTAAAAATAAATTATTAGTAATATAGTAAATTCGAGAGCGAATTGATGCAGTGATTGCAGGTGATTAAATGACTTACTGACTAGATGGTTTTCTAACGAATGATAAAAAATATTAAAAAATTTTTTTGTATAGTTTTAAAGGTTACAAACTTCAAGGACTATATATATATATATATATATATATATATATATATATATATATATATATATATATATATATATATATTACACCGAAAAAGAAAGAAGATACGGTCGAAAATTTTAATTTTGTTCCTGAAAAATGTTTTTCCTTTCCAAAGACATTTTGTATTCCTACACGTCAACCAATAAAAAGTGAACAAAGGAAAGCGATAAACTTTTATGGATTTTCGCATTTATATTTTTATACATACTTATATATATATATATATATATATATATATATATATATATATATATATATATATATATATATAAATTAATTATAGATGAAATGGGAACAGAGAAATAGAGAGATGGAGGGAAAGAGTTAGAGAGATTAAGCGATAGTAGGGATGGAGAGTAGACAGTGGTAAAGCGATGGAAATATCAAGCGAGATATACTCATGAGCAAAAAAAAAAAAAAAAAAAAATGGGCCAAGAGTGAAAGAAAAAAGAAATCGATTTTTCAATATTTTCTCATGAATTTTTAATTTTAACTGAAAATTTCTATTTTGCAGATCATTATTATTATAGCATATAATAATAAGTCGAAAAATTAATCCTAAAAATGGTAAGACCGCATTTTGACGAGGATATAAAAACCGAATTGCAGAATTAAGGCAGTCCAAAATTACTTACAAGCAGATTTTTGATATTTGAAGAAAAGAAAAAGTGAAAATATCTTTTTCCGTAGTGAAGCGAATTCGTCGAAGTTCGAAGTCGAATGCTTGGTAGAAGGGAAATCTTGATCTGGTCGCCCTAGAGCATCCACTTTGAAAGATGATAACAAGCTTAAATTAACTGTTTTGAAGGATTGAAAGAGAACTTATGCTGACCATAGCAAAGAATTCAAAACAGGGGCTAGAAATTCTCTTTATAGATATACAATATCTAGACAAATGAAAAAAAAAAGAGGATTTTCTTCTAAAAAGTGTGCAAAGAAACCATTTTTATCTAAGAAGAATATCAATGATAGGAAGAGATTTTTCTCGTATTATGACAAGAAAGATACAGACTGGTTCAGGAATGTTTTCTGGTCAGATGAGTCAAGATTTTGTCTTGTTATTAATGCTCCTGATGCACCCGAATGGTGCAATCGAAGAACTGGAGAAAGATTTTCACCAAGTTGCATAAAAACGATAGTTAAATACGGGAATAGAGAGATAATGGTATGGTGAACTTTTACTGCATAAGGAGCTGAGGAACTTATTAGATGTGAAAAGTCAGTCAATGCAAAGGAATACATTCGAATATTAGAAACAGGACTGTTACCAAGTATCCAGGAGCTGGGAATAGCTCAGAACATTATTTTTTAACATGATAATGCCTCTGAACACACTGCTAAAGTCACAAAAAATGTTTTTCTGATGATTCAATTAATGTGATATTTTAGCAAGGTCAAATTTAAACCAAATCGAGAATATTTTGTCCATAATACCTCGTGCATTGGATGGAAGAACGTTTTCGAACAATGACAAACTGTGGGAAGTGAATGGACTAGCATCTCCTCTTCACACTGTTCCACTTTGGTTGAGAGCATGTCTAAAATGATTGATCTTTAAAAGAAATACAAAAGAGAATGCGATTCCATTCTAAGCATTTATTAAAGTAAATGTCTTGTTCTGTGTTATTAGTCTCATTTAAGTTTCCTTGTTCAATTGTTCTTTGTCCAATATAGCTTCCAGTGCAATAAAATGTTTAAAATTTGTTTGGCCCATTATTTTTTGCCCACGAGTGTAGATATCAATATGTATAGATCTAATCAAATGAGATAGAAACAGAGAAATAGAGTGATTGATTATAAGGAGAACGCGTAAGAGAGAGAGAGAGAGAGAGAGAGAGAGAGAGAGAGAGAGAGAGAGAGAGAGAGAGAGATGGACTGATTGGAAAACGGAGATATAGAGATATTGATATTTAAATATAAATAAAGGTACACATTGCGCTTTATTATTGAGCATTATTATATAAACCTTGTTAAGTTCGTTGGTTTTTATCTTTGAATATTTATAACCTGGAATTATATATATATATATATATATATATATATATATATATATATATGTGTGTGTGTGTGTGTGTGTGTGTGTGTGGAGAGCGGGAGTGAGGTACTTTAAACCAATTGTATAGTGTTAAAGAAAGAGCATTTTACGTCTATTTCGCATTATTTCGTCTGCTTAAATAAAAACAGAACTAGAAAAATAAAATAAATGCATATGGGTTTATAAGCGACTGAGAATATACATACGCACATACATACATACATACATACACATATATCTAACATATAAAAGGCTATAAGTCTTTCTGCCTGTCCGTCTGCTAGTCTGTCTGTCGGCTTGTCTTCACATTTTCAAATTCTATCTCCACCCAAAACTGAAAGTCACAGAGCGGCGCTCGGGGTCTCACATGATTTTTTTTTACAGACCGTTCTTTATGAACCTTCATACGGTTAAAATAGTTTTTAAAGGGGACAAAAAATAGGCCCAAATTAAAAAAAAAAATCGTTAAACATTTTGTACATTCATTTTTTAAAGTTTTTAATCAACTGATATGCGTGTCACGTTGGTAAAATAGTAACGTCACCGGATTTGTTTTCGGTTTCGATTCTAGCTAATGTCACCCAAATATTTTTTATTTTACTTTTGAAATCAGGACTCTATAATATATTGAAAATATAAAATATTGAAATATTATATTTAAGCGTATTTTACACCCGGGCAGAGCTGGGTGCCTCCCTCAGCGCTAGTAATATATTTGAAATCTGGACAAATGAAAATATATTTAAACATAATTTACGACCAGGCAAAGGCGGATGCCCCCCCCAGCTAGTCTAATATATAAAAAGATATATGTCTGTCTGTCTGCCTGATACCATATTTTCAAACTTTATCTCTTCCAAAACTAAAACTCGTAGAGCTGCGCTAGATGCTCCAAATGGTAAGATTTATTATGGACCATTCTTTTATGGGTCTTTAACCGGTTAAAATAGTTTTTAAGGGGGCAAAAATAGGTAAAAATTGGAAAAAAAATCGTTATTCATTGTGTACATTCATCTTACTTTATTTTTAATTTTTAATTTTTAGTCCGTTCCTTTACGTGTCACGTTGGTACAGTGGTGACGTCACAAGATTTAAATGCAAGAGTTTTGCTTTCGATTTCGATTCTAGTTGATAGCACCCAAATACTTTTTCTAAACATTTTAAATCACAACTCTATAATAATAAGAAATCCGGGCAAATTAAAATAGCATTTTTAAGCGTATTTTACGACCGGAAAAAAACCGGGCTTCCCCTGCTAATATATATATATATATATATATATATATATATATATATATATATATATATATATATATATATATATAATTCGAGTCTGTAGGCTGAAAATTGGCAGAGTTATTGCGAAGTTAAATTTACACAGACAGACACACAGACAGACAGAGAGACACTTTCACTTTTATAGATATATTAGCATTTCAGCCCGGCGTTGCCTGGATATTTGGAAGTGTATGTTGAGCAAAAAAAAAAAAAAAAAAAGTGGTAGGAGGAAGGTAGGCTCGAACCCATACCGTGAAGGAGGAAAAGAACGGGGGAAAAACGTGACGTCCTTGCTGTTACGAACACCGCCAAACCGGAAACGACGTAAGTTTAAATTAAGGCTAGACAATCGAAAAGAGGAGATGACTTTCGAAAATATCCCACTTAAACGAAAACGGACTACAAAGATTTTCCCAGATCTCCATACCCTGTATATCAAATTTCGTGTCTGTAGACTGAAATTTGACAGAGTTATTTCATAGGGAGATGTATACAGACAGACCCACAGACCCACAGACAGACGGACAGGCACTTTCACTTATATATATATATATATATATATATATATATATATATATATGTGTGTGTGTGTGTGTGTGTGTGTGTGTGTGTGTGTGTGTTTACGTGCAGTGTATGCGTGTGATGTCTACATATACACGTATTTATATACATATGCATAAGCTAATAAACGCACCAGTAATTTTCTCCGACCTCCATGCAAAAAGACACTTCAGATTGAGTGGTAATGAATTTTTGAAAAAGAGATATACTGCGAAATTAAAAAAATAATTGACGCTAACCATCGCATCCTGATTCGACACAATGCATTGATAAAAAAAACATTTAACTGAAAATTATTGAATTCTTCAATTTTCTCATTTGATCTGTTTACTTCTGCCTAATATTTAACCGTGTATATAAGCATATTTTTACTGCGCACTTGCAGACATTTTGCTTTTACAAAGGAATCACCACTTATTAAGGCTTGAAGGCTACTCGAGGATAGGAGTTAAAGTGTGTACAATAGTCAAGCGACAATATCATAGTAATCGTTAGAAGTGTAAATTTGGTAAATTGGATTGCTTAAGGCGAACGGCTCATCAAGAATTTGTTTACGTTTGACTTGAAGACGGCCATATTGTAGTCAGCTGGAAAGGAGGCAAACGGAAGAGAATTCCAAAGGTGTGCAGTTCTAAGAAAAATACTTTGTTCATGGAATGTACGTTTAGGTTTAGGCACAGATTAAGAGTGTGGGAAATTATTGATAGTGTTTTCAGCTAGATGAATGTTTCTCGTGAATGTTTGGCGAGGGCGGACCATAGATTGGAGCTCAGACTAGCACTTGCTATGAAAATAAGATAAAGCAGACACAGGCTCGCAACGTATCTTCTATGAGAAAGAGGTTGCAGGGAGGAGAAAAGGGCCTCCTAACTAGGCTACGAAGTCTAATTTGAACTCTGTCAAGGCAGGAGAAGCTGCTTTTAGCAGTTCCTGCCTAATCTTCATCCTAAAAAAAATGCTAACTATACTCCATCTTAGGACATAACTGGCTCTTATATAGGTTGAAAATTGCATTGACAGTGAGATATCTACTGAAGGAGTAAAATGATTCCACCATTTTTCCAGCGGTCTTGGCAACGGATTTGATGTACGAGTTCCATTTTAGATCAGGAGTAAAGGTCAGAGCTATACGCTTGTCAAAACATGGACCCTTCCGAATACGAGAGCCATTCATTTCAATTGATGCCAGATATAGATCAGGACGATGATGATGTAAAGATAGAAGCTTGGTTTTAGATGCATTAAAATTAATCAGCCACGTTTACCCATTGTACCACATGCTCAAGATCAGAAAGATCAGAGGAGAGAGAATCAGAGAGAACTTGGTCATTTACGGCCTTTGATGTGATGTCATAGATGGTAGTGAAATCAGCATAAATGTCTACAAATGATCTAAGGATATGATTTGGAAAATCATTAAGGCAGATCAGAAAGAGAGTTAGACGCAGGATGGACCCCTGAGGGACTCCAGCATTAATACTATGAGCTTCTGATTTCTGCCCATCAACCACTACTTTTATGAACCTATCAGAGAGAAATGATATTCCAGTCATACCCGTAATACAGTTAGAGCTCTTCAAACCGCTGAAGTTGAATTGAAAGTCAAAAGGATAGAAATTATTCGGGTTTAAATAAATATATTTGGATTTCTCTACTATTTTAATTCTTTCTATCTTCCTTCTTTTAGCGATTTTTAATTTTTATTTATTTATTTACTGATGTTGAGGTCAGGTAGGAATTATTTAAAAATCAACTCTGCGTTTGGTGGCACACTATTTGACATATTATTTTGAAAGTGAACACATTTAAAAACTAAGAAATTGATGCAAGTACCATAATCTAATTGTTAGCAAATTTCTGCACGGCAAGGAAGGTATTTGATTATTACTTAGACCCAAAAAGAAACGCTTGTGTTGCAGTATTTAGTTATTAATCGATTAATGTCAGGTCGACGTAGAGATATATGTAGAGTGAGCGAACGCACGATGTAATACGAAAAAATGACGCTAATTAAATTCAATTAAGTTTTTTTTTACGGGTTTATATTGCTGTAAGAATAATTGTGACTAATAGAAAGATAGAAAAAAGTTAGAGTGAAATAGAAATAGAAAGAGGGAGAGAGAGAGAGAAAGAAAGGAAAGAAAAAGCGTTTCTTCTTGCGATTCCTTCTTTGAAAACAGTAAATATAATACAAACGGGCGAGCGGAATAAGTATAAAAATCAATAAACGCGAATGAAAATGAAATTTAATTTTTTTCTTGGCATTAACCAATCTAGATGTAAAACGATTGACCAAAGAATTTTCGGTATGTAGTATACACCAATCATTAAGATAGAGGAAATCTCTGTGTCAATAGTATTAATGAAAACATAAAAGGATAGTGAAAGAAGAGAGAGAGAGAGATTGAGAGAGAGAAAGAATGAAAGCGAGAGAGAGAAAGAAAGAAAGCGAAAAAGACAGAAAGCGAGAGAGAGAGAGAGCGCGCGATAGAGAGAGAGAAAGAAAGAAAGCGAGAGAGAGAAAGAAAGAAAACGAGAGACAGAAAGAGAAACAAAGAAAGCGAGAGCGAGAGAGAAAGAAAGAAAGCGAGAGAGAAAGACAGAAAGCGAGAGAGAGAGAGAGAGAGAAAGAAAAAAAGCAAGCGAAAGAAAGTGAGAGATAGAGAAAGAAAGAAAATGAGAGAGAGAGAGAGAGAGAAAGGGGGAGAAAAAGAAAAGAGAAAATATACAGAGAGCGTGATTGAAGAGTAAACCGATATTCAGAGAAACAGACACAGACAGCTACGAATACACATCAACAGATTAGCGTAGGAACAAAAAACAAACTGCATATATATATATAAAGAGAGAGAGAATACATACTAGATATAGAGAAAATATAGAAAAGAGAAAGCGAGAGAGGGGGAGAGATAAGACAGAAAACAAAAAGAATCGCGAGAGATGACAAAAGAAATAGATAGAGACGAAAAGTAAACGAGAATAAGAAACAGGTAGACAGAGACAGATAACAATACAACTCATCATACTAGCGAAAAGATAAAAACAAATTGGCTATAGAGAGAAAATAAAATTATATAGGAAAAATAAACGATACAGAGAGAAAGAAAGACAACAATAAGAAAGAGAGAAGGGAGAGAGAGAGAGAGAGCGAGCGAGAGAGCAATAAGAAAAACGAAAGAACTGAAACGGAAAGCAATATGGCGTCCGTCACTTTGAATCGTTTTTTCCATAAAAAAGACGATAAAACTAATCAGATTAGAGAATAGATAAACGTTATTAATTGATTTCGTTAATAAATAAAAAAAAGTAATTTAATCGAAATGCATTATTCAAATAATCGTACTTCAAGAAAAGGGAAACAATCATTTGTCACAAATCAGATTAAAATAAAGAATTGCTGTGTATTCAAAGATGACAAAAACATTGTTAGGACAAACGTTTTGCTTTAATACTCTACAAACTGCTCGATTCTTACAGAATGCTGTGAAAGAAAATTACCAGAAGCACAGTTACTTGTCGATTTCTACCATATTGTGTTGCATATTGGTTATATTAGAAGAGGGTACCACTTGTGCGTATGTTACGTGAGTTCTTATTATTAAAGTTACGAGTCTTGAGAGAGAGATGCTTAGAAAGTGAGGGATGTTGTAAGACTCAGAGAGAGAGAGAGAGAGAGAGAGAGAGAGAGAGAGAGAGAGAGAGAGAGAGAGAGAGAGAGAGAGAGAGAGAGATGTTGTAAGAGTTCTAGAGAGAGATAGATGTTTGTTGTAAGAGACTTGTTGTAGAAGAGAGATTGTTCATGTCATGATTCTTATATTTTAAAGGTTCATTCCTTAATTGTGTAGAATGGAAGAGAAGGAGAAAGCTCTTGGTGTGAAGGGATAGTGTTCAGACAGTTCGGACATGATGATATTGAGACGTGTATGTAAAGACATATAACACAAATATATAATACAATTGGACTTTACCTTTCTGTAAGAATCACAAGACAAGACGAGCTTTACAAAAAACACTTGATGGTTTATTTCGTTACACGGCCGTGTTCCATCACCCAGAATTCAAAGTCTCACATTTTTTCTTGAAGTGACGTCTCGCTCCTAGACGTCTGCATCCCTCTGAGTTTTCTCACTGACTGACTAACTCTCAAGTTTTTTCTCTATTCCTAGAACTTTCTATTTTCCGTGACGTCATGACGTGTTCTGGATATACGTGTCCAAAACTTTTCCTATTTCTACAAAAGGAATTTTAACCTATATTCAATATGTTAAAACATTATCTTATAAGCTGCATTCTTTCAATTTAAAATTTCATATCAAACTTGATAGTTAACATTCTTTCCTTGAAATATTTATCTATATTCTAAACAAATGTTTGTTTTACATTTTTAAATTCTCACACGTAATCTATTTCTACACCTAGATTACGGGGTTCGAATTCCGCCTATGCTATTTCATTTTCATTTTAAACTAAATTCTCCATTTTTATAATTACATGAAAAGGGGACAGCCCTTATCATGTAACAATTGGTGTGAAACGAGACTCACGCACGACCTTCCTCAGCTTATGTTCACTAGACCCACATGAATTAAGGAATTCGTCAGTGGAAACAGAACGGCTTTGACTGAAATATAAGCATTGGCAGAGACATTGGAGGTGAAAGAAGATAAAAAAAAGAAAGTGGAAGGAGGAAAAGATGAAACGTGTAAAACAAGGAATAGGTGCCGAAACGACGAAATCGAAAAAAAGTTTCTTTTTTTTTTTACATATTTTCATTTAATACAATAGTGACGCAGTTCTAAACAAAGTCAATTATTTATCCATTTTCCGTTTTCTAATCGAAAACAAGAAAATATATTCGGTGTCTTTTCCAATGTGTTATCTACTGAATGTTTTTTTTAATCTAATATATTACCTACTTTTAATCGAATATGTGATTTACTTAATAGTCCCTAAAGCAACACTTCATGTACCTAATGGTTTGTAATCCAATATGTGATTCACGAATGGTTTGTCGTCCAATATGTGATATACCGATCAATCCAATATGTGACTTGCCGAATCGTTATTAATCCAATATGTGATCTACCGAATAATTTCTAATGCAGTATGTAATCTACCGAATGATTTCTCATTCAATATGTGATCAACCGAATGGTTTCTAATCAATTATGTAATCTACCGAATGGTTTCTAACCAAATATGTGATCTACCGAATGGTTTCTCACCCAATATGTGATCTACCGAATGGTTTCTCAACCAATATGTGATCAACCGAATGGTTTCCAATCAATTATGTAATCTACCGAATTATTTCTAATCCAATATGTAATCTACCGAATTATTTCTAGTCCAGTATGTAATCTACCGAATGGTTTCTAATCCAGAATATAATCGATCTAATGGTTTCTAATTCAGTATGTTATCTACCGAATTATTTCTAATCCAGTATGTAATCTACCGAATGGTTTCTAATCAATTATGTAATCTACCGAATGGTTTCTAATCAATATGTGATCTACCGCTATTATTTCTAATCCAGTATGTTATTTACCGAATGATTTCTAATCCAGTATGTAATCTACCGAATGGTTTCTAATCATTATGTGATCTACCGAATTATTTCTAATCCAGTATGTAATCTACCGAATGGTTTCTAATCAATTATGTAATCTACCGAATGGTTTCTAATCAATTATGTAATCTACCGAATGGTTTCTAATCAATATGTGATCTACCGCTATTATTTCTAATCCAGTATGTTATCTACCGAATGATTTCTAATCCAATATTTGATCTACCGAATTATTTCTAATCCAGTATGTAATCTACCGAATGGTTTCTAATCCAGAATATAATCGATCTAATGGTTTCTAATCCAGTATGTAATCTACCAAATGGTTTCTAATCCAGTATGTAATCTACCGAATAGTTTCTAATCCTATATGTGATCTACCGTATGGTTTCTAATCCAATATGTTATCTACCGAATTATTTCTAATCCAGTATGTAATCTACCGAATTATATCTAATCCAATATGTGACCTGCCAAATTATTTCTAATCCAGTATGTAATCTACCGAATGGTTTCTAATCAATTATGTAATCTACCGAATGGTTTCTAATCAAGAATATAATCGACCTAATGGTGTCTAATCCAATATGTTATCTATCGAATGGTTTCTAATCCTATATGTGATCTACCTATAGTTTTTAATCCAGTATGTAATTCATCGAATAGTATCTAATCCAATATGTGATCTACCGAATAGTTTATAGTCCAATATGTGATTTATGAAATATGTGATCTGCCGAACAATTACTAATCCAATATGTGAGATACCAAATGGTTTCTAATCCAATATAAGATGTATCGAATTGTTTCTCATTCAATGTGTTATCTACCAACTAGTTTTTAATCCAATACGTTATCCATCAAAGATGTGATCTACCAAATTGTTTCTAATCCAATATGTGACTTACTGAAGTTTCGTTAATTTATTATGCAGTCTATTGAATAGTTTTTAATCTAATATGTGATCTACCAAATGGTTGCTGATCGATATTCTTATGGTTACTTTAAAAGTACACAGAGATTTCTAAAAATCCGGAGACACTTGTTTCCAACTAAGTTCTAGGAATTATTATCTGTTGTTGCTAGCAACCACTGATATTGATTTTTGTGAAAGCTTATTGTGAGTAACTTATACTACTGAAAAAAATGAGAGAACTTACTGTAATACAAACAATAGATTATGAAAACAATTGTAATACCAATAATAATAGTAGCACTAGGGGCATTTCGGAAAAAGACGGATTGCGATTATACAAATCCCGGCACTGATGAAAACGGCTGTAATATTTTATACAGTTTTCATAGAGGGTCGAGATCAAACGACATAAAGTGACACGGACCAACCGTAAGTAAATTGAAATAGAATTATACTGCGTAAACATAATTAGAAACATTACACAAAAGAACGTTACACAAACTCAAGGAAACTGAAACTGCGTAGACAAAATAATTCGAACAATTATATCAAGAGAACAATAGCATTTTTTAGTCGCGCGTCATTTTTACACCATAGCTATCAGTTCTGTTTGTCATCACATTAGTCTGATCGTATTATGGTCGTGATCGTATCATAGAAAGAAAGACATTATAAAGTGTAAAGCTATTTAGAACAGAATATTCTCTTCGTTGTTTTGACTCTTGAGTATATATCCGACACAGTTAGACACAGTTAATCAACGAAGAACCACCTCACTATATATATATATAAAAACATATGATATATCAACTGATACACACTCGAGAGTCAAAGCATTGAAGAGAATATGCTGTTGTCCTCGCCCTAATTATGAAACTACATTAACTGGAAATAACTATAGTTCAGTTTGAACCGAGACAGAACAATAATAGCGTGGGGTCTGCAGGCGCGCCAGAGTCTACAAAATGGTCAGCAACAATGTACAACAGATGACGGATACCACCATGGAATTTCCATATGTCCCACAAGCTATATTTTTAATCTCAGATTTCGTACTCAAGTCTTAGTACGTTATTTTATAGGAGTCCTTGTTAAATTCATAAAATCGTAAGAATAATATTTGCTTCCTTTAAAATGACGGATAGAACTGTGGAATTTTCGCGGACTCCGCTAGTTATATACTAATTTATATGCTTTGTACTCAGGTTTGAGTACAATTGTTTTTATAGATGTTCTTTGTTAAAGTTTTACATATCATAACGATAATATTTGCGTCCTTTAAAATGAAATGTCTAAGCTAAGCTATCATTTGCCTTTGAGCCAACTGACAAAATATGATGCTAAGATCAAAATTTATCACAAAGAAATGTCTCTTAAGTCACATTCGTCATTCCAGCGAAACAATGGCGTACGGGAGAATGCCGACGGCATTTCATCTGATGCGCATCAATAATATAAGATGCAAAATAATAGAAAGCCAACTTATTTTCTCGTTTAATCTTCTAACTGATTGATCTCTCTGATTGCACATCGATAATTCGGAGTTATTTCTATGGGTCTATCTATACACCACCGTTAAAATCTATATGTACACCATCAGCGCAACGGATAAAGGTGTTAATTACGATAGTTATAAGTAAAGTTCTTCCAGATGCTGAAGTTTCAGTCCTCGCTACTGACGATGCTAAGAAATTTTTAAAAATATACTAAAGATTTCTTCCGTGTTATGTCCGACAGAACGAGCGCAATCTATTCCCGTAAGTTCAATAAAGAGTTCAATTGGAAATCCGTATAGATGTCTTATTTCTACAATACTTGAATCAGTATCATTTTCATAACACAATGTAAATTTTAACCAATTCTGGAAGAAATCATCATTCTGCTTAACAGTTCATCCATCACCATCTACATCTCCTGTTGGTGGAAGTTTTTCCACCCCTCCACCTTATACAGCATCTAGGATTTCCAAATGGCGACAGATTTAGTACTGATCAGGCTCATCGTTTCTTAACTTCGGTGATCTGGCGAGAACCGGTGTCAATAGTCTTCCTATATATATATATATATATATATATATATATATATATATATATATATATATATATATATATATATATATATATATAATAAATTAATGTTTTTAGCCAATTTTTCGGTATTTGTCGTCTGAACGGTTGAGCTTCAAAACGATATTGATCTTGTGAAAATCCGTCGCCTCTGTCGAAAGTTTTAGGCAGACAGGAAAACATATATCCATACATTTATATATTGGTAGCTTAAATTTTCGACCCAAACCGATTAACAAGCTTGCCCTATCTCTGAATGCCCTTTATGAAAATTTTCAAATGTTTAGACCAGAAATTGTCTTTAGTAATTTGGTAGAGACTGCAGAGGTCAATTTTTTTAATCTTTACCCCCAATTATGACCATTTAACATTTACTGTTTTGGTGTCAAATCAAGCTATTGTTAGATCCATGTCCAAGGAGCCTATATCTAAAATTTCAAGTGTTTAGACCCAAAATTGACGGAGGAGTTTGATAGAGTTCTCAAAAGCCGAATCGTTGAACTTTGACCCCTTAACAGACAAATTTCTGGCCGATAACCGATTACAAAGATTTTTCCAAATCTCCACACCCTGTATATCAAATTTCGAGTCTATAGACTAAAAATTGACAGAGTTATTGTGTCGAGAAATTTACATACATTTGGGTCTAAACACCTGAAATTTTAGATAAAGGTTTCTTGGACATGGATCCAACTTAATAACTTAATAAGCCCAAAACTATAAATTTGAAGGGGTCATAATAGGGGTCAAAGTTAAAAACATTGACCCCCCCTTTTTTTTTGCTCAGCATATACCTCCAAACACCCGGGCAACGCCGGTCACCCATGCTAGTATATCTATAAAAGTGAAAGTGTCTGGTTGTGTGCGTATGTGTGTGTATATGTGTACATTTCCCTACACAATAACTCTGTCAATTTTTAGTCTACAGACTCGAAATTTAATATACAGAATACTGAGATTTGTGAAAATCGATGTGATTGGTTTTGGGCCAGAAATTTGGCGATTAAGGGGTGAAAATTCAACAATTTGACCTTTGAGAATTCTACCAAACTCCTCCGACAATTTTGGATCTAAACACTTGAAATTTTAGATATAGGTTCCTTGGACATGGATCTAACTTAATGACTTAATTTGAGTCAAAAACATTAAATGTTAAAGGGTCATAATAGGGGTCAAAGTTAAAAAAAATTGTCCGCTTTTTTTTGCTCAACATACACCTCCAAATACCCGGGCAACGCCGGGCACCCATGCTAGTATATATATATATATATATATATATATGTATATATATATATATATATATATATTGATAAATTGGATGCAATATATGGTAATGATTTAAAAAGTATAAAAAAGACTCATGCGCCACCACCGAGAATCGAAAGCAAAACGCTCAGCTAATGATTTATTTTGCTTCTGCATCAATGACTTGGCTATAAAAACATGTTTACTGCGAGGCTAAAAATTAAAACATGAACCAATAGCTACGACGTCATGCATTCGTAATGCCGGCGTTCGACCTTCACCTGGCAAATTTAATTTTTTTAAAAATTTTTACATTTTTGCACCGATTTTTCCGGGCCAAAACTCAAATATAATGTGTCCCATGGATTCAAATACCTTATATATGAATTTCATGTCTGTAGACTAAAAACTCCAGGGGGAGTTTGGTAGGTAAAATTTGTTAAACAAAAATATGTATATACATAAATATATATGGAAACAATTTTGTGTTTACTATAAACTTTTTACGCAAATATTATGCAAGTATAAATCATGTAGAATATCTGCATGAATATAATTACACGTAATAGTTAACTAAAGATGATTATCCCATAAGAAAACCGAAAAAACTAATAGGGGATTAATTAAAATTAATGTTTAAAAGAATATGCAAATTAGCTAAATCTTTTGCTAGTGAATGCAATTCCACAACCCATATATAAAAAAAATTGCATTTTCTTTTTAAATAAAAAGAAAAGAGGGTTTTTAATATGAATATCAATACACACAAAAGAAAAACGAATTTATAGGAGTATAGATAGATAGATAGATTACAGCATTTCTCGCAGACCCCATAACATTATTTGTATGAATACTTTAAAAGTAAAAATTATTTCATTTTTTATAAATGTAAAGGGCGAACGTAGACCTCTCAATATGATTGACATGGATAAATCTAAAAGAAAACCTGTTTTTTTTTAATTTTTACATTTTAAGCGCGTAGACAGACTCCCACCATATCATTCTTATGAATGAAGTAGCTGACCGTCCGGCGTTGCCCGGTCGTACAATACGCTTAAACATGATATTTTAATTTATTCAGATTGCTTATGCATTAGTCCTCTATTGATTATTATGTATTAGGAGGAATACTTTTCCCGGTAGACTAATTCGGGAAAAAATAAAATAATAAAATAATAATGATAATGTCGTTCATCAAATTTTGTCTGTGTTTGTTGACAATATCACGTCAGCTGATATTTGGGCTTGATGATCTTAAACGTAGTCTTTCTTCTCTTATAGATAAAAAATCTTTCCCTTGGACGGGGTAATGTAAAATATTCCCCTGTAAAAATTCTGCTTTTTATCTATAAGCGAAGAATGACTATTTTTAAAATCGTTTTTTTTTAATCTCCGATACTTATCGGATGAATTTCATTACAAAACATATCTAAGAACACTGCCAGACATATAAATTGTGAAATTTGCAAAGGATAGGCTCAGGTGTTTCGGAACCTATGAGGAAGGAACACACACACACACACACACACACAAAGTAACTTTTATATAATGGTATATAGATAGAGATAGAGATTAAAAGTAAATTTATTTATTTATTTATAAACAAATATTTAGTCACAAGAAACATTAGTTTTCATGGCTTCTCGACCTTTTAACTAATGCTAAAATGTAGTATTTATTCTCCAGATCATCAACGTTATTTGACGCCAGAAGTTTTTGTGGGATTATCTCCCTTAAAAACATATAAAATACAACCAAACAGAAAAAGTGCCGCTTATATTAAAAGTAGATAAACTATAGAGCGAAGCAATTTTCCTTGTGATATAGATCAATGTCTAAGTGAGAATGTTATTTGATTTCCAAGCTTTACAACGTTTCTCATGCTTTTTGTCGGTGTTTCTTCTGGGAGAGAACGTGTCATGGAAACCGGATAAGCCCGAAGAGATTATAATGGAGGAAAGAACAATCTCTAATCCTTGTCGATCGGCAAGAAGAGAATGTATATTTTTTTCATATCAGTCGATAAGTAACCTAATGCGATGACAAATACGTCAATAATAGCATATCTGAATAATATTGGTCTATCTCACGATTGCGGTATAAAGAATCGATTGCGTAGGCATATGAGCCAGCTTTTAGTTGAGGCTTTCAAAAGCATGGGAAACTAAATACATCGAGTTGCGTCCCTTGGCCATTCAGTTACTTTACTCTAATAATTTGCAATAAACAGTTGATTTTTCGAGGATATACATAATTAATAAAAATACATTGATGAATAAGTTTCCTTGCATGCCTCCTATGGATAAAAAAACCCAGTTAGTTAGATATGTAGCCATAAACAAGTTGAAATGTTAAAATACGTACCGATTTACACTTTTTAAATTTTATTTCGAGGTTATTCTCTATTTCTACAAATCTATTAGGTTGGTGCAAAAATAATATATATATATATATATATATATATATATATATATATATATATATATATATAAACAGGCTTCTTCAGTCTTTGACAGACTATGGATACCCACATCATAAAGGCTATTAATGACCCTCAAAAGACCTGTTTGAACGTACGCAGTGAGACACTCAAAGGATGTCTGCATAGGAGACAAGCGCTACTAATAAACTGGGAAGACAGAACAATAAACGAGGACCCCACCTAAAGGAGTTCTCCAAGAGTATTCTAGATGCAGCCAACTTAACGCATAAACCAGAAAAGGGTAACGGACATTTAAACTCTTGTCAAAATACATTAAGCACAAATATTAGTATATATAAAGAAGAAGAAGACTGCCTATAACACAGTACACAGATATATAAAAGAATTTAGAATTAAATGACACACCCAACCTCATCTATTATAATATTTAATACAAAAAGTTAAAAGGATAAATAAGATAGATTAGTTACCCCCCTTCGACCACTAAAACACAGTTGCCTCCCCTCAACCGAAAAAACGTAGAGAGGTTAAACTAGATAAACTAATTATCCCCCTTACCCAACCAAAAGCAACGAAAGGCAGACCGAAAAAAAACAAAAAAACAAACAACACATAATTACTAAAACGCATTAAATAAAAAAAATAAAAAAATTTAAAAAGAAGAAAATTCATACCGGATTAAAATAAATTATACAGGAACTAGCTATAGTCTAATAAATAAAAAGATACATCATTATATAAACAAACATATGCGGACCTGAAAAAATATGCCCCGGGGTAGAAAACAAGATGGCTGACGAGAGCCGAACATTATTTACGTGTTACCATTAACGGTTTCCCGTTGTGTTTGGGCTTGAAACCGACGGTACCAATGTTTTTCTGAACTTCTGTAAAACTAATAAATAAATATTTAGCTCTAATATCGAAAGTTTTTTTTTGTAATCGAGCACTTTGTCGGAACTCTTTCCCCAAAATACAGTAAGCATATATCAGAGAGGCGGTAGCACTCTCTATATATAAGGATGGCCCGTACAGGCCTATATACGCCTACAAAACAAAACTATCCAAATCTCAACTAAAATCAACTTATAAGTTTCAAAAAGCACATATTCTTACAGAGAAGCGTCTTACGAATCCAGCGAGTGTCAGAAAACAAACAACAGTCGGTTAAAATGTCAAAAGAGAGCAAAAAAAAAAAAAGGGTACAAAAATGGCCAATTGTTCTTCTTTCTTATTCTTTCTTCTTTCTTTTGAGACGATGTATCTCGGTGTACGAACGGTCTCTGACAACAGTTCAAGCATCAATCGACTGCTCTTTACACGGAGAAGTGCAGTGACCCATCGCTTTTTAGCTAACTCCATAATTAAATAAGATTACGTGTAATAACAAGTTTTAAATACTATATACCCAATGTAGACAGACCACTTCGAACACGGAACTTCTCTCAAAAGGGACAGCTCCAAATAATACACCGGATGCTCACAGACGTTCCAGTTTGCCAGTGGCCTATATTTCTTGGACGCTGAATATTTGAGGTGAACGTTAAGGTTTTTTCTTTAAACAGTAACCCACCAGCGTTAATGAAACCACGAAATCTTTATCTCAGTTGATCAAAATTATTATAAGCGTAACCTATCAGCAAGTACGACGTCAAAAAACAATGTTATAAAAACAAATAATTCTTCAGATTTTGGACTGTAAAATATGTACAAAATGTCAATGCTGTGACCAGGATTCGAACCTAGGTTAGCACGGCCACAACGGGGGGGGGGGGGTCCTAACCTCTAGACGATCACGGCTAACACTGACGTCTGTCGCCCTTGGCAGAAAGACACATGACTACTGTCAAACTATTGAAAAATAAGGAGGAAACTTGAAATTCTTACGCATGCGCAAAAATACACTTTAGCAACCATTGTTAAATGCAGCTGAATCTCTTCGCTCGCTAAGAAAAGTAGATCAGACCAGTTCTTCTAAGAACTCACCAAACGCCAAAGGAAATAAGTTAAATTAACCGCAAAAGAAACTGCAAGAAAGTCATCTTCTAAGAACTCACTGGAAGCTGACCAAAAGGAATCAAAATCTAAGCCCTAGCCACAAAAATAACTAGATATTGTGGCTACTATACACAATCTACTAATAAAAACAAGTAAGTTTTCTAAAATAAACTACAATAAATTAACCAAGTAACCTCACACTGTCACTGATTAGGACTTCATATAAAGATAACAACTACACTATTGGTGTATATACCGTTCCACACTTTAACTATTGGTGACGGGGCAGTATCTCAATTCTACGAGAGTTGTCTTGCTATAAGATAAGTGATATTATAGTAAGATACACATAAGTGTTATATGTTTACATTTAATAAAAAATGCTAAAGTCAGCACGTAGTAAAAAAGCTCAGAGAAATATAGACTATGAAAAAAACAAAGTCAAGGTATTATCTGAGTAAAAAGAATACTATCAGAAAAATGCTGAAATAATAAAAATTAAGTATCATGCAAATCCCGAGGCAAAGAAGGCTGCCTCACGTGCTGACTCAAAAGCACGATATAACAGGGATCCCGAGGGGAAAAAACTGCCTCACGTGCTCTTTATAAAAAAGAACCAGAAAAAAAGAAGGCTGCCTCACGTGCTGACTCAAAAGCACGGTATAACAGGGATTCTGAGGAGAAAAAAGCTGCCTCACGTGCTCTTTATAACAAAGAACCAGAAAAAAAGAAGGCTGCCTCACGTGCTCTTTATAACAAAGAACCAGAAAAAAAGAAGGCTGCCTCACGTGCTGACTCCAAAGCACGGTATAACAGGGATTCTGAGGGGAAAAAGCTGCATCACGTGCTCTTTATAACAAAGAACCAGAAAAAAAAGAAGGCTGCCTCACGTGCTGACTCAAAAGCACGGTATAACAGGGATCCCAAGGGGAAAAAGCTGCCTCATGCACAAACTAGTATAAAAAGACCTAAAACCCAGCAGGAAGCGACCTGCTACTAATGGAGGCGGCAATGAGCCGCCTCCTAAAAAAGACAATACTATGATGAATGTAAGTTTAAAAATAAGACTGTAAGTAAAAATACTAATTAACAAGAATAAAAAAGCATTGGAAATGCAAAAGGATATAGGGATGGTATGCCAAAAAGTATACAAACAAGATAGCTATGAATGGCTAGGCACATGGAAATAGAATTGCATCCAAAGTATAGTCCTATAGCTTTTTACAATCGTAATGATGGCACGGAATGAAGATTGGAGAAAAGCTATAGGACTATACTTTGGATGCAATTCTATTTCCATGTGCCTAGCCATTCATAGCTATCTTGTTTGTATACTTTTTGGCATACCATCCCTATATCCTTTTGCATTTCCAATGCTTTTTTATTCTTGTATATATATAAACAGGCTACTTCAGTCTTTGACAGACTATGGATACCCACGAAGAGGTGCCCGCGCGTGAAATTTTTGTGGCAGAAGGTGCGCAATCTCCAACCACACCTCCACCTCTCCTGAGTCGACATTGTTAAATACCGATGGCAAGTAAAGTGTCTGTACAGGACTACTGGAAAAAAATACCGAGATAAGCAGAGAACACATATAATTCCCAAATAGTCACCCATCTAGTACTAATCAGGCTCAATTTCGATGATCTGATGAAAACCGGTGTGTCAACGCGATGATGCAGTATTGAACGCCCAAAAACATTATTTTGCACCAACCTAAGACCACATGGTCTGATAGCAGTCTTGAAGTTAAATTTAAAAGTCGTGAATGGATGTGTATTAGCATTTGGTCTGCTGTTGACGCATTTGAGTTGGTGAATTTCTGTTCCATTTTAATGTTCTTAATAAGGTACAGAAAGGTATTTGTAATTTGATTGGCCCCGCATTTTTTCTTCTCTGCACTTTTTCTTCTACAGATGTGATGTTGCTAGTCTCAGTCATTTCTATAAATAACAATATGGCATATGGTCTTCATAAATTATCTTACCTGACTTCGTTTAACTCGTTAGTCCTGTGTTATCCAGCAATTCTTTACTTTGTTATCTTATTCCAATAGCTTCTTTACAAGAAGTACACACGTGTAAAACTTTTTTTTTTTTACACGGTGATCACCACTTATCAAGGCCCGGAAGCCACTCCGGGATAAGGCTTATTGCAAGTACAGTACGTTAGTGTGGAGATTTAATGAAGCGTTTACTTAAGAGGGCGGTTCATTAGGAATTTGTTAACGTTGGGCTTAAAGACATCCAAGTTGTAGTCAGGTGGGAAGCAGGCAGACGGAACAGAGTTCCACAGGCATGCACTTCTAAGAAAGAAGTTTTGTTCATGGAATCTACGTTTTGATTTAGGCACAGATAAAGAGGGGGGGAAATTTTTCTCTGTGGATTCAGCTAGATGGGTGTTTTTCGTGAAGGATTGGCGAGGGAGGACCAGAGATTGGAGTTCAGACGAGCACCTGCCATGGAAATAACTTCCTGCTGACTGTTTTCCTCTTACCTGTAGCGTTGGTGTTTTTCAATAGGCATCCCTTGTCTTTGCGATGATCATCTTTCGTTCTTATTAATCCTTTGCATCAAATGGTTCCATGCTTTGTCTAAAGCTAATTCAAAAAAAGAGATAAACAATCTTGTTTGCGAATTCCGATTTTTCTTTTTCTCGACCACGTATTTTATGTTCTCCCCAAGTAAAGAAAAATATACCTTATCAACCTTTATGCACTGCTAGTAGGGCTACCAGGCGTTGTCCAGGGAAGTAATCAGTAAATATTTAATCAATAATAATTGAAGTCATTTTTTATGTAAAATCCGAAACAAATAATCGAGGTAAAACCTACAAATAAAAATAAATAAATAAATAAATAAAAATAAACACATACAGGAGAAAAATCTTTATTAAAGAGCAAATACGCGAATACAGTTTTAAGAAAAATAAGCTTCTCCGTGTCCGCAGATTAATTTCAATTTTAGTCACAAAAATAAAAAACAAAATATTTTTTTTGTTTTTATCAAACCTAAAAGACATGTCTTCCATTATTTTTTATTACCACGTTAATTGCCGATAAAATTAAATTTGTGTACGTAATTATTATTTCCATTATTATTATTATTATTATTATTATTATTATTATTATTATTATTATTATTATTATTATCAAGATAGCTATACAGCGTTCATTTTTTTTACTAATAAATGGAAATAAATAAATAAATAAATGTAGCTATCATGCCTAACTCTTATCCGTCTCTGCTTATTCATGTCTCCCTAGAGAATTATACATACATACATCTATTATAATAAAGTCGTATTCCTGTCTGTTTGTTCACAATTTGATTAATATGTAGAAAAGTTACACTGTTTCACAAATTAACTTTCGTACATAAAGAGACTTATATACACTTTTACTCAGCATATATACACGATTTATTCAAAAGAAATCTACATTCAATAAGTAAGCTCATTTGCATATTACATTAAAGAAATTTTATTTTAATAACTAGCTATGCCCTGCCACGCGTTGCTGTGGCTTAATTTCGTGTAATGGAAAATTCTAATAAAAAGAGAAAATGCATGTTTCTTATATTCTTAGTACAGCAATCCACTCCAAAAAGTAAAAAAAAAAAAAAGGCGAAAATAAAAAAAAAAATGGTACTCTTGCAGAATTGGATCCGGATCCTCGGGAGTCACCATCAATCATGGCTTGGGCTCGACCAACATTAAGTGGATTAAGCCGAAAGTTGCTAAACCATTGAAACGCTAAATAGTTTTCTTTTTTATTGTATTAAAAAATGTGAGTTTTTAATTACTATTTGGGTAAGGGGGGTGTTACTATACACAGATTCGAAAAAGTTGTTCAAAAACGAATAAATGAAAGCAAAGGTAAGGTAAATTACGTTTCTATCTAACTGGATAATTTTTTAGTGTTTTTATTTAATGTAAAATGTTTAATCGGCTCAAAAACGCAGTGTTTATCTATGTATTTGAAAAAGACGAATGGTCGCGTACTCTGTTGAATACGTTAAGTTTGGGAAAATCAGTTAAAAACTATACAAAACAATGTCAGACACCTACTGATTATATGTTATTGTGACATAGGCTGACATATTCGGTGGGTTTCTGATAGTATTTTGTATAGTACTTTTAGTTTTAAATCATTTTCTCAAACTTAACATCATCAACAGTGTCCATCACCGTTTGCATTTTTCAAATACACTTGTAGCAGACACAAATAGACTCCTTTTCTTCTCGCGCATTCGCTTCCTCTGAGTGAGTGATGCGGCATTAAACTGTCCAATCTGAGGACTTGCACACGAATACAAATTAACCCCTAGGGACCAGACAGCTTCCGGTCCCAAAAGAAAACTCTCTCTTACGCTACCAGCCTTCGTCGGTGCTAGACGCCTGTTCTCTTCGCTGCTCCTACTAAAGGTATTGACGACAGCCGCCGGCTGTAACTACCTCGTAAGGCAGTGGAGACCCGACTCTACTTTCTTCCTTCAGTACGCTCTGCGAATAAACCTTTCCCTTGTTAAGTTGAAGAAGTTGTTTGTCATTGTTCATAGAATTGTGTTATTTTATTTTATTAGGGAAATTCCCAAAACACTGATAAACACTGTTCTTCGAGCCGACTAAACGTTATAGTAAATAAAACGGGGTTGTATTACTAAACACAGAAACGAAAAAGTTGTTGAAAAATAAACATAAAAAATAAATGTTATCAAAGGCAAGATAAGTTACTTTTCTACCTAACTGGATAAGATTTTAGTGTTTTTATTTAGTGTAAAATGTTTAATCGGTTTGAAAAAATGTAGTGTTTATCTGTATATTTGAAAAATACAAATGGCGGCAGACTGTTGAACACATTAACTTTAGGAAAATGAGTTAAAACTAAAAAAACTATACAAAATACTGTCAGGAACTCACTCAATATATGTTACTGTGACATAGGCAGACATGTATTCAGTGGTTTTTAACAGTATTTTGTATAGTTTTTTAGTTTTAACTCATTTTCCCAAACCTAATGTGTTAACACAGTCTGCCGCTATTTGTAATTTTCAAATATAACAGTAAACGCTGTTTTTTTTTAGCCAAATAAAAATTTTGCATTAAGAAAACAAAAAAAAAATATCCATTTCGGTAATAAAGTAACATATCTTGCCTTTGATAATATTTGTTATACATTTATTTTTTGACAACCTTTTTGAATCTATATGTACAGTAGTACAAACCCAATAAAAACACTAAAAATTATCCAATTAGGTAGAAAAGTAACTTATCTTGCCTTTGAAAATATTTACTTGTTATATATTTGTTTTTGTTGACAACTTTTTCAAGTCTTTGTGCAAGTACAAACCCAAAGGTGTATTTTTCTGTCTAATTTTAATTTTTGTTACCGCGCTTAAATTTAAATTTCACGATATCTTTTTTTTTGGGGGGGGGGAGGGTATTTTTTTTTTATATTAGGTCCACCTCCACAATTTTCGACTATGCTGAATAAGAAAATCTCATTTAAAATTTGCAGAGGCCATTAGTTTTCGAGATATAAAGACCTGGACTATGCACTATAATTCACTGACGGCCACGAATAAACACTCCCAACCACCCCATATTAAGAACGGCTTTCGGAATAAACAACACCCATGCCTAACCACATGTTTTAACCTTTTACCTGTCTTTCGTCTTTTAAAAACGGCTTTTGGAATAAGTGCCACAATTCTCCCCATGTTAAGAACGGCTTTCAGAATAAACACCCCCAACTTACCCATGTTAAAAATTGTGGAGGTGGACCTAATGTGAAAATTTACCTTTTGTTTTTTTAATAAATTGTTAGTTGAAAGCACAGAATAGTGACAAAACATCATCCCCTCCCCTTGGTAAGAATAGCAAAAAAAAAAAAAAAAATGATTTTCTTGGTAGAAACTTTTCTGTATTTCACTTAACAA